>NC_051186.1:41539096-41880763 GCF_013339695.2 Rhipicephalus sanguineus | reverse complement strand
TTGATGTGTTTTAGACTTTTGTTCTCTCATTTTTAATGACGCACAGTAAATGTCACGCCCGTCTAACCCCCGCTTTAGTTTCTGTTACCCTGCCTAGCTCTTTCTTTTTCGAGTTGAAGAGAGAGAGGGAAAGAAAGAAAAACAAAACAAGATGTGAGAGACATAGAGGTTGTCCTGCTTAAAAATTCTATTGGCTATAATGTGGTGTGTGTGCGTTGGGTGAGGGGAGAGGGGGGAATGCTTTAAAAATACGTAAACTAATTCACGCAAGATGAATTAAATCTGTCACAAGCTCGAGAAATATTTTTGAGAAATAGGGTGGGGGAAGCAGACGCGGGAAACGAGGCTCCAAGAAAAAAAAAGGGGGGAAGAAGAAGAGAGAGAGAGAGAGAGACAAAAGGAAAGAAAGATTAACAACGTCGGGGTTTCTTTTGAAGTGGGCGGGGTCGGGACGTGGCGCCCGGGGAGGCATACGCCGCGGTTTGGAAAAAAGCCGAACGCCGTGAGAGCCCGCACGAACAGTCGAATGGAGGGGCGTTTGTATCGTAGATATGGAATTGACGAAAAGAAAGAAGGAGAGAAGGAGAAAAATAAAGAAAATGAGAGAGAGAGAGAAACAAGGAAAGAAAGGGAGAGAGACAGAGCTTCACCGCTACATGGACAGCAATGAACCAAGAGAATATATATATATATATATATATATATATATATATATATATATCGGCATAGACTAAAATCGAATTCACGAAGAAAGAGTCGAATTCTACAAGTACGAGCGCAAAACGTGCAATCTGACCGCTGAACAAAAGGAGGAAAAAAAGAGAGGGGGGGGGGGGGGCGAGCGAAGAAGTCTGGAACTGGCTTGTTCGTTTCTTTTTCCTTTTCTTTTTTTTTTTTTCAGGAGTACACCACTCCCACCCAAAACGACACCGACCACACAAAAAACGAATGATCGAAGGGTTCTAGTGTATATGTACAAAACACTGTCGGATTCGAACAAAACGCGAGGCAGCCGCGCTTACCATATAGAAACGCCGACTTCTACACGACTTTTTAATGTCTTCGCGTGGCTTTGCTCTTGCTTTTTTTTTATCCGTACTCTATTGGTTCTTCGAGGAAAGACGTAATACGTGAGCGAAAAAAAAAACAAACAAAAATAAACGAGACTTCCAAAATGCGATCGATAGCTTTTGTTGGGAGCGCACGGGCGCAGGTGAAGTGGGACAAACACTCTTTGACGCGACTACCTGTCGCACCAAGACTCATTCGTAACCGTATGGCTTTGGCAGCACAGAATAACTATTTTGATCCGTAACCGACTGGAACCAGTTATTCTGTGTTGCCAAAGTCATACGGCCACACGCCACAGCGGTCTAGTGGTTATGGTGCTCGACTGATGACCAGAAGGTCGCGGGATCGAATCCCGGTCGTGGATGGAGGCAAAAAGCTATAGAGTCACGTGTGCTTAGATTTAGCTGCACGTTAAAGAACCCCAGGTGGTCGAAATTTCGGGAGCCCTCCGCTACGGCGCGCCTCGTAATCATATTGTGGTTTTGATACGTTAAACCCCGAGAATTATTATTAACGTCGTACGCCCGTCGACATAGGCGTGCGCAGAGGGGAGGGGGGGGGGGCGACCTTGTCACATAAGAAGAGTTGGGCAAAGAGTCTGCCCCATACATTGACTTAATAGGGGGGGGGGGGGGCGCCGCGACGAAGCTTCGCCCCCCCCCCCCCCTCTGAAGGGGGCCCTGCGCACGCCTATGCCCGTCAATATTATCTCCAACAGATGTGGTGGCCGCGAGTGCCGCGACGACGCATTAATAGCATTCCGCCGAGACGACTGGTAAGGTTGGTATTCCAGTGGGTTTTTCTTCTGACAATGGTCAGTCGTCAATGCGTATCGATGCATATAATAACAACAACAATAATAATAATAATAATAATAATAATAATAATAATAATAATAATAATAATAATAATAATAATAATAATTGTGGTTTCACGTGAGAAAACCATCATATGATTATTACAGACGCCGTAGTGGAGGACTCCGGAAATTCCGACCATCTGGTGTTCCTTAACGTGCCTTGAGACCGCACAGTATACGCGGACCTCTAGCATTTCGCCTCCATCGAAAGTATCAGTACAAGTCATCCTGCGCTGTGTGTGAACAGTAACGATTATGTTCCTTATACAGACCCTCTCTTTCTGTGTTTGATATTAATAATCATTAATTTCCGGCGTTTTTCGTGCCAAGATCACGATATAATTATGAGGCCCGCCGTAGTGAGGGACTCGAGATTAATTTTGACCACCTGCAGGGGCTTCTCTGATGTGCGCCTAAATATAAGTAAGCACACGGGTGTTCTTTCATATCGCATCCATCCAAATGCGGCAGCCGCCGTTGCCGCGGGAATCGAACACGGGACCTCCTTGAGCTTAGCGGCGCGTCACCTTGTGTGTTAATCTATGCCACAGCGGGCACAACGCGTGACTCCAGCAAACGAACAACAACCTGCTGAGGACGAAAGAACTGGATTTTTTTCGGGCGGTTCGTTTCTTTCTAGGATGCCAATCAAATGAATCTGACAGACGATTACGCCAAGGAAAGCCTATAGGTACACTAATTGCTCTCTTTAACTTACGCACGAACTACGCAATTCGAAGGTTGTGGGTTCGGATCCCACCGACGGAAAGGGTGGTTTTTCGTCCTCTTTAATTCGCTTCAATTTAGTCATAACTGCTACAGTACAGTTAAAGACAACAATTAATGTCCCCGAGGCTTTCCTTGGCTGCATCTGGTTAAACTCATCACTACTTTCTGAATAGGCGTGCAACTTTCTGTTGTCCGCGCAGCATTTATCCTGCGAAAAAGATTATCGCCGAGATTTCGTTGACTTCGGGCTGCCTTCTGCAAACTTATTCGAGACAAAAATAAAAACAAAAATAAAAGACTTGAGCTTGTTGACTTTGCGGCGAGTTTTCTGTTGACCTCCCGCCACCTGCCCGCGGGAACGCTTCCCGAATGTCAATGAGGCGGCGCGCAAAATCTGCCATGGGCCACTCTGGCACGAAAAAAAATAACGAAAGAAAAAAAAACGAAAATAAAGACGTAGACGAATTCAGCTGAATGATCTTCATCGGGAGGGGGAGGGTACAAAGAGTTGAGAGTATGAAAGATGGCGGCTGAGGGGGCGTATAATAATATAATGTGGCTTAATGTGGCGCGCAGGCACAAAAAGCAAAATGAGTGAAAAGGTCTTCGAAGCACATCGACCTCTCTTTTGACGGTAGTAGGGAGCAAAGCCCGTCGTCACTGGAAGCATTCTTTCATTCGTTTCAAAGAAAGAAAGAAAGAAAGAAAAAAATTTCGCGGTGCTCACGTCCTTTTACTTAACGACCGGAAATAAGCCGCCCGTTCGTTCTCTACGTATGCGGGCGTGAATGCGAAACTGCGGCAGACCCCGGCGCTGTGTACATAATCGCGATCCCATTTTTTTTTTTTTTTTGCATCGTCCATTAGGACTCCAAAGAAATGAATCTACCTATTCTCTCTCCGCTCTTTTCATCACCAGCGATCTTTTGATATTTACAGGGCCCCTAAACCACCTCGGATAATTTTTTTAATTTCAAGTAAAAGTACGCATCGAGTTCAGAATGCTCCCACGATCAACAATGCCAAACGCAGCAGCGATACGAGCCGCGGGCGCGCCCCGGATTCCAAGATACAATCCCTTCTCCTCTCCGGGCCTTTCGGTAATCCCCAGCGTTGGCCGTGACGTCAACATTCGCGTCGGGTCATGTCATCCACAAAAAGAACCTGATTTGACGCCCGTTCGCCGCTCTTCCTCCTCGCGCGGCGAGGTGAAGCACTCGGCCAGAAGGAGATGATGCGTCAACTTTTATTGAGCCCGAACTGGTGCACGCAGGCACCAGACGGGGTAGTTCCCTAGTTACGGAACCCATGTCCCCAGCAGCTCCTGGCCCCTGTCCGTCAGTGCGAGCTGCGTCGGTAGAGACGAGCCGACGAACGGAGCATAGCGAAGGAAAGGGCGAAACGAGCGAGGGCCTCTTTTGGATCATCAAACGCGCGTATAACTCCGCTATTACGGCACCGTTTCGAAAAATTCTCGCGGCTACGTGTTTGTTGAAGGCCAGTGCGCAACTGCAACACCACAACTAAATTTCTACCTCTGGGTGCTTTAGGGGCTCTTTATTATGCACCCCAGAGTGGTTAGGTATGGCTACGTCATTTTTAGATGCGAAGTATCTTAAGGCGGAGCTCAATCCGGTGGTGGTGTGCGGCGTGACCACCCTTACTGCGCATGCGCACACCCTCTCCACTTTCCCTCTCCCCTTCCCCTCTCCCACACCCCTCTCCCCTCCCCCTTTCCACTCATCCTCTGAAACGCGGGCTAAACCTAGAGGGTGTTGGCAGACATGCCGAAATTCTCTCCTGCGCAACGCCGCGATGAGCTCGAGCGCATGCGCGTCCCCTCCCCTTCTCTCTCCTCTCCTACGCTGCCCCCCTCTCGCCCGCCTGTCGACCGCGTTCCCCGCTCGCCCTGTGAGAATTAACGGCCAGGCTAGATGGAAGATACGACGCGCGTAGCGTCCCTCTTCGCATTCCACGACGCGAGGTCGGTAGCATGCCCAACAAACGCCAACGGAACGCGATCGTGCAAGTGCTCCGGCTTCGCATCGCCTCATGGTCCCCTTTAGCGGGAGATGGTGTAATTTTGTTTCTCTTTATAGTCATGTATATGGCTAGTAGGTGGAAAACGTGGCGCTCCGCGGCAGCGTAGAAACTAAAACGGAGAAGTAATGCTAACATACGCTACCTCGAAAGGCCCCCGCACTTGCAGTTTCGTCAGCCCCTCATACCCGCCGCAGCGTGAATCGCTACCCATAAAACGCTTTGGGTGCTCTTAACATCCTTTAAGCTAACGACAATAAACGCAAAGTTTGAACCGCGCATCTCTTAAGCACGGTGACAGAGAAATCAAAAACTACAACGGAAGACGCTTCGACAGATCCCAGCTCGCGACAAACATCGGGGCAGCACGTTTCAGATTCGTTGGTTAACCACCTGTACGGAGTACTTGGGCGATGATTGTTCTTGTTTCTTTCTCTCTCTCTCTCTCTTTTTTTTGCATACTAAACCTTCTCCACAGCCAAGGCGAAAGTGATTGAGTATTGAGCGCAAGACACGCGAGACAAATCACTACCGTGACCAAAATCTGAAGTTTAGAATATGCACAAGGTTCGCCCCAGGAGTTTACTGAACACCTTGAGTAAATTAAGTTGGTAATTATGTTACAGCTTCAAGCCGGGGGCAAAAGAAAAAAAAATTGAAGTCGACCCTAATCCTTGACTCAGGTGCTAGTGGCACTCGCAAGTCAGCCTTCGTGTGCCCTGGTGTTATTCCTTGGGTTTAACTGTGTGTTTCGTCGAGCTGCTGAAGACGACCTCAGAGGCCACGTAGAAAGAAGCATAACAGGTGTTGATTTTTAATGGCCTATAGTGTGCGAGGTAACTGATTTGCATGGATATCTATCTTTGTGTTCAATGTACTGAATAAGTGGACATCTGTGAACTTTGTGGAAAAAGAAAACACTTTTTTTAGATGTACAGACTTTTGCCAATGTCAACAAGCTATAAATAAGTACGCTTCAAACATTGCCATCAACACTCACTGAAACTACGCTTTTTCTTTTTGTTAGGTTAACGAATTGCACTCAATTTTTTTAGTCGAGCCCCTCTGTTTCACACATATGTGGATAGTGAGCTCCCAGCTGTTCTAATACCTTCATTCTATGTGGTGACAAATCATAGCCATTAGAAGCTTTATATTTTTTTTCTTTGTCAAAGCAATCAACAAAAGAAACACAAACACCTGCCTTATCTTGCCTATGAGATATCAGATAAGAAGGAGGGGAGATATAAGTACATACAATGCTATCTATCTGTTACATTGTTTAGCACTGTACAGACAGACCTCTATTCAACCTTATAATATCTGTCCCATATATAGTGCACTGTGATGCTACATAATATACATGCATATAGGAAAGACGCTGCCCCCAATCGTACAAAAGTTTATGGTGATGATGATGTCATGTTCGTGGCACAAGGGCCAGACGTGGCCACAGAGGGCGAGTCCAGTCATAATGAACAGCTAATGCAATGGTAGATTACAAAAGGTGAGCTGCTGTGAACCTGGTTTAAAAAAGAACAGTCGCCTAAAGGGCATAAAATGCGTATGTGACAGAGTTAAGGTCATCACTAATGAAGTGTGTCACAAACATCAGAGATGTGAATAATAACAATTGTTGAGGTTTTACATCCCAAAAAAATTACGATATGATTATGAGTGACACCGCAGTGGAGGGCTCTGGGAATTTCGACCACCTGGGGTTTTTTAAACAGGTCATGACACGACCACACAACAAATTAAGGTTTTCAGCGAAAAATAGAAGTAGAGTGTTTCTTGTACCTGTACATACACGAGAAACGGATTTTAAAAAAATATTTCAGTGCAAAGTAAGCCCTAGAAGTCGCCAGCTACAGACCTCGCCTACCACTGGCAACCGCCATTTTGCCATGGCGTGTGTGACGTCATGTTCTGCATGGAGCAAAGCCGTCATCTTTTACCAAAGTTGCAGCGGCTGCAAATAGTTGAATTTCAATGCTAAGCTGTAAAAAGCTGAGCTAGCTCAATTGCACATGCAATTGACCGTGGAACAAGATTGTTCACTGGAATGCATATGCTCGCAAAGCAAGCAGCTTCTTACGTCACGGCTCGCGAGTGCGCCAGTGTCATCTGACCATCAGGCCACTCGCATGTTTACAAAAAACATTCAATTATCAGTTAAGTTGCCAACCAAATGCACTAAAACTTCGCCGGCTTGTTTGCAAATGCACAAGGATTAATTCACATAACAAAGATTATGATCAAAAATTGGGTGTCATGGCCCCTTCAAGGTGCACAGGCTTCTTTGAATAATATGAAGAGTATAAATGGTAAACCAGAAGATAAGACTGCAAAGAATGTTGCTTGCTCAGGCACTGTTTTATCGACAACTCATTCCTATATTGAAAAAGCTTGCAATCACCGTCCGTGCTATGAGTCTGTAATTGAGCTGACATCTATCACCGCATGCTCTTTCCCACTTGAGATAGACAACAGTGGCTACATTAGCTTGCTGGCAAGCCGTCGTAATTTGTCATGGTGGGGGAATGACCCGACAATAAAGATTACATGAGATAACACAGCACTAGTGCTATCACAGGTGCTTTTTTAAGCCTTATCTCTCTCCATTAACAATCATTATATGAGTCACCTTGTGCACCGTGACAACACAAAGCACCAGCGCTGTCTCGCGTGACTACTAGCAATGTTCGTGCCATTGTGCCTACACTATGGCGAACTACAGTCTGTTACAACTTAAGAACAAACATAAGCTCCACTCATAATACTACCCAGCGCTCCTCCATCATCTCGGCAGGAGAGTCACACTAGGTGGTTTCCATTAGAAGTGCAAGCAGTTTCTAGCTTCTATGCAAACACTATGCACATTGGAAAATAAAAGTTTGTCTTTTCTGACTAAAACGTACCTTGGTTTGAGCACAGATATCAGAATCTCTGAAAAAATTTGTTAGGGCATTAAAGTTTTTACACAGAAACCAGTGACACAAATATGGATTTGTATGAAAATAGTTGACTGTCTTCAACACGCAAAAGTGGACAACGTCAAAAAAATGAACGTACAACGAAGTACACATACAATGTTTCATTTCTTGCAAACGTATGTCTACTATCTACAGAGTAGCAACGTAGCAAATCCAGAAGGGCATTGGTCTGAGGTTTGAATTCCAGATCAGGACGAACCAAGAAGTTTTCTTTCTAGGTGATCTGTACGGACGTCTTTCTTAGCTTAGTAGTTCTAAAAGATGGGCGGATGAAAAATGTTTTCCTTTCGTAAAATGTTTCTCAACAATATCAGCATAGAATGATTAAAGAAAAACTCAAATGCAATGTGATCATAATGAACTTTGACTATACTGGCACGATAGAAGCTAATAGTGCACAAGACAAGGACAGAGAAGAGGCTTGAGACACACAGTGCTCGTGTGTCTCAACTCTTTTCTGTCCTCGTGTAGCGCGCTTTTAGCTTCTATCATGTCTTGCCAACATGTTCAAACAGCCACCTTAGTGAACAATATTCACCCCTGCACGTCTTACGTCGTTATGAAGCGTTGTTCACCAGCTGCATGCATCCATCATCACCTCGAATGAAACCAACAGACAATTACGACAAAGAAATCCTAAGGGGCATTATTGGTTGTTTTTAAATGTAGTGTAATGATTATGACCTAAATTGAAAGTAATTAAAGTGTACAAAAAAGCACCCATTCTGCCGGTGAGATCCGAAACCCACAACTTTCGAATTATGCGTCAGATGTTCTACCAATTGAAATACGACAACAAACACTGTTATGTGGGTTTCAATGCTTGTGTCTGACAAAGAAACGAGCCCCTCGAACAATTCCCCTTCTTTCGTAAGTCCTCACCTCGGTCATATAAGAACTGCTTGCGCTCTCCAAAACCGATGTTGTGGAGCCACCTGAACACTTCCTCCTGCTCCTGCTGCTTGATGAACTCATCGCTCTGTCGAATGGCGAGGAACGTCAGCACGAAAGTGGCCAGGGCGCACAACACGGCCGACGGGAGGCGCCCGGCGAGCCATATGGATGGATGCGACATGAACGTGACCGTTATGCCGTTGCCCCTCGACGATCCTGAAACAAAGATGGTGGGAGGAAAACGTTTGAAGAACCCGGGTCTCTTCGGCATATAGTAGGAGGCTGCAGAGAATCCCCATTAAAACCACCCAGCCCTTACCACACCAACGAGCTGAGAGAACCTTAGCCAGCTCTGACCTTGACGATCAGCTAAGGCTGGTCGCGAGGGCCTAGGATGCGGCCTGTGCTCAAGGCATCCCGGACTAAGGACACCCCTTCTCAGCTCTGTTCTCAAAGAAAGATGTTTATTCTTTCTCTCTCTCTCTCTCCTGATGCCTACTACAGTTTCATAATGCTAACGTGGTCATGTGAATGCTCAGGGGCTTGATCTGATACGCGTTCAGTAGTAAAACATCCATCCACGCCACATGCAATTGGCCGAGGCTTGACCATATGTCTCTTGTTTATGACTTTACGTAAGCCTAGACTAATTCCATGCGGCAAAGACGAATGTTCTTGCCAGCGCCTTCTATAACACAGTGCCTGGAACATGTGCTGTGAATGCGCTGCCTTTCCTTTTCCTATTCCCTCCTCCTGATGGTATAGTGGCCAGTGCCTCTCGCAGTGTTCCCTTGTAATCACACACAGCTCTCGCAGCTGTTAGCGTAATGCCACATGACTAAGTGGTACGGTGGCAAGCACTCTCCCACGGCACCTGCTCGCAACACGAGGCAGGAGGTGTGGCCATAGAGAGGCTCTATAGAAAACAGAGCAATGTCACAGGCAAGTAGTTAGAGGAGGCATTGGTTTTTGCATAGAACACGTACATATCGTGCCCCAGGTTATGCAGAAGGATGACGAGCACGCTAAAGCGGTGTAGGCCGTCAGAAGTTGTGTTGCAATCGCATCACTTACTGGATTCAAAGGTCAGACTCTACTATCTACTCTACTAGCTGCTACAAATTCTCAATCGCTTATGGTTTAAATGAGGGAGAGGCTTAAAAGAACAGGAAGAACAATTAAGAACACTCAAACAAGAGATGTCTCTTTGGGCTAAGGCGCAATTTTCTGTAAAGAAGGCTTGTTGTCAGGACAACATTAACAACTCATTGTATTAAGAGCAGTCCTCTATCTGAAACATTGGTTCCTGGGACAGCATTGAAATGGCACGGGAGGGGCAACACCCCGATAATAGGAGGAGGTGCTGCCCCCCCCCCCCCCCCCCCCCGGGCAGCACCCCCGTTTTCCCAACAGAGTATCCATGCTCCCCCACCTCTCACCGGCCTTAGCTTGAGCCATCCTGTGTTAATCGCTTTCGTTGCGTTGTTTGCGGCTTTCGCAAAGGGCTTTTCTGGGCCCATGGTACAACCACGTACAATCGCGCTCAGTATGAGCTACACGGCGGGAGCGCATGGCCAAGCGCACTGCAACGTTGTACAGTGACGTCGATCGTGACATTTTCGTGTTATCATGAGAGGGTTTGGCCGTTCCTTTGAGTGCGCATCGCCTCCACTTGCTTTCACGCTTGCCCGCATTTTGCCCTGTCATGTTATCAGCTTTGAAAATGATAACTGCTGCCATAGCTTGACGCCCAAACTTTGCCCTGTCGTGTTATCAGCTTTGAAAATCATAACTGCCGCCACAGCTTGACGCCCAAACTTTGAATTCTTTTTTTTTTCATTAAAGCAAAATAAATGCTCAAATTTTCCTGCAAACAAAAGAGGGCGATGGTGAAAGCAAGCAAGTGGCAGCGATGCGTGCTCGCCGGAACAGCCAAACTCCCTCCCGATAACTTGAAAATATGCCATGATCGGCACCACCGTACAACCTGGCAGTGTGCGTTTTATGGTGTTCTGCCTCACAGTGCTACATGTTGTGCAAGCTGCTCAATGCGACATGAAACCCTTACAGTGGACTTACACCTCAAGGAAACAATGACGGGAAAGAATACGACAGACACACTGCAGTGTCTTGCAACATAGTTGACACAACATAGTCCCTGTTGAATGTGATACTACTTATCTTTTGATATGCGTGCTGTATGCACACCTTCTTTCATCTTTTTCCTTTTTCTTTCATTCTTCTGTGCATACACCCTCGTGCATATAAGCACATGAAACGGATGCAACAATAAACTGTGTTGTAAGATAGCGCAGTGTGTCATCTTCTGTCGTCATGTCCTCACACTGTATGTCAACCGTAATGTATTTCCAATAGGCCGAGCCTCTACCCTTGAAACTTTGCCTCGTGCATAGTCCGCTCTGCTTCGTACATGTTTATGTTAGGTACAATTGTGTCGCCACCGGCTCCTGACCACATCGGAAGTGTGTGAATGCCAGCAAGTCCTATTCAACGCAAGTTCTTTAAGTGGGAACGTTTGCGAAGTTCATCAAAAGCGGGTGATTCTGTATGAGCGGGTCTTCTGAACACTTTCGCACATCTTCTCGGCTGTGACAGTGAGTGGAATGATACCATGTGTATTTACAAGCATAACAATCAGGCTACTAGAGAGATTGTTGAGGTACTACATAAGCAAAAAAGGCAATCGATGAGTAAGCGTGCCTCCAATAGCACTGCGTGACAATGAAATTTCTTTCCTGAATCGATTCATTACATAGTAAATAAGTGTACATGTGATCACCGTTTTAATCTGTTGTAATCTTTGCAGGTACACGTTTTTGGCTACCAATGATGCAAGAACATGTGGTACTTGGCCACCGTTTTAACATAGTGTGCATTCTTTCTAACGAAGTTAGCTGTAACACAGTGCTGTTTTGTGTGTATTCCTTCTATCTTGTGCTCTCGTTTTCGCGCCGCCCGTTTCAAGATGCATAATCAATTCGAAGTTGCCCAAATGTCAATTATTCTGCGGAACGAGCTCTTTGCGAAGAGACCAGCCGATCACAGCAACGAAACTGTTTCAACAGGAGCAGATAGTGACAACCCTTAACCACTTTCCAAACATCGCCGATTACAGCAACTAACGGCAATGCACCAAGTTGGTGATTTAGTCGAGCGATTCGGTGTGCGATGTACCGGTGTTTCGTGACCGCGTCTCTTACCCGACTGTCCGTCCATATCTCAGGAAACGGTGGTGACGGCAGCTCCCACGCATGCAGCATTCGCCCAACAGCAGTGAAGCGTGACCATATCGGAGATCAACGGTTTTCCACTTCCGCAGCGAGCGTTGCTCCGCTCCAACGTCACGTTCACGAGACTACACAACCACTACAACGTCGCGCGAAAGACATCCTCGCGAATCATTTCGCGGACGCTATTCGAGACGACGTGTAAACCAAGAAGCGACTCCGCGTATCGCCGCGTCGAAGCCAACTGTTGTTGCGGGGGGTGTTGTGACACACACAGACACTACACAGGCGTCTGCTGCTGCCGATGCAGCGAAGCACGGTGCATTGGCTACATTCATAGACTGTTAATAAACCACAGCACGGCAACTGAATGCGACCTTTGCTCGCGGAAACTATGACGCTTGTGACGCTGCTTCGGCCGATTTTGCCGCGAACAACTCGGCTGGCACCTGTCTTTCTTTAAAAGTTTACTATGTGCGTACAACAACACACGCAAAACACACACAAAAATCCGTGCAACTTACGGCGGGGAACCGGGTTGATTTAGCGCTGCATTCGATAGACGTAGATTCGTAACCACGTCGTGGCTTTCAATATACAAAGCGTTTCAAGCTTCTCAATCAAATTAAAATTAAATTGTAGTAAATAATCAACAAAAGTGCGTGTTTTTACGACGTTCAGTACAATATGTACGAAATTAGCCCACCTAAATTAAACCTTCGAGATTGGCATTAAAACGAGTCAAAGCTGATCTCGAAGGCTACGTAAAAAAATAGAAACGCAAAAAAAAAAAAAATAGAAACGCGCCTTCCGTCTGCTAGGGGGCTTGCGACAGCTACATTTGCCGCCGTTTTCCCGTACGTGTTGTTACCAGTTACGTTTTGCGAGTTCGTATGAGACCGCAGGTAACAGCTGTATGCGGACTTGTGGTCTACGATGGTTCCTGTTTGGTTAAGGAATACTAACAGGGACATTAGTTAATCTCAGTTTGCTCCTCGTGGTGTTCCCCTGAACCAAACAAGAGACTGGCGCCGTGTATCATGGAACACCTGGCGAAGTTCATCCAGGTAAAAAGTCGTCCGTCAAACCTCCTTTTTTGGTGTCGTGTTTGGCACGCTTATACAGGTTTTATTTCAGAATGCTCAAACAACGCTCTTTCAGTTTTAGCGTTTTCGGGAAATAGCCGGGCGCTTATTAAAAGCGCGTGCCCTGTTATGACTACATCACGTTTGACAGGCCTCGGGACATGTAGAGGGTTTTGTTTGCGGTTAAACGTGCGACGTACCGCGTGTTTAACCTCACTTGCTGTTGACTGAAGGGACGATCTATGCACCTTTTCACGTGAAAACGGCATCCCGCAGGTCAATCAATGAACTGCTCCAAGACCGTGTCCGCGGGCCAGTGACCTGATATTGTTTTTGCGCGTTTTGCCTGATTTGACAGCGCGCTTTTTTTTCTCTCGCGCAGGTCGGGCCCTCCAATGCACTGTTCTCGCAGATTCGGTTCATCCAGCCGAACGACGACTGGCTGTCCATACAACGCTTCAAGGTCCGTTGCACGTTATGGCTCGTCTAAAAAAAAAAAAAAAAAAAAAAAAACGCGCCCAATGTATTTCCGTTGTTTATCGCCTATCATCACTTCACAAACTTATGTCATCACCATGGGCGTGCACACGAGAGGGGCGCCAAGTGTGCCCCCAGACCTTTACTCGGTCGCGCCTAGCTGCCCCGTCATTATTGTGCAATGACCAGGGTTATGTCCATGACGTTTCTTGACTATCATAGCGAGCGACGACCCCTGATGTTGCATTTGAAGAACTTTTATTCCCACCATTACCCTCTGAAAGCCGTGGCCCAAAGGCAGGCCATTGTGAGAAGCACGCCATCGCTTGATTTTCACTGTTGACATCCATTGCTGCAAAGCTTTTCTTCAGTCTTGACCAAAGAGAAGGGGGTTGGGGTGTGCTGCGGTAAAACATTGCCACCGCCCACCCACCCCTGCTCACGCTTATGGGCGTCACAGTGTACAGAGCCAAACGCTCGCATCAGACGCACCGTCAGCAGAAATTTTAGAATTCCAACCTAGACGGTCGCAGCAGCATGCTACAAAAGTGTGCGATTGCAGTTGCAGTTTATCTTTTCTGCATGTGTGGGAAACACTTTTTTATGTACACTGTCGTCCTTTATGAAAGGGAACACGCGAGCGCGCGGCCTGAGCTCTGATGCGGCTGCCTACAGTGCCATCAACCGACAGCGAAAGAAAGCGCACCCGCTTTTGGCGTCATCTATTGGCAAACAAAATAATGAGTTATGGCCGGTGGACAAGCGCTGCTACATTACGCTCCCGCTTCGGTCGCGCAGCGGGCGATGCCGCCAAAAGCGGACGTGCTTTCTTCAGCTCTCGGTTGATGGTGCTGTACGCAGCTGCTGCAGTGCGCAGGCCGCGCGCTCGCGTGTTCCCTTTCATAAAGGACGACAGTGTACATACGTGTTTCCACACACTGTTCGTGAGTGCACGTGGTGTGTGTACCTTTCTTCATCCAGTGTCCTTGCAATTGCACTCGAAGTTTTCTTTTAAAAAAATAAAAATAAAAAATGCAGTACCGGCGAACAAACCAATCCATCGTTTTACCTTCATCTCTCTTTGTTCCCAGGCCATAGAAGTGAAACTGTGCAATGTCCTGGAGAAGAAACTGCCTGATGTCGTCTCTGCGAAACCGGGAGCATTGGAAAGCGTGAATGGCGACTTGACACTTGGTGAGTGGAGTTGTGGTGTGGCATACTTTCCGCTGTGTCATCTTACATTTGTTGCATCATGGCCTTGGCATCATGTACTCTCGTGGTACGGTTTCCAGGCGTGCAAACCGCAAAATCCCGAGCAAGCGCCCCACCCCACCTCCGCGGTGAAAGATAATTGGACAAGATTTAGAGTAGGGGCTCTTGTTCAGTTGCAGACCAAAATTCAAGATGGTGACGGAATAGCCTCCAAGAAGAATGCACACCTGTGCTTCTAATTAAATACTTTATTGAATACTCATGCATTTACTGCTTTTACTAAACCGAAGGGAATCCTCGTGTGAAATTTCATGCGTTATGACAAGAGGGAAAGGCATTCTTCAAATGTTCCGACAGTTTGTGACAACTCGGAATGCAACGCCGAGGCACCATACTGTAAAAGTACTAAGAAATCGTGCACTTATCTAAAGACTCAGAACTTGGGTTCCTAGGAACCTCTGCTGCAGAATTCTGTAGTGGAGAACAGGTTGGTCATTGGCACATATTTCAAATCTCCCGAAAGGGGCAAGGGGGCACTTGCTCAAGTAGGGGTGCTTGCTCGGGATTTTACGGTAGTAGCGACTGAAATACGGAGCCTTCATCTACGGAATCCTTGCGCAGAGAACACATGTGTGCAGAAACTGTTTATGAGGACATGTCTATGCAGAGCATGCTTATGCAGAACATGTGTAGAAACTGTAATGCCCTGTGGCGCTGAGGGTACTGTGATAAATAAATAAATATGGAACCTGTCTGTACGGAATTCGCTCCTGAAGCACAGACTAGCACAGCCCCAAGCTTCAGTTTTTCTTATTTAGACTGCACAGGTGAAATGCCGATGCGATTTCATGAGGCAACCGTTGGACCGATTTCAATGAAATGTGTCGAAGCTGCAGAAAGTGCATTGCATCAGCTCTAGCAAGCAGAATTTCGATTTGTAAGTTGATTTAACTTAATTCGATGACTTCATGTTTTACGAAAGTTGCTAAACCTAATTTTTCAAATATACTCGCATGTTTATGAATCTGTAGCTTTGCACTCAAAAGTCTCCACATTACGGCATGCCTCATAAACATATCATCATTTTTGGTTGTCATTAGTACAGGAGGAGGTCCCAGAATCATGTTAGTAATTTCGAAATATAGTAATTAAATGATAATTATTGAGCATGTGA
This sequence comes from Rhipicephalus sanguineus, assembly GCF_013339695.2. NCBI lineage: Eukaryota > Metazoa > Arthropoda > Arachnida > Ixodida > Ixodidae > Rhipicephalus > Rhipicephalus sanguineus. Next base: position 41,864,978 of record NC_051186.1, on the reverse strand, counting down.
AACACTTGAATTTAAATGTTTCAATTGCTTGCCTACCCTCCATTAACAGAGGACGTCAAGGTGACCTACAACATGAAGAAACGAGCCAACCTTCCACCGTTCGTGATTGTGGCACGCAAGGACGATGCCAAGTGGGAAGCGAGGAAGGCCAAGCACGTCGACGAGTCCATTTGCAAGTTTAAAGATTACGGTGAGCTGGATTATGCGAGCATCGCCTGTTTCCCAAGCTTCCAGGGGCCGTATCCCTAGCCGATCCCTTTTGGAGGTATCTCTATCAATGCACACCGATTGGCTGGTTGAGGATAGGCGGGCAAGTAGTCGCTTCAATTTTTAGACTCGCAAGATTATCCTCAGAGTACTTCTTGTGGTGCTAGTTGGTGAAACATAGCTCTTAAACGAGGGTTGGGAGCAAGTCAAGCACACAGTGGAGGAGACAAGACAAGTCTGGACAAATAATTGGCCGCGTAAAATTATACGTCATGCAAAACAACGCTGTCACCATAAGTGATCGTCTGATAGTACAGTCCCACCTTTCTGGCCCTTTTGCGTCTCCGTTCTCTTCAGTTTGCGGCGTTCATGTTTTGTCAAAACACTTTCTGTTTCTTCAGGTGGGATGTTCGAAAGGAAAGCTGTGCTCAAGTCCGAACTGACTGTCAGCATACGTCGCCTGACGACGAGTGAACTGGCACAACAAGCCAAGGTACGCACGCATATTTCTGCATTCTGACAGGCCCGCCCTTGATCCAGGGTGGGAGAGTAGCCCCTTCCTTAACCTAATGAAACGAACAGCCTAGGAAGGTATAGGGAACATTACGTGTAGTCGAAGGTTGTAGGTTTGGTCCTTACCGGCGCCAAGTTGTCGCATTGTCCAGTTCCTTCACACTTAGATCACAGTTACTACACTACAGTCCAAAGACTACAAATAATGTCCCCTATTACTTCCTTGGCTTCATTGTCTGTTGGTTTTCATGTGTCTAACAATTAAAACGAACCCTTGATCCATTCCCATTCTTTCGTCCCTTCCTTAACCAGAGATATTGTCACGTGGTCGTGACGTCGACGGAGACAACAGTCGGCACGTCCGAGATGAAACTGTTTATTTGGCCGAACTTGTGGCCGAGAAACTGAGAACTAGAACTACAGCAATACACGCTGTACAATGATAGCGGCGAACACGGCGTCGTCCATCGATCAACTGACAAGCGGTCAAGCGCGTCGGCTTTTATACAGGCGCTATGGAACTTTCCAGCAATATCGCTGGTGGCGGCGTTATCTCTCGACAAAGCTGGAACATTCGCGTGCGGCGCGCAATCTTAACAAAACGATCTACTAAAATAGTGAAGCTTCTTGAACACTGCTTCGCGGCCAGCGTCGAGCGTTGATAACCGTCCTTGCTGGTCAAACTCGAACACATCAAAATAAAAGAAGCGGGCGTGGCAATATGTGCTTGTATTGTTGTCTATCACGTATGCCTGTTGCTAATTTATGGTACCGATAACAGCAACATTATCAGTGCCTCGCAAACAGTCTCAGTGTGGTGTGCACATCACCTTTGTCATCAGGTTCAAAACAGCCAGACAACGCAGAACAACACTTCACGGGGAATCAGCGGCTATTTCAAACCTGCCGCGGCACCACGACCAAAGACTCCGGAGGAAAAAACAGCATTGAAGAGGCTGTGAGTGTCTTCAGTTTCTTAGAATATATAGAGCCTGGATGAGTCGTGTAATGTGTAAAACGATGTTACTGGTGGGGGCTTATGAACATTTGACTCTCTTGAATAATAAACTTATTATTGTCCTGTTCCATTCGGTCTTTACGAATAGCCGCTATTTCAAAGTAGGAATTTTTGCTAAGAATTTTCACTCTCCACTTATGCTCAATAGAGCAACAAATTGTAGCAAATGTAAGTGAACTTAATCCCCACACCCGCACTGGGAAACTTGAGAGGTTACTCAGCTTGGCACGCTATGTCTCAGGAAATGAGTGTTCACCATTTAACTGAGCTTATTCGTGCTCTTCAAAGAGTCCGAGTGTGCAAACTAATTACCTATTTGTTCCATTTGTGTTTTAATAAGCCCCTCTGTGGTGGTATAGCGGTTATGGTGCTCATCTGATGGCCCGAAGGTCGCGGGATCTAATCCCAGCCACGGCAGCTGCATTTTGATGCAAGGCGAAATGCTAAAGGCCCGTGTACTTAAGATTTAGGTTCACGTTAAAGAACACCAGGTGATCTCAATTTCCGGAGACCTCAACTACAGCGTCCCTCATAATCATATCATAAAACCCCTACACTTACTATTTATTAAAACGTTCTCTCAAGCTGATACATCACTTTCAGCGCATCCTTTGTCAGTTGAATTGTCGGAGCCGTCCACTACGGTGTCCAATCATATCGTGGTTTTGGGACGTGAAACCCTGACAATTATTTATTCTTATGTTTTTAATAGGCAATGCTTCATAATGAGAATCACAGTAAAGGAATCACACTAAGGTTATTAGTAGTGCTATGATTTAACAGTGTTTTGTATTATTAGTGAAAACAGTGATTCATTATTTGAAAACAGTAGATTCATTATTTGAAAACTATTCCATTTCATCGGCTTTTGGCACTATTCAAATCGTATCTGGTTCATGCACCTCTCATGGTTTGCGAAAGTCCTGTGCCAAAGGAAAGGAAGGGCAGTTGTGGATGGAAAAATGACAAGGTCGTGCAATGTGTCTAGTGGTTTGCATCTCTGCTAAACCCGTCAGCACATTTCCATCAGCAAAGTATTGCAAAGAGCCAAGAAACATGATTGCGTTATGAGAAGTACATATCTATTTAGGCACTATGTTCAAGCATTCTTTCTCATGCTGGAAGTGGTGCAGCAGCCTTTCTTTACCTTGTAAAATGATTGGGGAGCATGCGGTGCGTTTTGTTACAGCTGCTCTTTGTGACTCAGTAATGAAGCTCGTTGCAGAGCTAGTCTGTAGTGGGAGACACGAACAGGGTTGAAGATTGCGCGAGCCCGCAGCTCTTCCTTCTTGTCCTTGTGTGTCTTGCGCAGTATTTTTCCCGAACCTGTTCGCAACATTGTTTACATAGATTTTCAAGAGTTGCATCACTGCTTCTTTTTCATTGGCTCTCTCTGTTCCCAAACTTATCCGAAACAGAAATATAGAAACCTCAGACAGCATGGGCAGTCTGGATTTTTTTATCTTAAGGCGCGAGGTTGAAGTCTGGCTTGCTGTCACGTTTTTTCAGGTTAGATCGCAGGGAGGCAAAGAAGCGGCACATCAGCAGCTCCGACTCGGAAAGCAACAGTGCAAGTGAAAATGTAAGCCTTTGAACTTCCTTTATCTGACACGCCAGATGTGTTGATTTCCCTAAACATTGCAAAAGAAGTTCAAGGCCCCAAGTTTCACGCGTGCAGCTGGCATGTGTGCTTCAAAATGTAGTTAACGTTTGCCTTGCAGTGCACTGCTATATATGTTGTAACACGCCGATTCACTTAAAGCCTGTTTTGTTTCTCCTTGTTTCCAGTTCGAAACACACAAGTCTAAACGCCTCGACAGGAAGCTTGTGCCACCCCCTCGCAGTGAGACGCCAAAGGACGCCACCAGCAGGGCGGAAGGCGATGGCAAGAAGATTGCTTCGCTGTCGCAGCCGGTTCCCGAGAAGCGCGTCCCCCTCCAAGACACAACACAGCAGGACGAGGACAGAATCTCGGCTACTCAGGTTTCCAAGCCGACTGCAGTGGCCATCTCTCGAGGCGGCAGCCCGTCCGTCCGGTCGGGTTGGAGCCGCCACCACGACCAACACCGGGCAGATGCTTCACTCAAAGACGCCGACAAACCGAAGACATCCTCGCATCGCGGAGAAAGGGAGAAGGCGAAGAGCCACGACCCGCCGCCGGCTGCGGCTGCGTCTTCCTCGCGCGGCGCAGGCAGCAGCGGCTCCTCCCGCGAGAAAGAGCACAAGACCAGGACCGAGCACAGGGAGTTGCGCGAGCGGAACACGGCAGCATCCCACTCTCAGAAAGTCGAGAAAGAGTCATCGTCCTCAAAGTCCAGCAGAAGTGGGAAGGAGAAAGAGTCCACGCAGGGAAAAAGCAGGCATCACCGGGACAGGCATGACAAGCATTCTTCTTCGAAGAAGACTTCGACTTCACACAGGCAGGACAAGTCATCGTCAAAGGGGTCGTCTCACGCACCGAAGGATCGCGAGGATAAGTCCAAGCAGAGCAAGATGAAGCAGGCGAACATCAAGCAGCTGCTGACGGACTGCGGCATTGACGACTCGGACTCTGATGGAGAGGCGCCAGCGCCGAAGAAGGTGTGCGATGAGACCTCTCGGCGGTCTCCCGACTCCACACAGCAGGTCGACGTAAGAGTCGTCCCGCATGCATCCAGGAGCAGCAGCGCCAAGAGGGTGAGCCTGGAAGACTTCCAGAGCAAGAAGGAGCCGTCCCAAGCCGCGCCTTCTGGCGCAAAGAGGTTGAAGCAAGCGGAGAGCGTGCTCTCCAAGAGTCTGTTTGTCGAGGACGAGGAGAACAGCGATGAGAGCGGTGACGACAAGCCCAGGCGAGAGACCACTGGCAAGTCGCCCACAACGGAAGACGACGCGCCAACCGTCGACACGGCGAAGCAGGCGGCGCAAAGTTCCCCCGAGATGGACACATACGAGCCAACTCCCGTGGTGAGGCCACCAACGGATGTGGAAGATGATGAGAGTGGGCCTTCAAAACCAGCTGGAATGGTTGTCACATCAGACGAGGAAGTTTCCAAGTTAACGAGGACACCGCCGCGTCGAGAGTCTTATGTGCCATCATACCGGGGAACGCCAACGAGGCCTGAGGCGTTGTCGTACGATCCATCTTCGCCGAAGAGACAGGTTTGTGGTGCTTTTTTTTATATGATAAATACATTGCAAGTATGTGACAGCTGTTAAGCAGTATGTAAATTGCAGTGCGACCTTGTCAGCATGTACTTTATGGCATTATTGTGGTGTGCTAAACTAAACGGTTGTATTCCAGTTGCAAAGTGACACTTCAAGAAACGAATCAATTTAGTAAGTTAGTGCTGCTCAGTAGTGGCAGTGGTACTGTGCTCCGTTCACTTGTAATGTGGAGGGGAAGGCAATGTTTGAAAGCATTTGTCCTTGCTTTTTAGGGAGCTGAGGATGCAGGGGGGTAATGCCTCTTTAGTTGTCTGACTTGCAGACCGATATATGGGACAGGGGGGTAACAAGAATTCGCTATTTCTTTAAGGCAAAAGAAGTTAACCTGTAGAACTTTCCGCCAAAGGTGACCTAAAGTGCGGCTTTGTTGTCGTTGGCCTTCAATTGCACAATTCTATGCACGTTCGTCTACATTCTTGCTGTTTAGTAAGGCCCGTAGAGCGATCGAACACTTCGGAGTGAGTGCTTCTCTTCGGGTTCCCGCCATGAAACGCAGGAGGAGAAACGCAGGAGGAGGGACCCGCCGGTTGAGTACATACCTTCGAGCATCGGGCCCACAGGTGCAGCCAAGCCCTCGCGCGGTCGCTACGAGGAGTACGTTCCAGAGGCAGTCAACCGCTCCGCGCGGCATCAGCAGTCAACCATGGAGTACATCCCGACATACATTCCGACACCAAAGCGGGAGATAAGCTCAGACGTTTCCACAACGACGTACTCTCCTCTGCCGCTGTCAGAGGTACCCGAAACGAAGAACCAGCCCGGGAACTCATTTGTGCCTTCTGCCAGGGTGGAGCGGGAAATACGAAACGCAAGGTACCCAGGACGCCCACTGTAGTTCTTATCGCTGCTGTGTTTAAAAATATGCTTGGGGGGGGGGGGGGCTGAGTGAGTGATATTTCTACTGACCGAGAAAAGCAGGAGGTGATTTGGGTATTCCTGTCTAACACGGGCACAAGTTCAGCAAGTGATCTTATCTTCTTCAAAGCAGCAACAAGTTTGCTGCCTTGAAGTTGACGAGCTGCTTTATTTGTGAGAACGAAGCACCTGCTTACTGGCTACCAGTGGCAGCAGTGCTCTGTGCAGTTCTTTATATGGTGTGTGTTCTGTGGTTTGCATTGCCAAGATTGGCCAATCTGTGTGGTCTTGGGTGCGGCAGACACTCATCAACTTCTTCCATGGTAGAGCACAGCTTTAGAAAAGTGTACTTGCCTAACTTGCTTACAAAATTACCGCTGCAAAATATGATTCTTGAATAGGTTGGCTTCTTCGCGAGCAAGAGGCAATGTTAAAAATTACGTAACCTTGTCTTCCCACGCTTCTGATTCACACTCACAGTAATATAATACCCAAGGAATGTGCTTACCAGTGTTATATCTGTCATTTATTTGTGATGGTTATTCTGTATGGATGTTATGTACCATAAAAGACGACTGTTAGCAAAAGGAAGGTGCTGCAGAGAGGAGGTTGCAGAAGACGCTGTAGAAAAGCACTTTTTTGATGCTGCTGCATTTCTTTCCTTTTGTCATGCACCTACGTGCACTGGTGCTTCTACAACACCAGCCAATCAGAGTGCAGATCTTTGAAAAGTTGACTCTACAGTGTCAAGAATCTGACTCTCTCCCTGTATTCTTCCAAGACATTTCACATGACTCCACTGCGCCTTTTTGAAAGGAGATGACATTGCACAGTGCATCTCTTAAGCCGTTGCCAAACGTGTTGAAGGTTTTGTACTGAAACATTTGCCATTAGCCTCAGTGTTTTATATTGAAATTTTTACCAGACCTTTTAATGTTTACATTGCAACTTTTAACGTTTACACGGAAAACTGTGTGTTTACACGAACCGTTCCCTACAGAATTCTGGTTTTGCCTGCTGGGAGGGTGTGCTTCAATTTTTAGCCGGCATAGCAAAAATATTAGCGAGTTGCAGCAGCTTACCAGTCACAGGACACTTAAATCTCCACTTGTACCTGTGTAGCTAAAAAATTGCAGCTTTGTTTATGAATTTTACTTTGAAATACGAGAAAATTTTATGTGCGTAATCACGAGGTACAATGAGTTTGTATGTATTTGAACATATTGACAGCATACATGGCACAAAGTGCCAAATTTATGGACTAGGAGTTTTACGGTGTTATGGATGAATCGTTTACGAACACATTTATGTATTGCGGACACATGCTTTCTAGCATGGTGAATAGCAGAACTGCTTAACTTAAAGGCTCTTGCATCTACGCAGTTGTTACAAAGCCTGTGAACTTGCCTTATTGTATGTGTTATTTGTCTGTTTCCACTGTTATATATATTTTATACATGTGACTCACTGCTTTAAACTTGACCTTTGTGTAGCAAGTTTATCATGCTGCGCAAAATGGCAATCAAACCTTGTTATGACAGTAGAATGGTACATCGAAATGCCTTTATTAATAATGAAATACGATTCACGAAATAAAACCTAGACCCACAACCTAGGTTTTATTTCGTGAATCGATCACAAATGAACACCAAGAGCAACCAGTCATAGACATGTGGCCGCCACAGGTGCTCCGTGAAGTCAGCTTACTTGATACATATGTTATGCACTGCCATAGCATGCCTATGCTATGGCAGTGTACCAACGTATGTATCAGTCGTATCTGGGACTCCGCAAAGGCATTGATAATCTTGGGTGTACCTTGTAAGAGTGATGTTGCATGAAGCGATACCTTGATATTTTGCAAAAGGGATGTGACAGTGTCTCGCACACTTCCGTAGTGGTTCATGGGTTTGGTTTGCAAAGCGGGAAATCAGAGAACCTAAAAAAGGCCGACTGCAACTGAATTTCACTTTTTCTAAATTTATGAGTGAGTAGTATATAACACGAACGCAAATTTGGCAAAGCAATGTGGCAGGAGCCTGTGTAGTTTTCTTTATAGCAGCTTTTTAACCCTTTGACCGTTGAATTTTTTCATCAAATGCAACCTGCCCAGGGTCGATTTTTTTATTACTGATTTAAATTCTTCAGGCGAATCTATTTCATAAAGAAATCGTCGTAAATTTTTTAGGGCGACCGTAAAGTGACAAAAAATCGTTTGTGTTCTTACATACACATGGTTTATTCATGAGTACCAGCAAGATAAATTCTAAATAAAGCTTATACGATTGTTAAAATGATACGTTGCAATAAGCATTGTTCACAGACGTACAAAAGTAAGTGCACGAAGTGTCGTCAAATTGAAACAAAGAGGGAGAAAAGTTACCTTTGATCCAGCCAGCATCGTCTTGCCCTGCACGCTATTGAGATGTCGAAAATAACTCCTCGTCTGACGGACTGACATCCAGTGCATCAAATTCTGATTCGGCAGTCGAATGGCAATTCGGAGGAATCGCTGCTCCACTCAATTGCAGCAGAGCGACTGGTGCACACTGAAGAAAATTGTATGGTTGTGCGCGCGTCAGGAAAGCAAAAAGAAGCCTATAATAATCCTTCGTCTCATCACCAACGAGACGGGGGTGGCTTTTGCGAGTCCACAAAACATGAAACGTAGCCACAGCGGCATTGCTTGTGTAAGTCGGTGCCTGCACGGAAACAGGCATAATCGCGCCCCGGGGAGCAATAAATGAGAGAGTAATAGAGCGGTCGCCCTTTGAGACATTCTAAACCAGATTGCCATCAGTTTTGCGGGCGCGAAAAGCGGGAACCACCCAAAGGATGAAACAGAAACTAGTCGCCGTGCGTGACCAGATGTGCAAGCGATAGCTGGTGCACCGCTTTAGTAAAGTATAAAAAAAGAAACTGAGAGTCATCGGTGCAAAAAAAGGTTTTCACGCATTCCCGCAATGTGGCTGCACATGCCAACCAAGAGAAATGATCGAAAAAGGCGCGCTTTTTAAACATACAAGTGATGACATAAATGTACGTCATTGACCCTGAGAGGATAAGAAGCACCGAGTAGATGCCTTGTGCACCTCCTTGTGGTTGATACGACATACAACCCAGCGTGCTGCCTCCGAGATTAACATTAAAGGGCCTCCTTATCTCGGAGGTCATACCGAGGAGGCATGTGTTCTGGATTATACCCTTTTCACGTGCCATTTACAGCAAGCAGTAATGGTGGCATCTCTTTCGAGTTTCAGTAATCATGAACGGCTGCTTTTGCGAGCTATCCCCATTGCTTCCGCACTAACTTCAGTTGTCAAATTCTGCCCGGAGGCTCCTACATATCTACACTATCTGAAAATAGGCTTTTTATGCAGTCCAACTAGCTGTGCTATTAACGGCTACGCAATTGTACTGCTAAGCACAAAGACATTGTGGTTCTTGGCTGCTCACTTGGAAGACTCGGTTTCGATTCTGGCCGCAGCGGTCACATTTCGATGGAGGCAAAATGCTAGAGGCTCGTGCGATGTCAGTGCATGGTTAAACAACCCGAGGTTGTTGACATTATTCGAAGCTCTCCACTGTGACGTGCCTCGTAACGATGCTATGGTTGTGGCACGTAAAACCTCAGAAATTATTATTATTAAGCACAAGGATGGGGAATCGATTCTACTCGAGGCAACGACAGCCGCGTTTCAATGGTAGTGTATACAGGAAAGCCTGTGTGCCTAAATTTAAATCTATTTTAAAGAATACCAGGTGGTTAAAATTTATAAGTAATCCCACACTATAGCTTGCCTTATTATCAAGTGGCATGTTCTGGCATGGAAAAGTCTCACATTTTTTTTGCAGCTGGTCTTTGATGAGGTCTTCACTGGCTGCATTTTTTTTTTTCTTAGCATGGTCTTTATGGAGCGAGTATAGTCTTGATCTTTTGTGGTTGTCTTTTTGGTTTTATGTGAAAATAAAGCAAAGTGATGTTTGATGCACATGACTCCTACCTTTCTCGTAAACGGGTGCGGGTGTACGTCTTCTAACAGTCCTCGTCTCTTTGTCATTCTTCACCACGGACAGAGACGTGAAAGACCTGGAGGAGCGCCATATCCGTTACCTCTTGAAGAAGTGTTTGCCAGAATTGGAAGGAATTCGCGCGGGGAAGGTACGGCCATTATGTCGTAGAGCTCTGCTTACGTCTTTCCATAACAGACTCTCTCAAAGACGAGGCCTTTTTATTTTGTCAGTGTCGTGTCGAGCACATTCTCTTTTAGTTATTCCGCGTATTGCAAGTGTTCGTGGCATGTAGCATGTGTGCTGAACAGTTAAGAAGGGCAAAGGAAAGCTATATTGAATTCCACTGCACTCAAAGCTTGATATAACGAACACGGATATAACGAATTATTTATTTATTTATTTATTCAATACTGCGGACTCATGGTCCATGCAGGGTGGTTATTACAAATACAAATACAAAAGAAGTAGCAATGACACAACAATAATAAAGGGGTGAAGAACGTTGTTTTGCAGTTTGATCACATGTATCAGTACGGCAGTTCCATTCACTAATGGTTCTTGGAAAATATGAAAACTTAAATAGGTCAGTGCGAGCAAAATATGGGGCTAAGGCGTTTGGGTATCGTATCGGTTATAACGAAGTAAATGAATAATAGTCTTGTCATAGTGTTACAAATAAACGTTTACAACGAATTTTCGGATATAACGAAGTTATTTTCCTGGCAGATGTGACATTGTTATAATGAGGTTTTACTGGATACAGAGCAGCCAACCGAGTCCGCCAGCCAACTGAATCCACCAGCGACCATTCGACTGTCGTATAGCAGGGCCTACTAATGCGCTCCGATGTGGCGCAGGCCACCCCACGTCTGTTGAAATCGATATGCACTGTTGGGCTAAAGACAGATAAATTTGAAAACTTTCTAGCCCTCATATGCCACTGTAAATGAACAATCTTACTAATCTTTGGTAGAAGGGAGACACCCAGTTCTCTGGGGATTGCTCAGATGTGTGTCTGATGGGCTTGTGTGTACCTGCCACATTATATTTTAATGCAGTGGGGCATTTTGGCTGTCATTTCTGATAATTAATTCTGTGCATTGTGGTGCCTGCAAATGGAAATCTACGTCCGTTGCATGCCTATTTACTGATGTGTAAAGGATGTATACAACATGAGACGTGTGACAGTGCGTGCACCATTGACAAGATGGTAATGCTGCAAGAGAGGGGGAGCATCTTCACTTAATGCAAACCCCCATCAGAACTCATAATGCGGCCAGGATAATGTTTCCAAAACAGAAGGTACCAAGAATACCATCGCTTGACCAAAAGGACCTGGTACCGCACAGGAAACCGTTAAACACTTTCCTTCAGGATTAATGTACATAAAGGACACAAATAAGTCCTGATAGGCCACTTGCGCGGTGGGTACCCTCGAGGCTGAATGTATCTGCCCAGTCATTAGATAGCACAGTGTATTTTAAACCAAACAAAAATGGGTTTTAGGAGCTACAGACTTTTGTTTAATTGTGAGCCACAAGTTCAGCCATTAGTGTGGCAGCTTCTTAGCCTTGCCGCTGCGGCTGTCGGGTATGTGTATATCTGTACACCTATTCGGCATTGCAACTGGCGCGTCTGTGTCGCAAAATTCTGCAAGGTTCTGAAGATGGTGCCAGCTAAAACCCGATATTTAAAAGTGTGTAACAGGTCTGTAAAGTTGCCCTGCCAGCATGTTTGCATCATATTGAATATGAATACTGGAAAACGTTAGCTTGTACCACAGTGTAAGAAAAATTCTTACTTACACCGTGGCTTGGACTCTTGTGCGCTGTGTAGCTAGTTACCTGCAATCTGTCAAGTTTATTTCGCTATTTCTTTGCTAGTTGGCAGAGCTAAAAAAGTTGTGCAAGTGTGCACAACTTGAAATAAGCACAAGAGATTTAAAGCAAAAAAAAAGAAAGGAGAAGCAGCATTGATGACACCCCCTCAAAGTCACCTCTTTGCCCGACTTCTCATTTTGGAGCCAAGAAACTTTTGTGCTCGGCCACATCGCCGAGTGCAACTGTTCCGTGCCGTATCAACGAGGAATGTTACGTCAGCTGTACAAAGCACCCTAGAATGGCATGGGACTTAAGAAACTCTTTAAAACACATCCTAAATTGGTCGTCTCTAAAACACCTACATTTTAGACTGAAGTTTTCTGGGCTAATGTCAGAGAGTGCAATCGAGACTAAGTGATGGACCTATTCTGATAACCAACATTTGATCAATGTCCACACAGAGTTATTAATCTGCGGGCCTATGCCATATCACGGAATACTTTTTGGTAAAGAGTGCTTTCCACTGGCCATATCGAAATACGTCGGGGCCCCTACATGTGTGTCTGTGGTCTCGGCAGGCCTGCAGGTCTTTGTAGGCCTAGAAAGAAGCCAGCACATGACATTGATAATCGCCCTCGGATAGCTGCTGCCAAAATCCTTCCTTCCTTCATCATGCCTGCAAATCCAACAAGCTAATGTGTTCAAGAAGTTGCTGCACCCTCGCGAATTAAACTATTCGGAAAACAATAATTGTACATTGGCAGTTTCTCTCCCATTTGCAGATTGAAAGCTGGAGGCGCACAGATTATTTCAAGGGCGGGAAGGCCAAGAGTGAGTCTTTTTCGTTTACAAACCTTTCACTCCGTTCTGGCAATGCAACCTGTGCTAACGGGTAGCTCTCTCAATCTCTCTCTCTCTCTCTTTTTTTTTTTTTTTTTTTTTGTAGGGTCGCTCACCTACAAGGTGTTCTTCGCGCCATTCTCCGAGAAGCAAATTGACGTCATCATTGACCTCCTCATGGAGGAGTTCGCCCAAAAAGAAGTGGTAAGTCGTCAGTCGGAGCCACTCGGGTGGAACTGTTGATCGAAAAAACTTGCCTTGTGCTTGGCAACATGTGCATGAACTTGACACAATGGCTGATTGGACGTATTGGCGATTCATGATACTTGTTATATGTGTGCCCTGTCCCTGTGTAGTTGCATGCTCGTATATCCAAGTATCAGGAAGATGAAACCCTCTGTAACTGTCTTAAGACTTCATAATGTAGCTTCTTGTGTAAAGCCTCATCATGTCTTCCTAAACTACGGTATACTCTCGATAAACGGAACCCGAAGGGACCAGGAAAATGTGTTCCATTTAACAGGAGTTCCATTTACTGAAAGATGAAATGGGGTGCAGAATCCAAGTACAAAACCAATTATATTGGATGCAGTTGTTCCATTTAAGCAGCAGTTCCGTTTACTGTGCATTCAGACGGCGGACCGATCTGTGGGTGGCTGAGTCACGGGCTGTGGAGCAAAATGTGTCTGCACTGAATAGTTCCAGCATGGTGTATACGTAGTCACTAAGCATGAATGGGCATCACGCTGTCATTAGTAGCAGTATCCGGCAATAAAGTGGTGCTGTGTTACTAAATCATTCGGGTGCGAACAGCAACACTTCGCAGGTGTTGCTGTGAAGGGAATTTGAAGTGATCATCCATTTGAAGAATATTAAAATCCGGGAGTGCTGATAGATGGCAAATTTAACTATGGTATGTACTTGGTCATGAACTCTGTTCCCTATCCATTATCTCTCAGTAGCTTTTACTTGTACGTCATCATTCAGATGCTGATTCTTGTGCTATAAGACAGTTACAGTGCTTTTAGCAAGAATTCTCACACCCTTCTAATCTACTGTTAGTAGAATAAGACAGCCAATTACTTGTAATATGTATTATGCAGTGGGACTAGCATGCCAGGTTCATTCGTGATGGTCTTCAAAGCGTTTGAGCTTGCTTCCCCTTGTTGCAGAGCGGAGACTACTTGAACCAAGTCCTCATGCCCGAATTCATGATACGGGTGTACATGGCAAACAAGGGAACCACTGCAGAGGAGAGCGACCGTCTGATGGCGGAGACACGCCTAGTCCACAACATCCCGCTCCGTTGAGCCCATACAACGACGAGAGCTTCGCGTACACCTTCTCTGGACTCACTTCACTAGAAGTGCTCGGCTAGGACAGTGTCACAAACAAATGACTGTGTGTGGGCAGTGTTTGATATTCATGACCATGTATATGCTCTTGTAGTCAGGAACGAACCATCTCATCACAAATATCCTCAACTTGGTCACCGCGAGTCAGGTTACCCCAGTGCCTTCGTTTAGCGTAACGTTATGTGCCAACACAAATCCTCGAAAGCAAACTTTGAAGTCTCAGAGCTCTGCGGTTCAACATTCGTGCTCACACATGAAGCAATCAATGCCTCGGCACAGCAGCAACGTCCAGAGGTGTGGCTTCGCGTCGTCTGTTATGCAATTGAGGCCTACCAAATCTGTATGGTAAAACAAGCTTTGCTTTCAGCAGCACACTGCCATTGCAACAAGCTAGCATCATGTATGTCTACCGCATATGAAGTGGCAGTGAATTTGTGAACCCCCAGTCCAGTAAACTGCATCCTCAACTCCTGCAAATATACTGAAAGCTTGTCAAAATTGCTTTTACCATGTCTAATTTACCAATCCTTGATCAATACTGCTAGTAAGAAGGCTGATAATTAGCGAGAAAGGAGTAGTTATACGGGATAACTGTGCGACCTTGGCACTGGGTTGCGTCACAATTTGTGTTGCAGCCTACATGCTTAGTCATGTTTTATTTCAATGTAGGTAACTACTGCAAGTGTCTTGATGCAGCACTCTTTTAAAACATTATCTGTCAAAGTTGTGTGTTCGTGTTTTTTTTTTTTTTCTTTTTGCTTGCTACATAAGACTCTTGTAACTTACTTCTGTGATATGCTGCAAATCGCAGCACAGATTATGTGCCCTGTTGAGTTGAATGGCACTTGATGGCTCTGAAACCAAAGAGGCTTTTTTTTTTTGTATTTTTCACACAGAACAAAACAGCTAGTTTCTTTTGTTAATGCATCACATAGTTTAAGACTCGCGTAAGTGTTCACAATTTGTACATGTCATTTTTTACCCAAATAAATATTGTAAGATTATATAATGTACATTTCTTACGCAATAAAATGGCCATAGACAAGACAAACCTCTCGTGCGTAAACTTCGTTGCTCGCTGCTCCTGCTGCTGCTTCCTTCTTTAGCTTGTGTAACACAAATGTCTACGAATTTTTATTATTTACAAAAAGATCAATAGTTGCTTCAGTTCTTCCACTTTACAGCCTGTAGAGAAAGAAGAACAAATGGCATTGGAACAGATTTCACATAATACTGCAATCTGTAATTTACAAAACAAACACTGCACGAAATACATGGAGACAAGAAAGACTGACGTGTGCATTGGTCTTTCTTCTCTCCGTTTATTTCACACCGTATTTGTTTTGTAAATGAATTACCAACAAGCCCAAGCTTTCATGCTAAATTGCAATCTCTAGTGCACTGCGTTCACACACAACTTTTTCTAGCAAAGCTACACGGAATGAAATGAAAGCGCGGAATGTGGCAACTGTAACTGTCTCTGTAGTTCCATTATTCGCTGTAGTCGGTACTCGCACCACACCTACCATCTCATTGAAATTTTCCGTAAAGTCTGTGAACTTGAGCTCATTCTAGGATTTTATTGATGCTGCGCAAAATCTTACAAGAACCGAAGTCTGTTTCCAGTAAATGTCATGCAAAAGAATTGCAAGCTAATGCATTTGTTTGTATGCAATACCACACAACGTAGCTGTTTGTATCCATCCCAGTAGACTGGCAATGCCACTGTGTATGCTAGTTTGCTTATCGGTAGGTACAGTATGCTAGAGTTATTTAGTGAATTACAGCTTCAGGAAATATCGCGGTTGGCCCAGCAGCAACCCCAAGATTTACAAAGGTCTCTTGGCGAATTTGATTTGGTTTTGCAGGCACACATGCGGTCTTTTCCAAAGTCCGGAAACTGGTTAGTTAGTTAGTGTTTGCACATGACTGTTGCTACTTGTATTTGCAGCAATATGAAAACAACTGTGTGTTGCCCGCAGTGCAGACAACGCAAACGCGAGAAATGAAACATGGCATGAGCACTTTTACTGTCTTCGCATAATGCATCCAATGCGCTACCAATCGAGCTACGGCAACGGACATCCTGCGATTCACTTTACTGGGTATTTCTGTGCATCTAAAGCTGGGAGTGTTAGCCAGCGCCGCTCATAGCCATGACTAAGTGTAATTGGCAAGAAGCATACACAATCACCGAAGCTTGCTTACCGTGCCGTTGAGAAGCCTTTCAATCTCGAAGAATGCCGTGGACTGTGGCTGAACTTCACTCTTGTACCTAAGCAGCCGTTGCCGATCTCTCAGGTAAACCAGCGTCTGCAAGTGAAAGTACATTACATGCACATCGTACGCAGTGCCGCAAGAGGTCGCAACCAGTAACGTTTCTTCGTATGACCAGCTTTCAAGTCGTACGTTAACGGTAACACACTTGCATTGGGCTAAAGCTTTCCAATACCGTAACTGGCAATCGCAGTCAACCTGCAAAAAGTATTGAACTTGAGCAAGCTGCTACTATGCATATACTACTTTCAGTGACCACCTAACAATGCAGTGCCAAATGTAGCACTTTTTCAACTCGAAAGAAGTAATTTGTACATCTCCAACAGGCGCTATATGCGTAATTGTACTGCATACAAGGATAACGTCTCATTATCAGAATTACTTGTGAAAATATTGACCTTTAAAATGTGTTTCACACATCTTTAGACAGCTCAGATTAGGACTAATGTGAGCCAAGTGTGCATGACATTGCAGTCAACTTTCTTACAAAATTTCCTGAACAACATATACTGAAGAAACCCTGACACAGTGATCATTTGGCTACCACAGATCTGGTGTCGTGCTACGTAACTTGTTAAGCTTCATCCTTCTCAGTTTCAGTGATAAACAATATTGTAATTAGTTTCTGCACATATGTGTAGCGCTTGCAGATTGTTGCATGCATAGTGGAATGCTTTGTTGAAAAAGGTCAATAGGTTGAAGCTCAAGACAAAATCCATGTACAGTTTGTCATTCCTACACTGGCTAAGCTGCCATAGTAGCAGGCTGAGCTAACATGTAGAAACTAGCACTTGATATTATAATGAACATAGCATAAGCACTATGCTGTCCACATCAGCGTCTCTGGGGAGCTTATGTTCCAGAGCATGGGGGTGCAGAGGGTAGACTGGCTATAGTTTTGCGAGCAGAACAATCGCCACATTCTTAGGCCGTCACCGAATACAGCTTGTTCACTGGTCACTTAATCAATCACTTAACGCATTGCTTCAATACAATAGAAAGCATAGACATGCTGAAAGCACACTTTCACGGCATTTTGCTTACTTCGCCTCGCTAGCCTTCACTGGTCTCTTGTTGCTGAAAGTAACGGCCCATAGCAATGTCAGTATCAGATGGACTTGGTGAACCTAATTCATCTCAAAAACAAGAGAGTTGACAATAAAATCAGCAGCTCGGACTCACCTCAATGACAACGCTGTGACACTTGTGCGCCTTTGCCAACGTCAGTCGCTTTTCTGAATCGTCAACCATTTGTAGGTATTTCTCGAACACCTAGACAGATGTCGCGGAGAGAAGTGTGAAAGATTGGACTGGTAATGATGCCCTGTTATTTTAGCTCCTGTAAGTTGGTATCTCAGTACTGAGGTAAAAATTATTATAGCAGTTACAGTTGAAAGCTGGCCAACTTGATTACTTAAATCTTGCTACGCAATAACAGAACCAGAGGTAGTAAAATTACTTTTTGTTCTTCCTTTTTGGCACTGTTCACAGGTTTCACATGAACATGTCACAAAATCTCCGTTCTTGCTATGAAAAATTAATTCGTTTCACATAAGACACAAAAGACAAAAAAAGCTACAAGAACCAAAAGTATGGGCCATTGCAATGCATCAGAATATAATTGCAACAAACTGTAGAAGGTCGGAATTGGCATACCTCGGGCGGGGCATGCGCCTTGGCCAGAATTTCGACAGCCTTGTCGAAGCCGATGCAGCACCGCATTTTCGATTTGCCGAGCCAAGACTGCAGAATAACAAAGACACAATTTTAAGTTCTTTGCATTCTCCTACGTGTTTTATTGTACACAAAAGAGGTCACCGCCCAAGTATTAATCTTTCACAGGCACAATTTTTCGGCCAAAAGATAAGCGGAGCTGTCGGAATGTTCTTACCTTGCCCTGAAACAGGTTGTCGATTTCTTTCCAATGTTTTATCTGTGCTAAGGCTGTCAGGGCAGTCCAGACAAACTGTTTTTCGGTCAACTGCGTGAAATATGAGAACAGAAAGAAGCACTTTTGGAGGAAGCTCCAATACGTAAGTGAAAGGAAAGCGACTGCTATGCTCGATTACAACCTAAGAAAACAACGTCAGCTCCGCCCACAAAACCACGGCGTGCCTGCCCTTCACCTGAGAAAGACTGTTGTGCTAGCTGGTTTCTACTCCAACCATAATTCCTTTTTCTCGGCTAATGTAAATACTACGCATATTAAGAGTTAAAGGTTCATTGTTGCTACCTAAAACATTACGTTTGGCTGAACAGCGATGTCAGGATACCTGACGAAATTTACCAGGATGTTCAGTTTTCCGAGTTAAAATTAGCGGCACAGACGTGTGTCCGTACAAGAAAGTCAACAACCTGAAACAATCTAGAAGTGCTTGACGTCACGAAAATGAGTAAGTGCTATTGGATGGAGTATTTATGCAAATTCTCTGTGAGAGGGACAGCGATGGCTGTGGGCAGAGCTGACATTTTTTCTTAGGTTGTAACCAACAATAGTGAAGCATGCATGTCCCTGGTATCAGGCCTCACAAGGGCAGCTTGTGGCCAAGATTGAGGCCCGTGCACTATCCTTACATTACTGCATGGCTTGAGGAATGTATGCTATGAAGAATGAGACCACAATAGATAAAAATGAGGCACTTACTTGAAACAAACACGCTGTGCACACAGACTTGTGCATGCGCATGGCCTCTCGTGTTTGTCCAGTGAATTACACTCAAGCCTCGTTATAACAAAGTCTGATCTGACATGAAAATAGGTTCGTTATATCCAAAAATTCGTTATAAAGGTATAATTGTAACACTGTATCTATGACAAGACTATTCGTCATTTACTTCGTTATAACCGATAATTCGTTATATCCCTGTTCGTTATATCGAGGTTTGAGTGTAGTGGCATTCTTTGCACAGTTTGTTTTGGTACAGCGCGAGGAATGACGAAGATGGAATAGAACAGAAGGGACATGGACATTCTAATCCATCTTCGTCGTTCGTCGCGCCCAAACATACTACCGTACCAACTAGCCCAACTTTCAATACTTTGCACAGTTCCTAGGTTGCCTTCCATTTGATAGAGTATAGTAGGGTTTAGGCACACTCACGAGAGTAGCACAGAGTGCAGCCCTACAGATGCACCCAGCTTTTCTTACTTAGAGGGCAAGTGCACGGTCCAACATAGCCTTCACGTTATTCTAAAATGGACAGCTGCAGACAAATGTCGAACACTCACATTGAACAGGGCCTTCATCTGGCTGGGACTGGCAACATGGTTCTGCGACACAATTGTAAAAATTTGCAAATCACTGTCAAGGCAAATTCTAAGCAAGAAATTCGATCAGGGAACATGTGGCTTACGTTCGAGACATTGTAATGATAGAGACAGCAGTAGTAAAGCGTTGTGACCAGAGACGTCCCCACTACAGGGGCCTTGCGGGGAAACTCTTGCATCAGGATGTTCTGACCTTCCATTTCTGCTCTGGAGTCTTGTTCCTGCAGGTCGTGTATCAGGATTCCCTAAGTAAACAAACAAAACTAACAAACTAACAAGAAACCGAGACAGCCACAGTTACCTCGATGGTGAGTTGCATTTCGAGCAGCTTCAATTCCTCTCTGACCAGTTCAGCCTGTGTCTCGAGTGAAGGGTCAGACTGGAAGTGGGATCTGCAGGACAGGTGTGGTTGAACAATCAACTACGTAACATTCATTCATTCATTCATTCATTCATTCATTCATTCATTCATTCATTCATTCATTCATTTACTGCATGGAGAGCTAGCTCACTTGTAACAGGACTGTAGGTTTCGAAGCCTTGTTGCCGCTTCCGGTGTTTCCACAGCAAGCTTGTACTTGATCATCTAAGAAACAAGGTCTGTCTCAGTCAGATCTTTCTGCAGTCATGTGCAACAAGACAAAAAAATTAACACTTACAGCAGCGTCCTCAGCCCTGCCAAGCATTCTGGTGTGAGAATGAAAGGAAGAAGTCAGCATTTAAGGTACTCTTCTGGAAGTAACAGTTCAAGAACAAGTTTGACAGCTTCTACGTTACAATATAAATCTGTGGCACTCGTTAAGCTGTGCCTAATTCTTAAAGCTGCAGTGCCAAACAACACTGAAGAACAATGTCTAACTTGACTACATACTAAGCTTTCTCATTCAGATGATTCTTTATGGATTTGACTCACAGAACTGCACTGCGTACAGCAACGCTTGCTAGAAAAGCAGAATGGCACCAATAATTTTTTGTTGATACATTACTTGACAACTTCGTTTGGAATGCAAAGAACATAGCAAATTGATACCTGAACACACCCAAGTATGACACCTATAGAGTTTGTCTAAGCACGATGCAGTAATTGAAAGGAGGAAATCAAGATCAAGGCAGACTTTCATTTTGGCCAAGACTGAGGGAGAAGGTGAGGCAACAGCCAACCTAAAAATGCACTCCAATGTGCAACTATTCCGTGACAAGTGTTTGAGGGTTCTATTAAATAATAAACAGCTAATAATTTTTGAAAGCTGAAAGCTTATTTAACACAAGACATGTATGCGATTACAAAAAACAAAGGTTATTTACCTATCTTTTGCTTTTGCAGTGAGCGGAAGACAAGGTTTAATAATGTTCAAATGTTGTTCGAGACAGCTGTTAAGGCTGCGGGTGTTTATAAAAAAAAATCTTGAGAAAACGCGTATCCATCTGGTGAAATCACAACGGACCCTACTCAGCCACTGAATTAGGTTAAATCTAAAAGTATCCTGCAAAGAATTAAAAGTTTAAAGGTCATCCAAAAAGTCCGTCAGCTGCCGAGGTTCCGTCACAGTGAAAAATGTAAGCTCCATCTTCACCGCAGTGAAAAGATATTGGTAGACAACTTTCAATCATTGGATTAAGATTGAACAGACAATGTTGCCATTTTACACCGCACCTTCTTCTCTTCTTCGACATCACTTCATACTTTTGTCATGTGAATGATGTCAGGGTCATACTTATCTTCTCTTTAACCACCTTCAGCCTGTCACGTAACTTCTGATCATCACTTGCAGTCGTCGGTTCATTTCCAGCTCCTATTTCTGATCTCGTGCACCTCTTGTTGATAACGATCAGTTACAGCTTCCTACTTCCGTACTGTACTTAACCTGCTTCCAGACTACACTTCACTTCTGGTTAGAGCTCACTCAAACCTCGATATAATGAACACGGATATAACGAATTATCGGTTATAACGAAGTAATTGAAGAATAGTCTTGTCATAGCTACAGTGTTATGAATGCACGTTTATAACGAATTTTCGTATATAACAAAGTTATTTTCATGCCAGCTGTGACTTTGCTATAATGAGGTTCGAGTGTACACTTTTTCACACATCGGGTGCAACGCTGCAGAAGTTATGCAAGAAGTTAGGTCAGCAAGATATGTGAGTACATGCGTCTCGCGCTTGGCTTTCATCATTGTAAACACTCGTGCGAGCCGAGCATGAGCCCACGCGTGATGCATCACGATGGGCACCAAAATGAAAGACCAAAAACCGAAAACGAAAAGACGCTAAGAGGTCCAGAACAACTTATTGACAACCGTACAACAGGGTTTGTTTATATCTGAGGCACAAAGGATTTTCATTTATTACTCGGCCTAAAGACAAAAAGAAATCACATTACGAGTGGTCAAATCATGGGACTATTTTTTGGTGCGAATGCATTTACTGCAAGAAGTCACGCTAGCCTCCACAGTATTGCACCTTATGTATGGAACCGAGTACTATAGCCAAGGAGTTTGGTCAGAAATTATCTTGACTATTTCAGGCATCTGTGTCTGACAAAAAAAAAACCGAGCCCTTAAATGTCACCTTCTTTCTTTCATTTATAGCGAGGGTCTCGTACTGGCAGACTTGATGCCTTCAGGTAGTATGCAAGGGATTATTGGTCAGCTGCCAGCTCGTAAAAAGATCACGTGCTGCGTGACGCCAAAAGGCAGAAAAAGAGTGTTCCACATTCGTCGCCATGGCTGCGATCGGCGCTGACTAACACTCCTAGGTTTAAATTCACATATATGCCCAATAAAGTGGTCGGGGGGATGACCCCTGCCATAGCTCAGTGGTAGAGCATCGGACGCGTTATTCGAAGGTCGCAGGTTTGGTCCCTGCCAGCAGCAAGTTATCTTTTCGTCCACATATACTCTCTTCACATTTATATCCCAATTATTACAAATAACATCCTCTACACTTTTCTTGGCATTACTGTCTGTTAGTTCTCATTAATAT
The DNA here is from genome assembly GCF_013339695.2 of Rhipicephalus sanguineus. Classification (NCBI taxonomy): domain Eukaryota; kingdom Metazoa; phylum Arthropoda; class Arachnida; order Ixodida; family Ixodidae; genus Rhipicephalus; species Rhipicephalus sanguineus. Next base: position 41,842,622 of record NC_051186.1, on the reverse strand, counting down.
GTATAGTCGGTTAAAACCTAAGAATAAATGCAAGCTCCGCCCATAGCTGCTGCTCTACCACCCAGAGAAAATTTGCATAGATGCTACATCCAATCGCATTTGGTCATTTGTGTGATGTCAAGCACCTCTGGCGAACTGCAGGTAGGCGATTTTCCAGTACAGAAACATGTACGTCTCACTGGTTCTCAATCAGAAATTTCAGCTATTATTCCAACATGACTGCTTGGGGAAATACCACATTTCAAATGGGGACAAAAAACTTTTAATTACCAATATGCATAGTATTTACATTAGCAGCGAAAAAGTACATATGGTTACAACAGAAACTACCCAGCACGGCTCTCTTGCACAGATGAATGGAAGGCACACTGCAGTTCCGGGGTGGAGCTTGCATTCTCAAGTTGCAACCAACTGTAGTGTGTTACAGAAAGTGGCCAGAAGAGGTCCACGTAGACGTCGTCTTCAAAATGTGTTAGCAACCACACCGCCATCTCGTGATATCATAGCAAATCACACACGATGACATTATATATGAGGTACGAGTCAAGTAATTTCAAGAACCAAGTGTTACCCACCCTAGGATGTCCATGAGCTGGCTGTTGTCCTGCACAGCACGCAGGTGACTCAGGTAGTGAGACACGGCCCTCGGTCTTTGCATCAGTTCTTGGTTGAACAGAGACTGCTTCAGGGTTTGCTTCAGAAAGAGCAAGACCTGCACAAGCCAGTGGCATATATTTCTCTGACAGTTCACTCTTCTTTCTGTGGAACAACGATGACACCACAGTGCATGCCCTTTTAATTGATTGATCGATTGATTGATTCATTCATTCATTCTCTCTCTCTTCTTTCTATGCATTAATGAAGACACCACAGCATATACCCTTTTGACTGATCGATTAATTGATTGATTGATGAGCTGATCGACTGATTCTTGTTTCTGTGCATTAATGAAGACACCACAGCACATGCCCTTTTGATTGATTGACTGATCGATTGATCAATCGATTGACTGAGCAAGCGAGTGCTAAGCTATAAGAGACGTATAATAGCTCTCCACTCACTACCAGGGGTTCTAAAAGCGCACACAATTTGACAAAATGAACCTTTCATTTTTTTCACCCTCTTTGCTATCACCAACATGCAGCTACGTCATCACCTTGCAGCAGCCTTGAATACCCACCATCCTCAAAATTAATGCCCTCTAATCAAAACTCATAACCTATAGTGGTCAACAACAAAATAAGTAGTACTAATACCTATCAATCAGCATGCTTCATCTTGACAAAAACGAACAGTACAGTCAACTTACGATGATATGTGTGAGACTAAGGTTTGACCGCTACGATAGGCTATCATGGTAACCGCACTGATCTTAGTCAACAACCTACAATTCTTTCAAAACTGGTATACTTGCTTGCAAAGAGAAATACTATCAACAAACTTAAACAAATAACTTACAGCAATTATGGCATTTCCATCTTGAATACGCACAGCCTCATTCAGCAGAGCAATTTTGTCTTCTTTTGAACGGTGCTGACCAAGGAAGTAAGGCTGAATAAAAAATGTAACAGAAAGAAAAAAAGAAGTGGAAAACCAATTTTGCAAGCATACTTGATTACCTGCCACTTCAATGCAGTGGTACTACTATGTACAGTTGCGCTCAATATGACTTGCAACACGGCAGTGCTTGGCCCCATAAGTTCAAAGATTGCGCATGGCTTCAACCTGTATTCATTTCAACAACTAAATGACATTTTCTTATTTGGGTTCATCCCGATGTGAGAGAACAGTGTTTAGTTACGGAAATAAGGGCAAGTGGAAGCCATGCGCAGTCTTTGAACTCGTGAGGCCACGCGCTCCCGTGTTGCAAGTCATATTGAGCGCGACTGTACTTGTATAATTGCATGCAGAAGCATTTAAACTCAGTTCCAATGTCTCCCATATCAAGAAACATTCCATGGCATGTAGCAAGGTGGAACAGCGGGAGAGTTCCTAACTTCATTACAAAAACAAAAACCGAACAAAAGAAATCGTGCAAGAACATTCTGAACTAAGATGCGAACTGTCCAACAAGTTCAAATGCAAACTCAATCACAAACTAAGCATACCTGTATTCAAATACAATAGTACTGACAGTACTCCAAGCAATAGTGCAAGATCACTTCACACCTAACAACCCTTGCACTGGCGAACCAACACAAAATGTTGAACCACTGCTATTTTATTTCAACTAATACTAAATGCGTTACTTTGAACCGTTGATCGAAACGTCGGCTCGAGTGACATTCAACGATTTCTCGTCTCTTCAAGCCTCCGCACATTCCCCTGAACTTCTGTCTTGTTTAAATCTGTCACTGACAAGCATCTAAATTTTATGTTTCTCCTTATCCGTTTTCTTTCAAGAGTGTACCGGATGACCAATCATTTATTTTGTGCTTTACACGACCTGCCCAACGCAATGCCTTACTCTTGTTCACTATTTCCACCCAATTTCCGAGGAAACTTCAGGAAACCATGATTTGAATGTTGTATGTCAATAATTACCACTGCCAAGCGCAATACATAAGTACAAATACATGCATAAGTGCCCTCGTATATCTTTCTTTGCATCACACCACCAACAAGCACGGTGTTGAGAAACCTCAATTTCTTTCTTTCTTTCTTTTTTATTGGTTTATTTAGGACAATATCGAAATTGCCCTAGGGGACACAGCTAAAGGCAAACATTGCTTGACTGGGCCGTGCCACCCATACAGCAGAAGCAGCAGAAAGACGACATTTGCAAAACATAAAAGCGAACATGAAAATCTATCAGGACACTTGTTTTAGACAGATGAGAAGTACAATTCATGAAAACTAAAGGCAACAAATGAAAGGAAACAAAAACATCAATGTTATACAGTTTGCTAAGCACTTGCTAAGCACTACAAAAGTAGGAGTATAAACATATACAAAAGAATGCACATATAACTCTAGAAAAAAAAAATTAACTCGCAACATCAAACACAAAGAGAGTGCAAACACGGGGTGCCCTACCTGGCCTATCACAATGTTCCTCACCGTCTCCTCCGGGGTGTTTGTACTTTTTAGACCTTTCGTAGGAACCTGAAAACGGAACGGAGTGCACAAACCCACGTATGAAAACAAGAACCATATCTTCTTTCTTCAGTCGATGTCAAGAACTTACGTCATGGCTGATCCTCAGCCTTTCGGCATGCTTCTGTACATCTCCCAGGCCCGCCTGCCTCAAGTTTGAGCCAGGAGAAGGCAGGGTGACACCTAAATATTAGAGAAATTAAATATATATAATGCATGTATGAATTCAAAGGTTGACCACTCATGCATAAATCATATCTAGAACCCATCACACTCAGGCTTTGCATTATTCGCGAATTACTCAGGATTTATGGCGCAGAGACCAGGAAAAATTACGCCTTGCCTGAAAATGAAGGGCCCTAGCTGGTGACATCCTAATAACTACAAGTATAGGCTCCTCCTACAGTCAGTAACAACCTAGGACACCAGTGATGTGGGTTTGACTGTCCAAAAGAGAATTTGTGTAGATGCACCAGTCGATTACGTTCACTAATTACCATAACGTCCCGTGAATTTGCGGATTGAAGACAGTTTATTTTAGCAAAGAGATCTTCTATTGCTGGTTTTAGAAAGGAACTTCAATATCATGTCAACTTTTACAGGTGATCCTGGTATCAGTGTCCTGGTATCCTGCGATCCCGGTATCACTCCAGCTGGCATAACCCTTTTACAGAGGTGAATGGGGCAGATTCGCAACGGTTTTGTCGGTGAAGCTTGTATTGAAATCTTAAGTTGTCACTAGTATTCCATAGTATGTCTGTGAGTACTTACCGCAGGCTTCCGCAGTGACTCGGTTCGATTCATCAAAGCTAAATTTCCTCACGTTGTTGGCGGAAGACTGCGCTCTCTTGTTGAACTGCACATTCCTTCTCCCGTCGTCGTCCTGTAAGCAACCACGAGGCAACAATTAGAAAGTTTGAGGCAATCAACCTGTCACACTGCGAACGATTTCGAATTACCACGTCGTCGAAGTTGAACGCAACGTGGGCAGAAGTGTTCCAGTAGTAGTCATCGTCGGCGCTCAGTTCCTTTCTGTGTCGAAGAAAAAAAAAAGAAAAACTCTCAGTCTGCCCGGTAGATTGATTTGGAAGAAAGCGCTCACTTGTTTTTCGACTGCACTACTTGCTCAAGACAGTCGTCTATGGTGGACGTCTTGAAAGGGTCAGGTCCAAAGTCAGCATCTTGCTTGACTTGGGCTGATAGCCGAGCGGCTTCTTTCTGCAGTTTTATGACAACTCATTGTTTCACCTAATACATGGTTATCATATGGATTACAACCCGATGCAACAATTTGTTTTGTTTTGAACAAAGAGCCCCAGGATTCGTAAACCTTCAACCGCTTCAGTGGCACATGAGAAAATTGCCACTACCACTATTAGGACTTACATCTGTCACGAAATTCTAATTTCTTCAGTCATAATCAATGCATGAATGTTCATCAACATGAACACACATGTAGATGTGTGTGTTCATGTGAGTTACTTTTTTTCTTTCCTGATATCACTGACGCGCCACAGTGGTTCGCACCTCAGTGCGAACACGATCCTTCTTATTTACAGTAGTTGACGTTATTCATGCAGCAAGCACTGACAGCTCACGAGGCAAAAATGATCACCAAATCACGCATCGGTTGTGTCGATGGGCACGTATGGCACACGCAAGAATCGCAACAACATTCAAGCCTTCAAGCTGACGCGTGAGTCGAATGAATACATCACCAGTGACGACGTGTCTTCAAGCCAGAATGCCGAGGTGTTTCCGATGCGATGGCTGTTCATAGTGGCTAGTTGTGGTGTACAAACGATGGCAATGCAGTTGGCAGTTTATTTCCACAGGTGCTGGTTTCCGCCTACTTTAGAGGAGTCGCGGTGTCTTTATGCGAGTGTCGTGCTTCTAACAGTTCACGCCTATTCTGCGACGTATGTAAGTACGCTTACTAGCCGAGATGGTTGTATTTTGAGGCCACGATCGAAGGCGATTTGTTGGTTTCGATGGCACACATATTCACTTCCATTCTTCGTTTCAAGCGCACCGAGAACCTTGCGACGATGCAAAGCTGTCTACGTCATTGGGACTTCAAATGTGACACACGGAAACAGCACGGTGACTAACGGCTAGCGCAATGTAATAAAAACACTTGTGAAATTCCTCGCTTGTCGCACAACAGCAGGTAAACGTTCCAACACACACCCTCTGTGCTCTCGAGAGCGCAGTAGAGATCATGGTAGAGATGGGGTTTAATGGCGTGTTTCTGATTGGCTAAGCCCGAAAGGGCGCGGTATTTTAAAAATTGTTTCACGGATAATGAGCGACATTCCTGTCAGGACGAAGATCTTTCATAAAACGATTTATCTCTGCTGCCATTCATCACAGTTTCAGTGATGTCGAGTGCACGTTGATTTGTGCCATTGTTTCCGCAGCACGCTCACATCTCAGTTGTGCCAGAGTCCTTTTAAATCAAACGACTCTGGTTGTACTGGAGCAACTAAATATTTATGCCAACTTTATCCCCACTGAGAAACCAGCGCACCAATTCACACCAGTATTGCATAAGGTTGCGCCCATAAGGTTTTGTTTTTGCAGAATATTAAGATCGCTTTCTTGCATAGCTACGTAAGTCAGTCGACTCCATCACTCCATCTCGTCCAGGCCATATGTGTTCGGCGTCACGTAGCAGAGACTACATGGGGACCAAGCTCCCCCTTCATATCCAGTCAAGTTATAGGGAACGTGCACTGAGCTGGTGGCGCCGCTGTGCGGGAGCGAACGAAACGAATTGGCGTGTTACTTGCAGCAGCCGCTCCACGAGCCGAGCCAGATGTTCTCTGCCCGAGCCGTGTCACGCCGTTGGAGGAGTTTTGCAATGTCGCGCATGAGTTGCTGGGTCGTCAACTGCGCTAATAGATATAAGGAATGCCATCCTGGAACAAAGTTCTCTCGCTTTGCGGGGCGAGAAAGCCTCCTAGACAAGCGGGAACGGTGGATTCGCAGCGTACGCCATGTGAAGTAATTGATCCTGCGCATGGTTATGAAGTACATGTTGTAGCTAGTTCGCTGTGAATTCACGCTTCACGCAAGTGAACCGGTATTTTTACAGTGCGAACGGAACCGAGCGGCAGCCGGCAAAGTGGTCTCGGGTCTGCAGAGTACATTTTGTGTGCGGAAAGTCATCGACAGATACAGCTTCTCCCTCGTACGCTCCTGCTGTTTTTCCGCCGACGTACCGCAAAACTGCGGCGATAGCTGAAGTTTAGCAGACTCTTCACTGTTGACAAAAGTTACAACTGCTGCTGCATGCTTGCAGTGGTCTTCACACCTCCCCTACAGTTGTAGTGAGCTCTGGTGATCAGCCTAGTTGCATAAGCTGAAAAGTTACACCCGGCCTCCGGGCGGTACGATTGAAAAAGACGGGTTTTTTGGTGTTAATAGTCTAAAGTAATTAATGCTGAAAAGTACACATGCATACTACAGAGCGCGAGCACTTAAAGTTACGTACATCAGCCAACAGTTATCTCGCAGTTCACGGCGATGACCATATTGTCAAATTACTTGACGCCATCGAGCTATACGTGCGTTGTAGTTCAGACAATCTGATAGGTACATAAAGGCGAGCATCATTCAGTCATACTGATTTGCAGGGAAAAATGTTACTCGTACGTCCTATACGTATAAGCAGATAGCGCAGTTCGGAAACGGGAACAGTGAGAAACAAGAGCCTGATGCGTGGCACAATGCATCGGGGACCGCGCGAATTTTAATCTTATTACACCTGTATTGTATTTGTCCCTTGACAGCGCTGCGCATGCAAGAGGTGCTGCGCCACGCTGTTTTTATGCTACGTGACGGCTAAGATATCGCTTGCAAAGATGACAGGTAACTGATTTACCCAAGCACTCATGCAGCCCGAGCAACATCCACAAACGGAGCTGCAGCATAGAAAGCTTCGCACAGTTGTTACGGCATCACTAAATGCAACACGGGAGGCGATCATGCGTACTAATTGCGCCGATCGCACTCGGTTACCCTCAAGACAACATCTTGCTACAGCACATGTTTGACGTTAATGTAATCGTTTACTCAGTAATGAGCAGGTAAAATGATGAAAAAGCGTGCGGACAAACTTCGATGATGACGGCGTATGCTTCCTGGTTCACGTTGGCCTGTCGCACGCATCTCCCTTCTAGATTACTCTATCTGACCGTGATCTCTTCCGTCACGTCGAAAACGTGCCTGCTGCTGCATAATTTGTGTCCCTTCTCTTCGTTGGAGGCTCTAAAAAACCCTGCGCTATTTACGCCCTTGAAGCCGGCGCGCTTTGTAACACCAGTCGCCGTCGCGCGCACGCACGTCCACAAAACGCAGGCGCAGCAGAAGGAGAGACGAGATTTCGTAGCACGACACTTGACAACTGAATGGCCACTCGCGGCGCTGACGGCGCGCTGGCGCACTGCATTGTCGCGCCACCTGTAGGTGCCGCACGTTTCCCATATGGCTTGAGCCATTTATTTTAGTCATTCACGGCGAAGTTGTCTGTGGTACCATGACAACATAACAGATTTCGGCGGAAAGTTGCGGGGTGACGTGCGGGCCATCTTTCGCACCATTCGCTCTGCCAGTGCAAGCGTATTATTTTACTCTTACACGTATCCCGGTCTTCGAACGAGCAACGGAGGCACCAAAGCTGCAAACCGAACTGGTCCATGGGTCGGGGCGATCAGGCCCACTGATCTCCACTAGGAGGAGCTTTTTAATGGAGGTCAGTGATCAGGCCTACCCCAAACATGCTTTTGCAGCGCGACCCGGAAGAAGGACTAAAAAGAACGGACTCGCACAGCGCTTGTGTGTGAGTCCGTCCCTTTTAGTCCTCCGTCCGGGTCGCGCTGTCCATTTAGCAAGAACATGACCTACTGAGCAAAAGTATGTTCAATTAATAACTCGCCCAGCTTGCAGTTTTAATTCAGCCTACTCCAAAGTACGCGCTGCCATAACCTGTTTCAATTAGACCGAAAATACTTTGTCTTGTGCTCAATGGTTGGCATGGTTGGAGCTCCCTAGCTTCAGCTCAGGGTACCAGTGCTCCCAGCAAAACTTGGAGTCATAATTTCAAACTTAAGAATAAAAATTTGCGCCTCTGTTCCATTCTTATACTTTTGATATGTATTGGAGGTTTCTTCGTACTTCAGCAATAGAAATGAAATTTTTTCTTACAGCAGTTCCATACGCTTTTGATGATGTTTATGATGCTCCTGGGATGATTGGCATCTACCCTCTCGGGAGGGATTGGCCAGAGTCGGGCGGATCGATTGGTCTTAATTTTTGTTCAAGCATGGCAAGATATACACATCTTCATCCTCCTCAGCTTATGTGTACTGCAGGACAAAGGCCTCTCCCGACGATATGCAATTTACCGTCTTGCGCAATCCAATTCCATTTTGTCTGAAACTGCTGTCCTCGGCAGTTTCCCCATCCCTTGGCATCCATTCAGCTTGTTTTTTTTTTACACATTACATGGCTATTAATGCTGACGTGAACAATGGCTACTCCTATATTTATTCTCATATCCATTCTTTTTCTAGAGTTTTTTGGTATCATCCCTAGTTGTGGCCCCACTTATTAGTACTTATATACAAATGATTGTACACTTTTAGCTTTAGGGACACCAGTGCAAGTTGCCTGTCAAAAAAAAAAAAAAAAACGTGTAAGGATGCCATGCATGACGTGATGTCAGTAGGTTTTTAAGAAAGGCCACATGAAACCATGTTTTGTTTGATCAGCATAATTTCAGCCAGCAGCGCAAAGGCATATTTGCATGGGAAGTATCTGAAACACCCTGGAGAAGTGCTTGACGTCACAAAAATGAATAGGCGCTATTGGATGGAGCACTTACACAAGCTGTCTGTGGGAGGGACAGCTATGGCCCTGGATGGAGCTGACATTTTTTTTTCACAGATTGTAACTGAGCATAGCTATTCCTATCCTGATTCCTTACTAAAGATTGAAGTATGCATATGCATGCAGACACCAGAGTCAGATAAGGAGCAGGGAATAAAATATTTTATTAGCAAAATAAAAACACAGAAAAGTAAGAAGAATCCTCGTTAAAACTGCACTTAGTTATTTGAGATAGGCGTCACAGAACCAAGAAAGTCCCCTTGGTATTTACAGTCGGCTAGTTGCTGTTGAAAAAGTCCGACATTTCACAAGAACTCGTCGCACCAGTCGTATAAACACTGGTAGCAGTCCGTCGCCTGCTTGTTGTTGGCGCCACAGATGTCCTTCATCCAGTCGACGAAGATGTCCTTGTTCTTCTTCAGGACAAGGAATTGCCCGAGGACAACGTACGCCTGAAATGATAAGAAGTAGAAACTTGTTGAGCGCGTTAAACTGCAACTTCACTGGTACCACCGGATGACTCGTGAGAACTGTATATCCTGCTATTGACAACTTAACAAAGCTTGTCAAGATATTTTTATACGTATGCATATACACCCGGGGATGTTCTCTTAATGCATTAGCCTCCCACCCGAATGACGAAATGCCAGGCTCGTGTGGAACACGTGGCACAGTCACACCGAAGGCTGGAGGAGTGGCCTTTCTCAAAGCCTATTGTTAACTCTCTTGGGGGACTACTACAAGAACAGTTGCATGGTCGCCAGTATGCCACAAATCATAATTCGGCGAAGTGGGGAAGTACCAACTATGCCATAATTCATTCTACGAAGAACCGTGGTACCCACTACACATCTGTAAGGCATTATGTGCTGTGGCTGATGATGAAGAATTGTGGCTAAGCTCGTTGTAACAGGTGGGAAGATTTAAACCACCTACTCGTTACACACCTCACATTGTGTGATCCCTGCTTGTTATTTCACTCCTCTACCACGCTATATTACACCTGTTAATGTGATTCCTTGCCTGACATGACACCTGTATAGGGTCTTTTGGCTAAAGAGTTTCAAGCACCAGCATGCCTTTGTGGTAGAATACTCAACTGCCACGCCGAGGGCTGGGGTTCAAATCCCGCTCGATCCTGGATATATATATATATATTTTTTTTCATTTTGCGCGATAGTGGTAATGGACACCGGCGGCAGCCAACAATTCCACCAAAACTCTCACAACAGCTTTCACTGTAATAATTGCATACCTTGCCAGAACTATAACAGGCTGAAACGTTTAATTAGAGGCTATGTACACAGGCCAAGCAAGAATCTAGCGTTCTCTTCAACCAATATTGTGTCCTCAAAAACATTTGTCCCCGAGAGTGCACATAGTAGTTAGGACACCAAAATTTACAGACAACAAGCTCCAGGATGAATCTGAGTTTGTCCTGTAAACGCATGGTACTTTTAATTCGGTGGACAAATGCACTGGTTGTGGAAACTACTACATCTACAAAGTGTTTTTTTTTTTTTACAATACAGAATTTTTATAAAAATCCTATGACAGTCCTACTCCAGTCGTTTTTGCACACATAATTTATGCCGAGGTGCAAATACTTTGCTGCAACTAAAATGACATTGACGAGACTAATTAACAAAAACTCGTTAATTAACTTTTTTACTTATTGACCTTTGGGCACTTGTTTACATTAGAAAGTGGTAGTGTGTGCCTATTTATGACAACCATTTTTTTCAGAAATAACAATTGTGCCCACCGCGCAGAAAAACGCGGCCTCTCTTTTACGTAACACCGGAACTACCTGCGACAAGGAAGTGTCGAAATTTGAATACACTGCTTCGCCTTTAAGCGAAATGAAGTTTTTTTAAGTCAGCCATTGACCCTGGAAAGTGAGAGGCGGACATGTAACATAGCGTAGCCACTTCACATTGGGCCTTCCAATGCCAGGGCTTTCAGCGACAGGCCCACTACCGACAGCTGTGCATATTAAAAACAGAATTGCGGCTGCTCCGACCAGCAGGCACGCTTTTATTAATGAGATGGCATAAAAAAAAAAGCAATGTCTTCGAATTGGGGTCCTAACACTGACACGCTCAAAAAGGGCAGGGCCTTTTAGGGGGTATTTACTGCAATAGCGATTACAGACCCGTAAGTGCTGGTGGAAGAAAATTACAAAAAAAAACCCTTCTGGATGAAGAACCATGGATAAAGTATATTTGAGGAAAAGTGCTCTTCCATGGACGTGAAGCACGAAAAAATTTCATTCCGCGATCTCCAGAAACAGAAGTGATCTACATTCTAGCGGCACGCACGCAGTTTATACTGAGCATTGCTTTAATTACGTGCAGTGTGACTCCTGAAGCGTTTCTGGAACAGACTACGACTGCCGATGAATCGCCGAAACACTTTCTGATTACCAAATGGCTTAGGCGTCACGAGCCTCCTTGGAGGATGCATTTTGCTGTCGAGCTGACTTGCACAGAAGCTGCGTTGGCACCAATCATGACGTCATGGATTGGGACGCCCAAGCGAGCGCTGTTCGTTCAGCGAAATAATTCTTGGTACATGGATGTGACTTTGGCGGCCCCAAGATCAAGCTGCACGTTTTGACGCGCCGGTGGTGCGATTGCCGGTGACAGACAACCCTAAACCAAAGACTGGCGCAATTTACGTTAATTTTATCAGGTTGCGGCAGTAAATTCAATTTGGCGCAGGAGTGGAATCACTGAATTGCTAATAATAATTGTTGGGGTTTAACGTCCCAAAACCACAATATGATTATGAGAGACACAAAGAATCGAATTGCGTTGAATATGTCAAGCCGATCACCATAGACATTGGGCGCACGTGTTTAAACGCGGTTTTTTAATTGCCAATCAGATAGAAATAGTGCTAACGCACTCATGAAATTCTTTTCTGATGCTACAGGTTTGAAGAATCGAACTGTACTTTTCTTTTCATTCTTGTACTTTCTAAGAATGTGAGCTCCAAGAAATAAAAGGCCATAGTCGTTGAGATGTCAATGGAAGTCGTAGTTTCCACATAAGTTAGGTAAACTGTCATCCACTTGAACTGCAGTTGCCTCAGTGACAGTTGAACGTAAACAGGGGCGCAATCATGTACACATTCTATGATAGAGCGTTCCATCGTGCCGCTCGAGATTGGTCGAGGCTTGTCTGACAGTAAGATGTGAGAAAAGCTACCGCAAAAGGCAGTGCTGTCAATCATTTTGTCACCTGCTAGGCAAGGAATGGATGGAGACACCGTTAAGTTCTCTAGAACGGTTTCCGGACGACTTGGATTGGATCGAAATGTAAACGTTCGGGCCAGAGAAGTGAATTAGCCTGCTTTGTACCTGGCTTAATCCAATCCTGCACTGACAGTTTGCGAAAATGGCCACCAGCGCCACCACCAAACGTCTTGTAAAACTGTGACATCACCCCGCGCCAAATCGAGACATTAACACAAATAAATTGGTAAAGTCATTGCACTTTGCAATTTCAAGCTTTGAAGAACTGTGCTCCCAAATACTGACATTTCATTATAACAATCCTGCACTGCAAACATTTCTGAACTCATTATACGGTCCCCCAGCAGACTATCAAGGCGTGACACATTCTTCTGGGGCAGTTGCCCTTCGCCTATCAGCTGTTTGCACCCTCTTGTTCTCGTGCGACGTTGCGTTTCATTCTATCACAGAATACGTACAAGATTGTGCCCCAGGTGACAGGAGCGTGACATAGTAGTCTCACCTTGTCGAAGCCCTTTTGTTCTAACCGCTTGCCAAGAACCTCGCCAATGCCGGCAAGGTCTGTGACCGCCTTCTCGCCCATCGGCTCGGAGACAAAGTTGCGATGTTTCTGTGAGGTCGACGACATGGCTGGATCTGTAGCACAAGTAGAGAGAAACAAGATATTTTTCCCCGTGCACAAAGTAGCTGTACAATACATGTTTTCGAGCACTAAAAATCTGACAGAATAACTTTCCATGGCACTGGAAGCGTAACCTTTTACCTAGGGGAGTGGTTTTCATCAATGTGAACTTAACATAAATGGACGGCTGGAATAGTTCCACAACTGGATGAATTTCTCCTCCAATGCAGACTATTTCTTTTATAGGAATCCACAAGGGTTTCGTTGTGGCTTCGTGTCACGAATTGGGTGAACTTTCCTTTACATTGCAGGTTGCCACAGAACCAATGCCCCACTGAATAGTGCCATTACCGAATTGACCGAACTTTAATGTGCCTGCCCTCCATGTAGTGTGAAACCAATGCAGCGCCAATGCAAAAGTGGTTCCAAGCAATTCCCCGTGAAAATGCACAAATCAGTACTGACACAAGTGTATCAAGTCTCAACACGGGCAACAGTGCATGGAGACAAGAATGCGATTCTACTGACTCCCGGTTTTGAAAGGGGCACTAATAAAATAATTTAAAAAAAAAACAATTTTTCTCGTATTAATAAGTTACTCTTTCACAATACCGAAAACACCACGCTTTCCGCAAAATGAACATGCGAGCGTCGACGCCACCTCGAAATTCCTGCACCGAACTCTGTGACGTCATAGATTTTGACGGCGTCTACTAAGTCCTACGTAGTTCCTAATCGATAAAAATGAAGTCCACTGTCCTCTGAGAGGGCCATAGACTTCACATACAAGAAATTTCGTTAAGCCAATGTTACCAAGGTACGAAAAATGCTCTTCGTAATCCGTGACGTCACACGCGGCGATTTGGGCGCGGAATTTAATACCGAAACTTTGACCTCGAGTGATGATGGTGAAATTAACGACAGAGTTCTGGGGGCTAAGTTTATCAATCTAAACTGATTCACTGCTTCACTTTCGTGGCCCTTTAAAATCGCGCGTCGGATTGCTTCGAAGCCACCCGATACACCTAAGTGCGCGCATTCAAAACTGCGTGTCGGATTTCGTGGCCTCAGATATTGGCTCCGGCAATGCGCCTCGGAGGCCACGCGGATTGCTCAGTCACGACGTGCGCAACCAATGTATCGGCGCAACTGAATAAACGAATGTGACGAGATAAACTGTCAATCCTACGGCGGGGCGGGGCCTACGGTGCTTAGCGGGGCGGTTAAGAAACTCCGGACGCGCCTCGCCAGCCATGCGCAGGGCATTTAAAACGCGGCTGCACCGAACTAGCACTACCGGCTCACAACCGTCACAATAAAACAAGGCTTTACCTCAATCCACGGTAAAAGGCCCGAAGCGCTGGTTAACCGGTCATACTAATAAGCATTGTTCGACTATTTACCAACGTAAATTGACGGCAGAGAAAGAAAACCGGGCTGTTAAAACGCTCATCGCGTCTGATAAACACGTTCCAACGGACATTTCCGGACACGACCATTATCGAAAAAAGAGGAAAGAAAATGCGCGCGCAAACGCCACAATCGAAGCCGCTAAATTCAGCTCAGCTATGTTACGACTGTTAATCGTTTGCTGTTTGAATTAAGGCTAGGGAAGAGCTTGTCAATTGCACGTTTTCCTTCCTGCGACCTACGGGAGTTACCCTCCTTTATTTGCGCTCACTGCTTCGGCAACCAGTCAGCTACGTCACCCTAACTGCATCGAATACGTAGTCTACGCCTCAGTACCGGCACAACAAACAAAAGAGCGGGAATGCACCGTTTTCGCGACGGTTTACCAAAAAGCCGTTAACTTCCTTTCCCGATTAGCCATGTCAACGCGACATGTCTATGACAAAGAATGCAATGCGGACAGTCAAAATCACCTTTGTTGGCTTCTTTCAGTCGGATAGACGAAAGGCTTCCCTAGAAGTCTCAGAAGATGTCAGCAGGGCCTACTAACCGCAGCTGCCCTTAAAAATTGTAACTATCACAGGCCCCACACGACGAACCGCCACCCGGTGCAGTGCTTATTTTTGAATATCAAACGGATGAAATCACCAAAATTGCAACCAAAGTTGCGAATCCGAACCCTCGACACCAAAGGCGCATTTAAAGTTCAGTCACCTTTTTGCAGCAACTTAAAAACCCGTTTGTTCTAAAAAATTTTGCAATTAATACCAACACATTTTCGCGCGAATGAGCATGATGGTAGCCTTAAATTTTTGTTATTACGTTGACAGTTATTATTTTTTTTACAATACTCTCGTGGCAGGGACTCGAGGTAAACAGTCAAGATGGCGTACTCCATGTGTGCGGTCGCAAGACCCGTGAACTCCTCAAAACACACACATTTTGACTTCGTACTACGCTCGTAGAAACTCCGTTTAACCTTTTTGTCGAGCGATCTCGCTAGCGCGGTTGATTCCGGGCGAGAAGTCTACGCGTCCCCGCCTGGGCTACGCGAAATTCAAGCGGTTCCTGTGACAACTGTGTTATCCACGTCGAAGTCTTTACAAGTGACCTGAGGTCATTTGAAGCTGTGACGATCCCCTTTATTCATCGGAGAGGAGACCTCGCATTCCCCGAGGCTTGGAGGTGTAGCCGCGTTCACAACAACCGCCGTACTACGACATGTCGCAGACGACTAAGATCAAGCACGTCACCAAGGAGGTCCTGGAGGAGTACGTCCTCCCCACGGAAAACCAACAGATCGTCCGGGTATGCTTCGCATCGCCTGTCTACTCTGACTTGTTTTTGTTTGTTTGTTCTTAAGTGCGTAGCACTTTAGGGGCCCGGCTTGTCCATCCACTGTCTTACGCCACATGGCCATGCATTCGTCAATAAAGGCCCAAAACAAGGCTAACAGTGCTCAAAACCAGCGCAAAATAAATTAACAAAGTCTAAAATAATATAAATTGCAAAAATAGCCAAGAATTAATCGCAGAAATTCACCTAAAATTCCGATAAAACGATTCCGAAACGTCCGGCTGGTACCCGCGCCGCGCAAGAGAGGGCGCCACCGTTTCGGCAAGCGCGCGATTGCAGAGGCGGTGGCATGTGCCAAGAGAATCGCTGGGGTGCCCGTGCTACGCACTTCCTCAGGTTTCGCGGTAGTGGAGCTGCATTAAGCGCATGATTTAAAACTACATGACGACCTACACAAGAACGACATCAGCGCAAGATTTTTAAAATTTTATTTCACATTACTTTCTTAGTCGTAAGGGAATGCCTTGGAAATGCACACACTGTGCACGGGTGCCCACGTAGTGTGACAGTAATTAAGTGCAGTTTACTCAACCAGTGATGTAAATAAAAATTTCCGCGATGACAGCTGTGTCATCTTTGTAAAAGACATAATAAGTTCATGTGCTACGTGACGCCAACAGGCAGAAAAAGAGTGTTCCACACTCGCCGTCATGGCTACTGGCGGCGCTGACTGACGCTCCCACGTTTAAATGTACATATATACCCTATAAAGTGGACGGGGGGATGGCCGCCGCGGTAGCTCAGTTGATAGAGCATCGGACACGTTATTCGAAGGTCGCAGGTTCGGTCCCTGCCCGCGGCAAGCTATCTTTTCGTCCACTTCTCTTTATTCACATTTACCTTACATTTACTACTAAAAACATCCCCGATACTTTCCTTGGCATTATTGTCTGTTAGTTCTCATTAATATTGTGTATAACAAAGAAAACGAGCCCTTGAAATTAACACTTCTTTCCTGCATAAGACAAGTGACACTTCACAAAAAATCTGTAAATTAACTTTTCTGCAAGGGCATTTTCCAACTGAAAACTCTCGTTCCCAGACTGCTTTTCTCACCCTAAATGCGCTCACCCCTCTACATTCCAGGGAAGGTATCGAAGTTCCAAAAAGGCTTTTCAAAAATTATTGCTTGAATGTCATGCCTCGTAGTAAGCTCTGTAGTGTAGACAGAGAAATGAAAGACTGGGAGAAAAAAAAGTTTTTTTGCTAGTCTTTAGTTGAGTCTACTTGGTTGGAAAATATATTTGCTCGCGCATGCGCAGTAACATTTTTGCGTAACGTCAATTGGTTGACTGCCGTGACAAAACCTGAACCCACTAATGAAAAGTCAATGACTTCGATAAAGTCCTGTCTTGTCACAGACATGTAAGCAGTGTTGTGCTCAGTTTGGCACCGCGATGTCACCGGATAGTATGAGCACATAGTGGGATGTGTTTTACTTTAACTAATCTGACTAATAATTCACTGAGATGGAGCCCCATTTTGCTCCTTGTATTGCTCTGAACATTCTGTACTAAGTGTGTTTCTTTCCTTGATTAGGTGCTGAAAGGCAGGGGAAACAATCTGCACGAAGTTGAAGAGCCATCTGGCAACACTTACCTGGTGAGCATGCCGGTGAAGTTCAGAAAGAACATATGGATCAAGAGAGGTGAGTGGCTTTTGTTCCGTTTTGTTGACAATTGAGTCGCGCTGCCTCAGACAGATCTTACACAATACACACCTGTTCCCGTACCAACTCTAACGAGGAGTCTTCTTTGCTTCTTCCTCTAACTTATGCTTGGCAGCGTTCTTGCAAAAGGTGGCCCATGCTTTTCACTTTCATTGGGACAGCGCTGGTGTCTGGGAACGCAGCAGTGAAGAAGTACGTCATGACAATAATGAGTGATAACGAATGGCGCTGCGCGTTCTTGCTATCAAAACCTTCACTTTGAAAGGAGCACAGCGAGAGCGTATTTTATGCGCAGCTAAGCATGGTTTTGAATGCCAAGGGCAGCAGCAGTGAGCATCAAGGACTGAACAGAATACTTTCACCACAAAGGCGGACTTGAACAGCAAATAGTGTCGTTGATGACCCACAATGTGCACTCTGAGCGCTGTGCACATAACTTCTGGTCATAACACAACGAGAGCGTTTTCAGTGCAGCGGTGATCACGCAACGCCGTCTGTCGTTTTCAGGTGCCAACACCGTATTGCACCGTGTGCTGTAAAGCTTTTACCTATGCAACCAACAGTCGTTAGTGCAAATGGTATAGTAGGAAGCCTTGCTTTCACCGATTCCCATAGTGCGTGGAATCTGCTGTCTTAAATCACTTCTTCACAAAAAAAAGAAAAGAACCAAGATTTTCACTATCAGTTACGACTGATTTTTAACCGAGTCACTACCATGTAAGTGATGTTAAACAGTCTCTAAACGAAAGAAGGGAAGTTGATCAATGGGCCTGCTTCTAACCACGAATTATTACCGGCATCTACTATTCACGCCCGAAAAACACTGACAATACCATTATTGTAAGAAACAAAGGGCTTGTCATCTCTAGTCAATGTTTCACATTAGTTGCCCGCAAGTCTTTGCCTACACTGTGCACGATTTAACAGACTAAAAATATGAAGCCTTGCTTCGCAGGTGACTACGTCATCGTTGAACCAATTGAGGAAGGGGACAAGGTGAAGGCCGAGATCCAGCGCATCCTGTACCGTGACCAGATCAAGTACATCAAGGAAGAGGGTCTGTGGTGAGTTCTTTGTGGATTTTTGTGAGCCAAACATCCATCGCTTGTGTACAACTTGCACTGCTGAAGCGCTTTGTAAGGGCAGCTTTCACTGATGTAGTAGAATCGGATATGACCATAGTTTCTGGTGTGAAGTTCGCATCTCTTACATTATAAGATAGCAAAACTTGGATAAGCAGAATCGCGAGTTGAGGTATTTGGTGAATGTTATCATGGAATGACTTATAGTGCAACATAATTAGAAGAGAGGGACGAAAGTGCAGAACTCGCAGCCAAGTTTATTTTGAAACAGTAGGAAAACATATACAGTAGACTCTCGTTAAACGGAACCTGAGGGGACCAAGAAAATATGTTCCATTTAACAGGAGTTCCATTTACTGAGAGAAGAACAGGGTTGCGTTATTCATGTACGAAACCAATCATATTGGAGGCAGGTGTTGCATTTAAGCAGCAGTTCCGTTTAACAGATTTCCATTTACTGAGAGTCTACTGTATATGCATGATTAGATAAGCTTGCCTTGAGTAAAACTAGTATTCTATACACACATTTCATAAGCGGGAAGTTATGCTGAAGAAACTTGGCAAAAAGTGCAGTCTTAGAATTCTGACTTTACTGGGGCCGTCACTTTTGATCTGTGACTACTAAAGCAGAATAACTACTGGACGGGTTGTAACTAGTGGAAATCCCGTACGTATATAACGTGATGGTGCCACAAAGGCATCCGAATTATCAGGCATGCCTGAAAAATCAGTCGTTGAATGTGCTAGAGATGCATGCATATGTATTTCATTCGTATGGAATGCACCAATATTTAGCTAAGAATGCAAGAAGATTCTGTAACCTTCATAGCATTACACAAAACCCTTTAAAGTTTCAAAGAAGAACCGTGAGTCTTACTCGAGTTTATGTGGTATATGAAAAAAGGTTTTTGTTGTTGCAAGTCGTATAATACCGATTCTCTCTGATTTCTCGCAGGCCAAAGGCTTTCGACAGTGATGACGGTAAGGGCGACTGCAACAACACCAGTCCTAAAGACAGTGACGATGAAGATGACGACAACGACCTTTTCGTCAATACCAACCGTCCCACTGTGGTCTATGAAGAAAGTGATTCCTCATCCACTGAAAGTGAAGATGAAGAATAGTACAAAATAAAGCATATTTTCGTATACGCCCTGGTTTCATTTGTTTTGTGTGGACCCCATGACAACCTAAAGGTTGTCCATGTGAAGAGTGTTTCTGTGACAACGTTCAGCTGTAAACATTGGCCTTTTGCACTGTGGGATGCAGATTAGCCTTGTTATGCTGCTCTAAAGTACATAAAGAACCTGTGAAGAGAACAATTTACAAACGCTCGTGAAGCGTCATTTCAGGTTAAAGAAACACTTAAGAGGAAAATGATTTTGCTCGTATTGTTAAATTACCCTTTGCCAATACCAAAAGCTCAACTCTTGCTGCAAGAAGACACTTAATGATCGAGAAAACGTGGAAAGTGAAAATGTGGGAGGCGATGCCATCTTGAAGTTCCTGCAACGACTCGCTGTGACGTCCTAGATTTTGACGGTGTCTTCTGGGGCCTACGTTGTTCTTGACGTAGGCTCTAGAATGAGGTAAGTTGTCCTTTGAGGGGGCTAGAGACTAGGTTCGAGAAAATTTTGTTGAGCCAATGTGGTCAAAATGCAAATAAACACTGTGAAATCCATGATGTCGCGCTACCCCTGTTTGTTCTCTGACCCGTTCTGTGGTCTTTCGATCTTATTTATGTTACGCCTATCATATTCAGTTCCATTGCTCACGACGTGGTCCGCCTCAACCCATGCTAATGGAAACAAGTCAAAGATCGAAGCACAGGCAATTGTTTTGAGGTTTCAGGCTCCAGTTACGTTAAATGATTTTTTTCCTTTCTCCACTGAGGTGTAAGTTTATTATTGGTCTTTACCACAGATAAGTATGTGCACCTCGGAAGAACCAGACAAGCAGTACGAAAATCGTTTAGCTCACTGTAATGAAGAACGGCTGAAGCCGGGAGAACCTTGACTTGCTTTTGTGCTACAAGAAAATTCGACAACCCAAACCACCGAGAAGAAAAGGCAAAAGGAAAGCACTCTGTGGTTTGCGTCGTCGAATTTTCTTGTAACATGCACCAACTAGCCCAACAACAAGTTTTACTAATCACTTTTGTGCATTTTCACATAACAATGTACGCCAAACGCAATATCACAGGTCACTTCGTCATTTAATGGAATGTTGTAGTAGGTGCTTTCTTTTTTTCCCTTTTTTTTTGACAATGGGTATTTGCCCTCATGCAGCGAGTTTCGTGCTGTATGCTCGTATAGTTGTGGTAGAGTGAAATGTGGAGAGGTGGGGACTAACTAAAATACATTCTTTCGTCTTAACGGCAGAGCTCTTTAAAAGGGCCCTGCAACATTTCTGCAGCCTGGTGAGAAAATGCTACCGACCGGTAGTCGAGGCTCCTGAGAACACGTGAGCCACACATTATAGTGCAGTACACAGCCTGGAATTTACAATTAATTCTCAAAGTCGGCTAGCACCTGTTCCCTCTTCTCTCGACAAATGATGCCATAAACCCAAAGTCCACGACCGTTGGCTGATTTGAGCATCGTGAGCTGCATAGTTACTGTGTCCGCAACAGGATGCCACCATGTGCAAGTGCACGCTGGCAGTAACATTAAAAGTTAGCCGCACTTGCGAAGAAAAAAACGAAAAGAAGGTGTTCAAGGTCATGACGCACATTGACGAAGGGATGCATCTTTTTGCCCCCTTGTCATCCCCCTCCTTGCGTAGCTTTCAGCACGCTCGCTAGTACGAAAGAAGAGAGAATGTGCTTGAAGCGTGCGACAAATCTCTGCAACCCTGCTTGTACTTGACGGATTCTAAACATTTTTGCGGCAGTCGATCCATGAGGCAATAAGCTCTTTTGATGAAGCCATTCGATGATTACTTGGAAAAGTGCTGCAGGGCTCCTTTAAAGCCGAGGTAGATCCCTTCTGCATTTTCTAGCCCAGCCGGGACAGAGAAGCCTGACAAGGTGGAGAGCTTGGGTAAAGCTAAGAGGGTGAGAGGGAAGTCTAGTGTAGTGAGTTGAGCTTTGTAGAGAAAGGGTAGCAACATGGAAAGGGTGAAGCTGGGTAGAGAAGAGGAGAGCAAAGGCGAAGCTATGGCGGGAGCGGAGCAGGTGGTATGGAGAGGATGAGACAGCAGGAGCGCAATTGGCTGTGCTCGTAAAAGGAGTCGACCAATGGTAGCACACGCTCGAGCACAAGTGGTGCTGGTGAGAGAGGACGAAGGGCGCGCTGAGCGTTGATGAAAGCGGAGGAAAGGCACGCTGATGCCTTCAGCTTCGCTGTTTAACCAGCCTTCACGATGTTCAGTCAGTTGAAGCTGTGCACAGTTTTTGTTTTCGCCGTTTACACTTAACATCCGCATGTTTTCACCTTGCACATGATGGAGTGCTATTGGCAGATGCGGAACAGCCTTACATTGTTGCACCCACGATTTGTGCGTCGTTTGACACACGCCTCGACGTTGCATTTCAGTGACAATTTTGCAAGAATCCCACACTTGTTCCCAAGAATGTACAAAAAATAAACAAAGAAAAACTTGAGACAGTATATTGGCTCCCTTTATTGTTGCAATGTCAATTTACAACAAAAACATAACTGGGCAGGAAAGAGTGGAGAGGAGAGAAATGACACAAAAAAAAAAATGACATGGCTTTCCTTTGGCAAAATGCTCCACGCTAAAATCTTGTATACATATGTGTATATATATGAGTGTATATATATATATTTTTTTTTATATATTGTATAGATATATGTATATATATAGGCTCTGAATTGGGTTTCTTCAAAGGTGTACAGAAAAATCGATGGCAGGGTAGTAAACAAACTGCTAGCAGCTGTACTGGTTGGCAAGTATGGTGCTGGGAAGGGAGTGAGAAATGTTGAACCGGAGAAACTCGCTTTGTCGGCACGGCTACAAGGCATCGCACGCTATGGGTGTATCAGCGTCCCGCTAGACCCTCGCTAGTGTCATCTGGTGGTCAAAAGCTCAACTACAGTACCGCAATTCCAATGCAGATGAAGCTTTTTGGAGGAACCTCGAGATTAGTGTCACCAGATGCCATTTTAGGATTTTCTTCGGAACCCTCAACACGACAAGAGTGCTACCAATGAGATGCTAGCATTAAAATGCTAGTGCCACCTGGTGGCCAATAATACAACTACAGTGTCAAGGTTGGTACGCAAACAGAGCTTCATGTGGGAAGCTTAAGTTTTGTGCAACCGCATGCCACTTCACAATTTCCTTCCAGAGCCTTCAACATGGTGAGAGTAGTGCCAGTGGGGAAATGCAGACAGTGCTGCGCATGACTCTGCAAGAATGAAAACGGTAACAGTTGTTTGCTGTTCAAAGTTGCATGGTGTGTGCAAGCGTACCATCGAACCCTTGCACTCTGTCGCACTCGATACACGAGAGAAGGGCTCTCAGCAGCGGTGTGATAAGCAGCGGGGTGACGGTGTAAAATTGTGAACTGGTGCTTGGTTCTCCTTGGCTGAGAGTAGACCTAAACAATGTTCTTTACCGCAGTGCGTCGTCTCAAGAGTACAACAACTTTCACGTGATCCAGTGGAAATTTCTTGCCCCGCAGGCAAATGAGTTGATAGCTTCTGCAACAAAGCCAAAGTCCCAAACACTGTAATACCAACATTGCTGAGATTGTAGCCCAATTATCCGTACTATTGCCGAGATGGTAGGTGGATGCAACTTCTTATCTAGTTCGTTGACTTAACTGTACAGTTGAATGTAATTATAATGAAAACATTAGACAACACAAGCGGTTCTCACGAATGGCAGCACGCTAACAGTATCTGCTTAAACGAATACCAGATAAAATGAAAGCTTTTTTAAGCCGGATATGACTTCATTATAACGAGGTTCAAGTGTATTATAATATATGTCCAACTGAAAAGGATGTCTCAGTAGCAACACTCTCAGCTTATCAAAGGCTCTGTTCTTGTACGCCTTATTTTAAAAATCTTTATGCGACGATACCTGGCTGCTGGCCCTGATCGTGCCAATCGACGAGTCTCCAAATAGATACTTTGCGTTTTTTGTTGTATGGACAGTGCTGCAATGCGGGGGACTTGCATAATAACAAAATGTACGGTCACGTGAGAAGATGAAGATGCGTTCGCTGCACATTAAAAATAATAATCATTAAAGTGGAAAATATTTCCACAAATGGCACGCCTTTTGTACACAACGTCACTTGAAGCAAGAACTTAATTGTGAACAGAATGCTAGGGAGGAGGCAATGGAGTACTGCAGACAGGCTCTAAAAAAAAAAAAAAAAGAGTAGGACGCAACTATACACGATCTCGGCAAACTTCGTGAACTTTTCAACAGACCCAAAAAGTTCCCTAAGTTGCATGAGAAGCGAAAGTGGACCAAAAGGATGTGATGAACATCGAGAAATAAGCTTTTTACTTTAAATTTACTACTGTGAACTTGAACACAGTGGTAGAACACTGGTAGCGGCTGTAACCTCAATCGGCTGGTAATCCTAAATTCTTCGATCTGTTTGCAGTACTTGTGCCCGCAGCTAAAGCTGTTCAATGCTAGTCTTTCGTTGCTTTCAAATAGCAGAACCATATATACATGTTCAAATTGTAAGCATCGAGAAATGAGCAGGTTAACAAGGGTTGGCATACAAACAAAAAAGTACACAATGTGAAGCTTCAATTGAAATCGGCAAAACGGCATACTCCGAAACAAAGAATGCACATTGCAGGATATGGTCAACAAGACAAGGCCGGAGATGAGAGCTCAACTCTTGATACTGCACAGCACACAGCAAGCGAAGGAACAATCGTACACAAAGTGAGCCGAGACATTGTTCTGAGGTGTACAAACCTCAAGAGGCTGTAAGCACCACCACATCCTTTTCACCCCATGTTTAACGTGGCCTTTACTAGTATGTACAGTGTGATACACTGCTAAGAGGAACGTGTAAGCGGATGTGAAGAACTGGAGGCAGCCTGGCTGTGGCTGCCACTAAAAGTACTGTTATTGCACCGACCAGGCGACCAACCGGGATTCGTCTGCCGCAAGCCGATAGGCTTCTAAAGTATGGTCAGTGACAAGTCAAGAATGAGAGAAATGTTGCCTTCTCAAAAAGCGTGACAGGTGACCCATTTTATCCCTCAACAATTCAAGACAGAAATCACTCACCAATGTCATCAGCACAAAGTAAAGGAAACCTGGCATGAGTGAAAAACACTGCACGTGTGCACTAGTTTGTCCACCAATAAACCGTGGCAATACTGAGCAAAGCATTGCCATCACACCAACAGTACCCTATGATGTGCGTTTTTCTTTTGACATATGAGTAAACAATAGAAATATGCTTTGTAAATATGACAAAAGTTACATTAAAGTACCAGTGTATTACACAAACTTCACATCTTTGGGATTGGTACGAGTTAGGCTCAACTTTGGGCTGTAATGGAAGCAGCTGCAAAAAGGTGAGTTAGAAGGCCGCCCCAGAGTTGACGAACCGTCTGCATAGAGGAGTGTTTAGTACAGATCGCGACTTGCACATGGTTACGTTGCATATCGGAGGGTGGACGTGAAGATTAGTGGTTGCAGTTTGCATACGCGAAAAAGCGTCGAAGAAAGGGACACGGGGACATGCATATACAGAATACGTACACAGTCGGCTACAGTTTAAATTGCATGCACTGACTCGGTGGTTAGACAAATTGGTATTGCCCGAAACATGGCAGTTCCTGAGCACCACTACAATCAATGCAGGTGCAGGCACGTTACCAAGCCAAACACAACGTAATGGAGAACATAACATCTTGTACGTCACTGTACGCAATGTTGTAACATTACGATACGGTCAGTACTACAGGAACTTTGAGACAAGGCTTATAGATACAGACATGGCTGCATAGAAGACACGTTAGCTGCAACTGATGAAAAGTTTGTAACTTCAGTGAAGACGCTTGCTTTTATTGCGTGCAAAGCAATTCACGATCGGGCGCAAAAACAAAACAAGGGGCTATTGCTAACATCATTTTACGAGATCAACGACACCCGCGGTTTCAGTCACCTCAGTCGTGGAAGAAAAAAAAATATTAAATGACCAGATGCGAGATGAGTGCAACCAACAACAGTGTGCTTAGTGGCAATCATGTGAAACTGTCCTTGAAACTGGTTACAAAACAGTCCCTATTAGGTATGTCCATGTCCAGGACGTTAAGTCCTTGAATGTGATTGAAGTGAATAACTTTGAAATTGGAAAAGAATCTTCAGATGTTGCTTCAGCTGCTGGAGATGAGACGATGTGTAATGGCTGCAGTCGTAAATAACTGCTTTGCCACACTTCGCGCCATCACATGGGAGTGCTTTGGAAACAGTAAGAATCAACATTTGTTTCAAACCATGTGAAGAACGGAAGCAGATTCTGGTGCTTGAGAATTCGTCGTTGACGACAACAGCTCACTCCACGTGTCGCTTACATGTATATGTACAGCAATGCATGTTAACCAAAAGCTGTGAATACTGACCAAAGTCGTTACGCGAAGGTTTTTGCTGCATGGAATGAATAGCTGATGGTTGCAAATTTTGCAGATAACGAGATTATGCAAAAACCCATTCATATGGCACTCGACGTAAGCATGGCCCTTGTGACACACCCCCAGAAACAAAAACAATAAAAGAAAAAAGGTAATGGATTCAGAATGTGTGCATGATCCACATGCACAACAACACTTGTGACTATGTGACGCACATGCAACTATGTGACACACATCGTGATGTACGTGTGTGTCATGTACACAGCCGCAATCCATACCATTTAGTTACTGCTATCGCCCCAAACAAACAGTTAAAAAAAAAGAAAGATAGAATAAGACATGTTGGACATGTATGACTTGATGCTGCCATATTCCAGCTAGAGAACAGCATGGAACAAAGCAGACATTCCAAAACATGGTCATAAAAGAAAAAGCAAAACAAACAACCAAAGTAAAAAAAAGCAAGATCAACAACACAAAACTGTGTGCTTTGGTGGGTTCAGTAGAATCGCGTTCCCGACTGACTAGTGTACTGATGACGGCTTTGACCCGCAAACGTGCCGTTCACTTGGCGTGACACGGACACAACCGGCTGACCCGTCACAAGCGAACCCGAGAGCGAAGACCGAGGGATCACGCTCGTCTGGACATAAAACTTTTCGTCGCCATAGCCGTTGCCCGAAGTCGATGAGGACGATGTAGTTCCCTTGCTGCTGCTGCCATGTTCGAGGTGCTTCTGGAAAGCCTGTTGTGAGATGTGCGTGTAACCCTGCCCTTGCTGTGACGATGAAGACGAGGTGGGCGTCACGACGCTGTGCTGCTTCAACGTCAGCTCCGTCGCCGCCGAGGGGTGAGGAGCGGCGAACTGTGACGCGTATGCACCGTAGATTGGAGACCCGGCCGTTTCGCCACCAGAAATTATGTGGTGAGGTGCGTAGTAGACCGGAGACTGCTGCGATGCTCCGGACGTCACGACCGTCGGATATGGTACGAGCTTGGAACCGTAAGCGGTGACCTGTGCCTTGTAGGTGAACTGGGGTGTCTGGTAACCGCCCTGGGAGTGTGACGTGAGGGGTGGTGACGTCGGTGTGTGAGGCCGCTTCAGTGTGCTTGAGTGAGTCCTGACTGCTCCGCCGGACTGTGGGCTCGTCATCTTGTACAATACGGGTGTGCGGCCCAGGCTTTGGATGTAGAGTGGCTGGGCTTGGCCAGCACTGCCCACGATGCCGAGAGCCTGGTGGTTGGCGTAGGCATGACTGGCCACCGCAGCAGCCTGCGCTGCGGCCACCTCACTGGCCTCTTTGTCGAGCGCCCGGCGGCGGGTGTCATCTTCGTGGAGTACTTTCTTGAGTTGCATGAAGAGCTGATGCTTCTCTTCCTTCAGCTCTTTGAGCTTTTTCTCCGACTGCGTCACCTGTAACATGTCCCACAATACAAACAAACAAACAAGGTAGTGAGAAAAATTCCCGTTGTTTACCATCACATGTAATCTCGTACAAAAGCCTCCTAAGTGTGCTAGTTGCATGGAGATACAAGTTAACAAATAAGACCGGTGGACAAGCTGCATTGCTGATCGCAGTCAAGACTGATCGAGGCCAAAGTGCTCAATAGTGATTGGCTCCCCTCTGCAGCTTGCGTAAAGGAGCCAATCACTACCGAGAAATTCGATCCGGATCGATTGCGATCAGAAGTATTGTTATATAAGGCGTCGCTACCGACGACGGCGCTGTGAGATGGCACGCGCTTGGCGGCCGCCTCAGGGAGAAGGAAGAAGATAGAATAAACAGTGATGTCTTCGCTAATGCTGTCATAATCATTATGCACGATATAACATATTTTGGCGACGAAGATTCACCAACCCATGTGCTACCGGCTTGACACTCAGCTGAGACTTCCTCCACGATGAGTATTTCGGGGCTACAACCGCCACCTCCGTTCCTGTCTTCACCTGGACACCCGGACATCCCATGGGAGCAATGGATTCAGGCATTCAAGAACTACATGATTGCTTCGGGCGCCTCCGATCTACCTGCTATTCGTCGGAAGGCGATCCTGCTCAACTGCTTGGGATTGGAAGGACAGCGCATTTTCCAGACACTGGCGACAACGGACGACCCATGCCTTATGGCTGCAAGCGCTGCGGGAGGAACATTGGCGTCGTCTCCAAGCCCGGATGACTTCGACCACGCCATCGCGATGCTGGAAGGTCACTTCAAGAGCACGGTGAACGTCACTGCAGCGCGTCACCGTTTCCGTCGACGTACGCAAGCCCCAGGTGAGACTGCGGCTGATTACGTCACCGCGCTGAGAAGTCTCGTAGGAGCATGCAATTTCGGTGACTTGGCGGACGACATGATACGCGACCAGCTCATTGAGAAAACTACAAGTGGGTATTTACGTGAACGCCTTCTGCTGGAAGAGTCTCTCACGCTTTCTAGGGCTCTTACCATTGCGAAACAGCACGATCAAGCGACTAGAGAAGCAAGAGAACTTGCACAAGATGAATCACAAGTTCATCGTGTAAAAGATGCTAATATTTCATATCAGAGAGAAAGGCATTGTAGCACGTGTACTTGCTATGACATGCAAAGTCAGTGTCGCAGATCTCAGAAAGAGCAGGAATGCTACCGTTGTGGTTCTACGGCCCACCTTGCAAATAGCTCGCAGTGCAAGGCCAAGGCACATAAGTGTCGAAAGTGTGAGAAAATGGGCCATTTTGAAAAGGTGTGCAAGTCGCTACGAAAGTGTGAGAAACATGTTCAGCATGTCGCCGAAGATAACGACACAGCTGACCCAGACGACCACCTAAGTGTCTGTCAAATCTGGAGCCGTAAAAAGGGAATTTACGCAGCGTTGGAAATTGAAGGAATTTCTGTGTCATTCTTGATCGACACAGGATCATCGGTTTCGATCTTGGCCGAAGAACTTTACCAACGCCACTTTTCCAAAGCGTATCCACTGACGTCTACGTCCGTCCAGCTCCTCGATTATTCTAAGTCAGCAATTCCTATACAAGGATGTTTCATTGCTACGGCCTCATTCCATGGCCGATGCACTTCTGTCCTACTTTACGTTGTGCCTGGAGGGACAACCATTCTTGGACTTGATGGCATCGCGGCTCTGGATATGAAGATTCACGGGTCGCCTCTCAGGTGTCTTCTAATGACGCAAGAAACTCCTGTGCTACCTCCGGAATTACGGTCCGAGTTTGAGCACCTATTTGCAAAAGAGCTGGGAACTGTGAAAGGTTTTACTCACAAGGTCAAAGTTCGCGCGTCTGTCCAACCGGTGGCCAGCAAGTTGAGACGCCTACCACTCGTCATTCGCGAGCAAGTCTCGGCCGAAGTTCAGAAATTAGAAGCTCAGGGCATCATTGAGCGCGTCGACTCTTCAGAGTGGGTCTCACCTATTGTCGTAGCCAGAAAAAAAGATGGCTCGATTCGCATGTGCGTTGACCTACGGGAGCCAAACAAAGCTGTAGTAGTCGACAGTTTTCCTTTGCCGCAAACTGAGGAACTCCTGAACAGCTTGGCTGGGGCACAGCGCTTCTCGAAGCTAGATTTAGCTTCTGCATACCACCAGTTACCGCTCAGTCCAGAGAGCCGTGACCTTACCACGTTCATAACGCATGACGGACTATTTCGCTTCAAGAGGGTTTGCTTCGGACTGGCATCGGTGCCCTCAGCGTTTCAGAAAATGATGCATATGATCCTGAAAGGGTGCAAATGTGTCCTATTCTACATTGATGACATCATCGTGTATGGGCACTCCCGAGAGGATCATTTGGGCAATTTGCGCGCTGTTTTGAAACGTCTTTCTGATGCTGGCCTCAGGCTCAACCACAAATGTGTTTTTGACGTAGCAGAGTTGACTTTCCTAGGCCACGTTGTCACCGCCAGAGGATTATTTCCGTTGATGTCATCCATTGAGGCGATAACCAAGGCACCATCACCTACAACCATAAACGAACTTCGCTCGCTGCTGGGACTTGCAGGCTTCTACTCCAAGTTCATCCCTCATTTTTCTGATGTTGTCGAGCCAATGCGTGCCTTGCTTCGGGGAAATGCGCCTTTCGTTTGGAGTGCGGCAGCAAACAGCAGTTTGGAGCGGCTGAAATCTCTGCTTACATCTTGCGAAGTTCTTCATGTTTTTGATCGTCACTTACCTGTGTACGTTACAACTGATGCCTCCGGATATGGACTAGGTGCTGTACTTCAGCAGGATAACGGAACCTCGCTGCAAACTGTCGCATTTGCCTCACGCACACTTCAACCGCATGAATGGAAATACTCAGTCGGCGAACGTGAGGCCCTTGCCTGCGTCTGGGCTTGCGAACACTGGCACGTTTACTTGTGGGGACGACCTTTCATCTTACGAACAGATCACGCGGCTTTGGTTACGCTCCTTTCGACGAAAGGCACTGGTCACCGACCATTAAGGATTGCGCGCTGGTCCTCACGGTTGCTCTGCTACAACTATACCGTTGAATACAGGAAGGGCAGCGAAAACGTCGTGGCCGACGCGCTCTCCAGGTTACCCGTACAGAGTTCGATCCGCGATACATCCGAAGAAGAATTTATATGTCTTTTGTCTCCAGTAGTTACCATGCAAGAACTTCAAGAAGCAAGTGCCAATGATCAGGTTATTTGTGAAGTTAAGCACTTCACGACTACTTCTTGGCCTGACAAGAAAGCATTGTCAAAAGAGTTGCTGCCTTACTTTTACGTGAGAGCTGAACTCTCTGTCGTCAGTGATATACTGTGCCGGGGTGACAGGATTGTCGTGCCTGCGACTGTGACACGGCGTCTTATGGATCTGGCCCACGAGTCACACCCAGGCATTAGTCATACCAAAGCGCGCCTGAGAGAGTCCTATTGGTGGCCATGCATGGATAGCCACATTGAAGAACTTGTGCGCACGTGTGTGATTTGCCAGTCTTGTGACAAGTCTGCACGTACCTCTGCAGCGCCGATGCAACCCGTTCCTCTTCCCGACAGAGCCTGGGAAAAGATTGCTATCGACATCGTGGGACCTTTCACGCAAGCTTCAGCCGACTGTCGATTTGCCATTACTGTTATTGACTATCACAGCAAGTGGCCCGAAGTGGCTTTCGTACGAGATGCGACCACTTCTACAGTAAAGAAGTTTTTACTTGAACTTTTTGCACGAGAAGGATACCCACGTGGTCTCGTATCCGATCATGGACCACAGTTTTCTTCAGCAAGCTTTGAAGAATTTCTCACAGAACGCGGAATAACGCATTACAACTCTTCTGTGTATTACCCGCAAGCTAACGGCTTGGTGGAAAGGTTTAATAGGGTGCTGAAGTCATATATTCAACTAGCCCTGTTTGAACGCCGTGATATAAGAACAGCCATGCTTGATTACCTGCAAGTATATCGCTGTACGCCTCACGCGACTACTGGTGTGGCACCCGCTGTTCTTCTTCATGGACGTCAACCTCGCACAAGACTCGATATCGTGGGATTGCCTGACAAATGCTTCAGCGCGGACCCGTCAAGGGCGATTGAGCAGTTGCGAGAGCGCGTAAGAAACAAGCAAAGGATGTCGAAGAGCTACACCGATGAAAAACGTGGAGCCAAGGTACCCAGCTTCGTCGTTGGTGATTACGTACGGGTTAAGTTATCCACAGTTCATGGCAAGCTGTCTCCACAATTCTCCGCGCCCAAGAAGATAATTGAAAAACGTGGACCAGCCTCGTATCTGTTGGAAGATGGGCGAGTGTGGAACGCATCGAAGTTAGCCGCTGTTCACCATGGAGCTGTCAACAAAATGAAATCCGGCACCTCTGCTGTCATGAACTGGTCACCGACATCTAATCAGTCATCTAGTGCATCACAACATGACACATCAGGAGTGGATAGCCGTGAAAATGCAGACCCTGGAGCATATGCGGCAGAGAGCACGCAAGTTTCCCCTAACTTGTCAGGATGTGATGCGTGCGTAAGAAGAAGCGCACGTAAGAAGAAGACTCCGAAGAAGTTGAAGGACTATGTTTGACAGTAAAGGACAACTGTGTCTTTTTTTTTTTTTTTGCAAAAGGGGATATGTTATATAAGGCGTCGCTACCGACGACGGCGCTGTGAGATGGCACGCGCTTGGCGGCCGCCTCAGGGAGAAGGAAGAAGATAGAATAAACAGTGATGTCTTCGCTAATGCTGTCATAATCATTATGCACGATATAACAAGTATAGCTTATTAGCTGTGATGCCAGTATAGCTTATTCAGCGATTGTGGTTCAAGTGGCGATTAAGAACGAGGGAAAAAAAATTCTCGCATATAGCGAGGGAAAGCACAATTAATGTTCCCCGTGCTTTCCCTGGCCTGATTGTTGGCTGGATTCATTTGGTGCTCACGTAGAAATGAGCCCCTCGAAAAATTCTCCTTGTTTCACCCAAAGAAAAGGTTACGTCCCTTCTGAAATGTTCCATGCACTTGCAACTAAATTAGTCTGGGTCATGCACAGACGAACAGTAACACCGACATTGCGCTATGCGCACTACAGGGTGCGTGGAAAAGGTATTCAAGTAAAAACCAATGCACACGCTGCACTGCTGGTCGCGATTAAGCTCGATAGGGATTGGATTTCTCAACATTGATTGGCTCCCTTCTGATACTTGCGTAAAGGTGCCAACCCCGATCGGGAAATTCGATCCGGATCAGGCTTGATCGCGATTGAAACTGACCGTGCGACGCCGGCATTATTCCTAGAATCTCCCGCCAGCGCGGATGTTCGAAACGAAACTGCAATCCCACGCAATCAGTCACCAACGGCGCATTACGCTTACGTTGCAATTAGCCATGATTGCGACTTTCTAGGAAAGAAATGCGCAGGGCGTGAAGGGATGTTTCAAGTCAGGGGAGGTAGCGTTCCCAACAACAACAACAAAAAAAAGTACTGGCTCAGCGCAGCTTATTTCTCTGCGAGCTCAAACACCGTCTACTTTGTGCTAGCCTGTCATCTGAAAGCTCACCTGATCTTTAATCTCTTCCAACGTCATGGCATCTTGCTTGCGCTTCAATTCCTGCTCCCGACGCAACCGCTCTATCGCTTCGTCGGCCTCTTGTTCCTGTTTTTTCCTTTCTCGCTCGCGCATGATGTGATTCTTCAGGGCCGCCCACATCTGTAGACTCATCTTGGGTCGTTCGATCAGCGCCGGCATCTTTGAGCCGCTTGCCTTTGGCCCGTTCCCTTGCAAAAGCGAATAACTTAATCTAAGCGAAGCTTCTAAAAGCAGAACGGAGTGGACTCCCGTTCTGCATCACTGTTACAGGGCGGCCATGTTGTAAACAAGATGTAAACGTAAACATCTTTTTTTTTTTCTTTCCTCCTTTTCCGTTTATCGGACACCATAGTAGCGTTGTTGTGTTCGCTACTACGCGGACGAAGAGCCAAATTGATGCGTATAGTTACAGCGTGGGATTATTTTAATGCTGTAGAGAACACGCCAACGACGCATCGCGCATAAATTGTTTTCTACTTTGCATACATATTGATGATGATAGTGAGCATTTATTTATGATCGTTTCGGTTGACTCGCTACACGTGCTTTCGGGTTGGCACTTGAACAACGACGCGTTGACGTACGGCTTGGCAGGCAATTTGTTTTTTTGCAGCGCTGTAGTGCGCGCCGCCGGTAACCTCGGTTTAGTGTAAACACGCAAGCATGCACCCCAGATAGAAGCGGTGGTAAGGTGTGCAACCCGTCCAACAGGGCTACAACACCCGTATGTGGAGCATCTCTGTGAACTCTGCTCCACATAGTGTCCTTCCGGGATGGAGCTGGAAGATTTCGCTCTCATCACTGCCGGATGCTGCGGTGACAACGAGGTGATCGGTCTCCTAGAAAAGCTCGAGAGGTGTTGGAGCTCCTCGAATCGCGTCCCCGGCGGCGGCGACGGCGATTTGGGGGCCTGGCCTCCTCGCGATTCCGTGACTCGCACAACTAGGCTGGTTCTTCAAGACGCCTGTCTTCGCGTCGCTCAAGGCGGATCCTTTGACGTTCAGAAACCTTACGCGGTTGGCCTGCGCCGACTCGTACGAGCCGTCACACCCGCAGTCTCCTGTCTCCTCCGTGACCCCCAGTCGTCTTGTAACTTAAGCCACTCTCCGGTGTTTGCGGCGACCATATCAGACATCGTGCCGCCGCTTCTCGAGTGCGCCAGCGTACTCGGAGATGACGAACTTGGGGAGGCGTACGACTGTGTTGCCATCGCAGTGGAGACGTTCCTTTCCGCGACTCTGAGCGACACCGTCGAACCTTCGTTGCCGATCCTAAACTTGTGCTTCGAATGCTGTCGAGCCTTGGTTCGAACCGGTGACGAGTGTGCCGCCTCTGGACACCTGGAAAACCTGTCTGAGCTGATGCTAGAGGCCCTGAAAGTCGGCAAACCCGCAATCGTGCCTCAGGTAATAGCGAGATACGTCCCAGAACTCGCTACCGTACGTGAAAACGACTTGCAGTCTTTCATCAGGAGAGCCCTAGAGGTGGTGCGTTCGTTCTTCGAAGCGAACGAGAATGGATATCTGGAGGAAAAGCACTACGGGGGTTTCGCGATATTATGCGGGCTTGCGCAGTACCTGCGACGCACCGTACTTCGCAGCGACAGTTCTGCCACAGAAGTCTGCGACGACCTCTTCTGGCTCATTATCCAGCACGGCTTGGTGCACCCAGACTCCCTGACGCGAAAGAGGTCCATGTACGTCATGAAGCACGTCTTGGACGCTTGCTGCGATGAGAAGTTATCCCACTCTGGTGTTGTTTTCTCTTGGAACCCGGACGAAGCGGCCGAGCTGATGGCAGTTTGGCAAGAACTGTTTCTCGTTCTGGAAGTGCTTGAAGAGAAGCAGGTTCGTTTGAGTGTCACTTCGAGTGATGTACAGCTTCAGTGAAGTCTTGCACGTCTCTCAGCGTGCGTTCCTTTTCCTAAGGCACATCTGGGACATGAAATCTATGTGCTTGAGTTGTGTGTTGTGCTGCAGAGAGCTTCATGTGGTGTACAGTTTCATAGCCTGTCATGTCTTAGTGTGTCTTTTGCTAAGGCCAATCTTTAACACGAAAACCATGCGCTTCACTTTCAATTTGCACTGTACGGACGCCAATTAACTTGCAAAGCCTTGCGAAAGAACAGCTTAAAATCTGTGGCACTTGTATACACCTCTAAGGTGTAAAGACATACGCCAATTGAGAAGAGTTTCAGTTACAGACAATTATAACTGATAGGCTTAAACTTATGCACAAAAATCGTTTGATATATCAGGTAATATGATACAGCCAAACTCCCCTACGACGAACTGAAGTGAAGTTCATTATTTGTTATTGACACTGTAAGAAAGACAAAAAAGAAATGGTGATATTAACTACGGATACGAGCATTTGCATGACAGGTTCCCCGTCTATAAATGAGGTGTTGTTGCTATGAAAACAGCACAACGATAGACTGAAGAGCAGTTTTAGTTTAAGAAGTACGAATAAATCGCACCATTTGTTAAGAAAATGCCTTCTCTTACCATAAGCATAGGTATCGTAAGCTGGAAAAGATGCCAAAGCGAAACACGCATGGAATATCGTTCTGAAGTTCTCACAACATCTTGAGATTGATATAGTCGCATATTGTTACAAGACATTGTCCACTCTTTTTTGAATAATTGTTTACTGGTAAACAATGACTACATCGTATTTCGGAGAAATCAAAGACAACACTCAGCCTAGAAAGCTTCGAGTACTTTTCCTATGCCAAACCCAAATACAAGGGAGACTACATTACTCTTGGTAACATCACAGTGACATACGAGCAGTGACATGCCTGTGCTAGTGCAAACTAATTTTGAGAATCTTAATGCTGAATGTCCACTCCAATTCAAACGATCATCCTGTCATTTGCTTCCATGAAAAGATGAAAAATTTTTGAACACAGCGCGTCGCTGGAGCCAACATTTCGACAAGCAGAATTGTCTTCTTCAAGTCTGCAACTTTGAGGTTCAAGTGGACCTGTCTTCTTCAGTGTTGCAGCCTTGAAGAATACTAGTCCGCTTGTCGAAATGTTGGCTCCAGCGACACCCTGTGTTTAAGAAATTTTCATCTCTTCAAGGTTCCATCTTCCCCGGAACTTCTGCCTTTTTTCAGCTTCCATGAAAACTGACATTGAAATCTCAAACTCTGTCCATAATTGGCAACAGAAAATGTTAGAGGTGCGGCATTCAAAAACTACTGCAGACTTAGCTGATGGGAATCGCCATTCAGCAAACCAAATTCATCATTGACGTTGTTAGTCACCATCAAATCGCTGATGATTCCTGTGACAGCATATGGACGTGTCGTAAATGGGATTCACAAGCTTTAGCGTTGACTTATTTCAGCCCCACGTCGTGAAGCCGATGCTGGCAAAGTTTTCATCGTTCTTGGAGCGCGTGGAGGACTCCTCGAAGGTCCACGTTTCCTGGATTCTCCTCGTGTTCAACCGGATGCTGACGCACGAGAGCCGGACTGTGGTCAAGTGGGCTATCTCCAAATTCACAAGCTCACCTGCTTTGGTGAAGCTAATGTTCGACAGCGGCATGGAAAAGGTGCGAGGGGGAGGGCTATTGAAAATTTCAGCTATACTAGATCTTGAGAATAGCGGCACAATATTTAAGAAAAGTGGACTGACAAACAGCGATACATTACACATTCTCAAGATCATGTAGAACCAACTAGACTGCCGGTACCGTCTAAGCAACAATACTGTTTAGCACATGTAGCAAAGTGCAAGTATTTCACGCCTGCTTTTGTTCTTGCAGTTTGTCCTGGGCCCTCTCATACGCTCCTTGAATGACTGTGCCATCTTTGCAAGGTGTGTACATAATGTGACGATTTTCCTGATTATTCCCAAATTTGTTAGATTGGTACTTTAGCTCTTCGACCTAACCTTACCTACAGTGTATTCACTGGCTTCTGTCCGCATTTTGTAATGTGGTGTAATTCCTGACCGAAAATAACGGTTGATCTCAAAGGCAGTGCAGCTTAACAGAGCATCTCACTAGGTCATGGGACCATATTTACTTGCATATTCGCCAGAACTTGTTAGTACTGAGCAATGTTTGCAAGTCTTGGCCAAAGACGGTTGAATGATTGCTATGATTGCTAATGTTGGCTATCTGCTGTTATAACACTAATATTATCATTCATTCAGTCTCAACCCAGTGATTGAGTTGTCATCTAATATTCTTCCAAGCGGCTAATTTCAACCGGAAGTCCTACTGCGGCATGCTTCGCGCAGTCAAATTACAACCTTGCACTAATTTAGGAATGCTGTGTTATGATAGTTATCTTTTGTCATCAGAAATCACTTACATATTTACCCAACGAGATATTGCAATACTTATGTTGTTGTTTTTTTCTGTATAAACTCTACTACAAGTACTGGTGCTCCAACAAGGCAAAGGCCTTAGTCGAGAAGTTAAGTGTACTCTTCATCTTGCCTTTCTGGAGGTAGCTCTGTAACTACCAAAATAAATCATAGATGAAAATAAATAAGAGTTATTACTGTGCCCTCTGGACTAGCTATCAGTATGCAGTATTGCACAGGTTTCCCACTCACCCTGATTATATTATTTAAAAAATTACGTTCATTTTCTTTCACACACCTTACTGATTCTCTTATGAATTTGTATAACTTCTGGTAGTTGTGTTTTCAAGTATTACTGTAATAGGTTACTGCTTCAAGATGGTCATTACTCAATTATACAAACCTATGTGTAACACATTACTTAAAATATGTCCAATCTAGTCTTTTTCTTTTCTTTCAAGGGAAGACGCTGATCCACTTGGTTCCCCGGCTCGTCTGTCAGAAAGCCTTGAAGTGTTCTTCAAACACTGCCACGACATGCTGTCAACCACAGACAAATTTGGTGCGTAATCTTGACAGCTTCTTACTGTCTGAAAGCTTCTTACTGTGTGTCGATCTTTTTCCCCTCTATTTCTCTTGAGTGCTGGAGATCAGTATTCCAAATAGGTTGGCTAACCGCTCTAAGTAGACGACAGGTCAACTACGTCTGAGCATTTTAATTTATTGTGGGCTGCTTTTGGCTTTTAAAATTGACTATTAACTTCTGAGCCTGCTACTATTCACTTCTACTAATGCTACTACTTTATTACTATTACTATTTATTACTTCTGAGCTTGCTGAACCTTACAAAGAACTAGTAACATGAAAAATAACCAAATATAATGCCACTATAAGACCCAAACAACATAACACACACAATGCACCACGAACGCGGCATGGCTGACATTCAGCTCACCCCGGGAGTCTGTGAGACCAAGCCGCGGAATCGTCCCCACGAACCTCCCACGAGAGACGACCGCCTACTTGTGCACCAAACCCCAAAAGAAGGAGAGGGCCCCCCTCTACCCCCCCCCCCCCCCAATCTACCGACCCCACGTAACCTCACAGCGCCCCTGGCATCACTATGACATGCGGGTGCCATGACGCAAAAACGACTTTACAGGAGGTATGAGCACCCCCACAATCTGAACTGATAATGCCTATGGATAGCATACATCTAGAGGTAGTTACTCGATAAGAATATTTGGGTGAACTTGACCCACCATAATACTATTAAATTGAATACCACGGTATCCCTCTATAAAATTGCCAATTTAGTTACAACTTAACACACTTGTACCTTTATAGCAGACCTTGATTGATGGAAGCCAAGGGAAGATGAGCTAAAATGGAATTTTGTAAAGACTTAATTGTCTTCAACTGTCATTAGCTAGAAGTTTTTACTTGCAAAAAATGAGATAAATGTGAAAGGACACAACATTCCACTGGCACGATGCGAACCCACAACGTGCATGTGATATTTAAAAAAAATTATATTTGGAAAAACATGGGGAGGTACGCAAAGTTAGAATCAACTATCCCATCAACTTGATACGTATTAGTATTGAAGAAACACACAAGAGCAAGAAAAGCTAGAAAGAATAAAAGAATAAGATAACAGAAAAATAATCACTAGCACTATGTACAAATACAATATCTGGCGTACAAAATACCTGCATGTGATATTTATGATGCTATACTGATTGATCCACAGCGAATGTGTTGTTTTCTGTTGTTGCTGTTGTGTGTTGTCTCGTGTGTTTCATTGACTGATTAGTTGACTGATTGATTTGATGTTATTTATTACACTTACTGTGTTAGAAAAAGTGCACACAAGCTGTATGTTATTGCAGCCAATGGCTACTTAGGGCTCCATTGAGGCTACCTATAAGGAAGTGTAATGTGTGCACAGTGAATACATAAATTGCAATGAAATGAGATGATCTACAGGAAAAACCTCTCGTATAAATACAGTCGCACTTTGCACAAAAAAACACATATTACGGACATTGGGGATGAGCCATTTTAACTGATAAAATGTCATAGAATAGTAAAACACAGCACTCGACAATAAGCAACCAGTCCAAATGATAAAAAATGGGTACTGTTATGTGGTTTAACAAAATATAAAACAGTACGCACAATAGAAAACAGATTGTGTTGAAGCTAGTGCACATGTCACAGTCTCTGTGCGTGTTCTCTTTGCACTTTGTTTTTTAGACTTTTGTTACTGGCCAAAGGTTTGCCATTCTTACGGCTCTGCCATTACTGGAGTGTTCATTTCCAGTGCGAGTGTGCGGTTTATGCAGAGCCGATGCAGTTTTTCTTTGACGCAACGCAGGAGGTTTCCTCGAAAAGCTGTTTGCAGCGCTGTCAAAGCAGTCCTGGAACGGTGTCTCCCTCATGTACATCAGCTATGCCCTGCTCGGCATCAAGAAGCAGCCTATCCTGGGTGACTCTGCGCTAGTCAGCGTTGGGTTCGTTGCTTCTCTTGTTCCAGTAGTGCAGGGAATTAGTTGGCTGGTTCTGATGAGTCATGATCTTCCAGGGCAATCATTGTTGACATACAGCGATTCCAGGAGCCCGTGTTACGTGCAGCTGCCCAGTGCTATCTGTTGGTCGTCTGCTTGCGGCTGCTTGATCCCGTAAGTGCGGTAGACTGTGTACGATTTTAAATGGGTCATGAACCACCCTTCGGGCTCAGTGCGAAAACGCATCCTGTTGAGAGTGGACATTGCTATGAAAAGCTCAGCCAAATCTTGCAGTCATGTGCGTGAAGGGGTGCGAAGTTGCCATTTTCTCAGACGCCGTCTTTTCATACGGAAGCCTGTGCTTACTCTCGTTAGAGCTGCCGGCACCTGCTGTTCGACGTAGAACAACAGGTAGCATGCTATTGGGCGATAGCCGACATAAATAAAGAGTGGCGTGTAAATCAGATGCAATCTTGCCATGGAGTGCTGCCACATGCCGACGCCATGCTCCATACTTGGCTAACATTGCACAGTAGCCTGACTCACGCACCTGAATCAGTATGAGAGTGAGCGATTGCCATTCATCACGCGTGCTCAAGGTTATGGTGCGCACTGACGTAACTTCTTTTCCTCGTGCCATTCCTCCCCATTTAGGTTCCAGTGCACTCGTCGAGATGAGAGGAGAGAGAAAATTCTTAAAGTGCACAGCAAATCCCTGTAAGTCCATTCGTTCTTGATGGATTCGAGAAATTTTTGCAGTGAACGATTCATGAGGCAGTATACTATGATACTGAGGTCAGTCGATGATTATACTTGGAAAGGTGGTTGAGGACCCCTTTAGCGCAAATTTTGGCTCCGTTTATTGAAATATTCTGGTAAGGAGATGGTATGGAATGATTCTGGATGGCATGACAGCGTCAAGCACTTGGCTTTGCAAGTGCTGACAATGCCCCTCTTGATCTGCAAGCTTGTTGTGTTTTTGCTTCGTTGCAGACGAAAATGACGTACCACCAGCTCTCGGCCTTCCT
This sequence comes from Rhipicephalus sanguineus, assembly GCF_013339695.2. Taxonomy (NCBI): domain Eukaryota; kingdom Metazoa; phylum Arthropoda; class Arachnida; order Ixodida; family Ixodidae; genus Rhipicephalus; species Rhipicephalus sanguineus. The sequence goes on along the minus strand of NC_051186.1, from coordinate 41,801,766 downwards.
GGGCCTCTTCGATCGGGAAGAGGTCATGACGAGAGGCACGGCTCAGTGGAAGGTGACGGTCTCGGCGCTGCGAGAGCTCCTGCTGACCGAGGACTCGGAGGAACCGGGCCTCCGGCCAGCCGACGTGACCAGCTTTCTGGCACACTCAGTTAAGGATCTTATCGAAGCCAGTTGTAAGTGACATGGCGTGAACGGTGCTCCGGCGAAGGAGGCTCACATGCCGAATTTTCCCGGCCGGTCGTCGCCAGAACTTTCGTCTTTGGCATGGGCTGCCGCACTGTTCAGTTGGGTGGTGGTGGTGGACGTGGCTTTTGGGGTAAATGCGCTGCATGTTGCCGGAGGGTTTCCTTTAACTTTCTTTTGTGCTGAGGATTCGTTGTTGACTAAAGTGCATGCACATTTGCCGTCCTTAGATGCATGTAGTGACTACTGGTCACAAACGGACTTCAGTTAAAGACAAACTGAATGTGGGAAGAGTTTTAGCTTGTTTATAAATGGGTCATATTTTAGGAAAAATGCCAGAACACCAGAAGCTCTGATGTACCTGTCATAGTGCTGGTGGAGCTGTCTTGTGACATCAGCGTTAACTACGGACACGGAGTCCTTGGAAAAGGAGTGTCGCTGGTTCAACATTTTGACATGAAGACTTATTCATCTCTGTCAGGGATTTGTTTTAATCCTGTTTGATGACCTCTTGTTGCTTTGAGCCTCCATCTTCATCTAAACTTCTTTCTTGTCGGTATTAACTGGAGCACATAAAAGCATAACTGCAGTAATTGCCTGCTACGGCAAAAGCATCAACTGTAATGGTAATGGCGTAGTATATTTTCTGCTGCCTTTTCCCCCTTTCTGTGAAGACCATGATGCAACACAGGAATGTTTCCAAAGTTGCACAGTTAGAAATGATACAACCAAGGTGCATTAGAAGGTTGCATATCACTTAGAGGGACACTAAAGAGGAAAACGATTCTTCTCGTATTAGTAAATTACAATTTCGCAATACCAAAAGCACCACTCTTACCGTGAGAAGACTCTTGGTAAGTGAGAAAACATGTGAAAGGTCAATAGAGGTGGCGACGCTGCCTTGAAGTTCCTGTACCAACTCGCCATGATGTCATATATTCATAATCATAGTCATATATTCATGTCATAGTCATAACATAGTAAGCTTCAGAAAATTTAATTGAAGCGGTGTGTCCAAAATATGCAAACAGACTTTAAAATTTGTGACATCACTCTGACATTCATGTGCTGAAGTTCCGACACGAAATTCAAACTTGAAACTTTGACCTTGATTTCCTCTTCTGATAATTATAACCAATGGTGGCAAGGTTAATGACAGTAGAGTTCTGTAAGAATAATTTATCTGTCTAAACTGATTTAATGTTTCACTTTAATGTCCATTTAAGGTGTCCGTCGACACCTTTGTCCCATCTGTCCTACATAGTTTCAAGTGCAGGCCAGACAGATTTTGTTCACAACGCTCAACCACTCGGCTGATGGAATGCTGCACATGCGTCCTGGTGGACACTTGTCATCTGCGGTACTGCTTGCGCTTGCAACTTTGTAGTACGGACAAACCTCGTCACAACTATGTCACGTCGGGCCCACAACACCCACATTATATCCAAAATTCTTCATAAGCATAGATTAGTTTAAAGCTAGTGCCTGAAAGCAATATCTAACATGGAGTTCATTATACCTAATTAGTATTTGCTCCATATTCGAGTTTGTTACATCAAGCTTTGCTCGCTACATGAGGAAACAGCATATTGATTTACGTAGTTTGCTATATTTGATGCTCGTTATAAGCATATGTTTGTTATATGCAGATATGGGAGCAACATTGGAACAAGTCTGCATTTCATTCATTATGTCCAATTATATGCTATACCCATCCACTGCAGTGATACACTGGTTATGGTGCTTGCTTGCGGACCCGAAAGTCGGGAGTTCGATCTAGGCGGTGGTGGTCGCACTTCAATGGAAGCGAAATGCTAGATGCCCACGTATGTGCGATGTCAGTGTATGTTAAAGAACAGCGGATGGTCAAAATTTCTGGAGCCCTCCACTGTGGCATGCCTCGTAATCATATTGTGGTTTTGACATGTAAAATCCCACATTATAAAAATATATGCTATACTTGAGTTCATTACATCAGTGTTTAATAGTAACACTTGAAAAAAGCTGTGTTGGAGATATTAGAATGATTTGTTATATCCAAGTTCATTATATCAAAGTCTTAACAGCACTGCCCGATGAAACAGCGCTAAAAGCAGAATGAGGAGGGAGTGGGGCTATTTTGTGTGAAAGAAGTGACACGCGAATGATGCACGCTAGAGCGATGCATGTTTGATGCATATCGAAGAATTAACGTGCACGTCAGCATTCATACGTGCACGGCACCGTTGCATCTCATTGTTCTGGCACTGCTGTTACACCTAGCATCCCGAATCCTCTGCTCTATAGATGCCGTCTCGTCGTTTCCTCTCTCTCCAGGTCACAGCTCAATAACAAACATGACCTGCGTGTGCCGGCTAGCCAGGATGGCCGTGCTGTTCCACGACGCGAGGTTGCTATGTGGCGAGGTCACGTGGGAGAAGCTTCTCGAGGGCAGCATCGAGATCTTGAGCGGGGCCGGCACCAGGCCCTACCTAGCGCGGCACCACACGCTCAGGGCGGCGCAGCTCTTCATCGCCCTCGACCACGAAGCCAAGCCATTGAATGGCGACTGTGAGTTGTTGGAGAACTCTTTTAAGTGAAGCTTTTGTGGACTCACAGATTTTGGTGGCGGCCTCGTACACGAAAAACCCTGCACTGGCGAGCGTACAGAAATGTGACTCTCCAAGGTGTGCCTGTCGCATACATATTTGTATGTGCCATTTTCCAATAATCGACGCTCTCTCGATCGTGGGCCTGTTGGCGATCGGCCGGTCCTGATACGACAGTCTGATCTTTTATTGAGATTGCTTGTCATTTCACGTTGCCACATTTCACTGTTGCCTGGGTATGGGCGCATGACCGTCGTTGTTGCCTTTAGCAACTGAAAGTGTCACGCTTTAAGCACATGGATGAAGGTCTTATTCCCGACACGAAGGAAGGAAAAAGTTAGGACGAAGCATTGCACAATGCCATATAAGGAAAGAAAGAAAAGTAGTACATCAGGCATGCACGCGCCAAGATTCACTTGCCCCCATTTTCCCGATAGGGCAAGAGCTCCTGAACTTTTTTTCTTTTGCGCTGCTTTTTAACTAAATTTAATGGCAATGCACCAAGGACACATACTATGTGGAAAAGGCATGCGGGAAGGACAAGACGCTGTGCTGTTTAACTTTTATAGTCGTGATAGGTGCAGTAAAACGGGTATTTGTAGGGAGCTTGTATACACCAGAGCACGCCTGCCTCGCACCCAGGCTGCTGGCGAGCCGAGCGGATACCCTCGCACCCAGACGCCGGGCTGACGGGGCTGCCAAGGCGCGCGCGGGCTGCACCAAGTAAACAGGGCAAGCTGCAGTTCTGAGGCTTTAAAGTGCGAAAAAGTACCCGTTCACGCCGCTTCAGCGTATAAGAGCTCGTCTGGGCACCACTGCGTCGTCTTTGGATGCCAAAACAAGCAGCGCAAGAAGAGGATATTAGCGTTGTCTGCGACGATTACGACGCGCCACGGGAATAGTGCCGGTGCGGTGTTTTCAGCTTCGCCGCGAGTGGATAACTGTGATTCAAGCAAAAAAACTAGGAGCCGAGTGAAAATTCGCGAGTAAGTACACTAACTGCGTGTATTCTGCAGTGTGATGCCCACCTATTTCATTTTGCGAACCTAATTGGCGTGACACGCAGCTGGGTTGAAGGCAGGCGCGAGCTTTGTGTGGGGGTGCACTTCATACCTTTGAGCGTTTCCTTTGACGAAAATCTAGTGCAAGGTAGTGCTTTCAGCACAAGCAATCAGCATGCTTTGCCACTTTCAACGTAGTATTAAGCTTTAGTGCTTTTGATGGCATCCACGCCTTCGAGTTTTCGTCTTCAAAAGGTAATAAATGGCACGGTGCTCCTCAACAGCTGGCCAGAATTTCTTGCTTTCATTTCAGTGTTTGATATCCCCAAATTTATTTGGACACGAGGCATCCAGCTACATATAATACATATATTGGCACGTAAGTAAACAGTACTCGCGCCAGTGTCCTTTACGTCGCAGGCGTAGCTAACCGGATTAACTAAGAGTAGCACAGTTTCGCTTGTAAAACACCATCGTTACAAGAATAAAATCGCGCAGGTAGCCTCCAAAAGGGATCGCATAACGATACTGCAGGTTATACTCTCTGATAGCACGCTTTTGTGAGCAAGACGCATTATTGTAAGAGCGCTCGTGAAACAAAAGTTACGTTCCGCGAAACTACCAGTAAAACGTACTGTAATTATTACGCGATGCATGCTGAAATGATGAGCTTTCACAAAACTTTGTGCACAACTTGTAATATGGGGCAACAAAACATCGTTTCACTCTTTCACGAGCTGCACTGCAATTACGATTCACGCGTACTACAGCAAGAACATTTTTTTTTACAAATGTAACAGCGTACGTATCTGACGAGGTTGCTTCCGCAGCCCGCTCAGCACGTACTGTATACATTGTGGACTTGCATGAGATGTTCTTGATGTTCCAATAAAATCAGCGAAAATGTCCAGGCTAGAAAAGACGCGAAACACGCTCTTCAACGGGCTGAGTTTCGGGAGTTTCACGTTTGCTGTGTGTAGCGTCTGCTGGCGTGGCAGCCCGCGCACGTTGTTTAGTCGCTTGTGCGATAGATGGCGCGACGCGCGATGCAAATATGGCGATGCGCATGGAATTCGCTGTGTTCTGGTCTATATGTCGTGTGCTGACGTTGGCAGGAAATGTTTGATGTTGACTTTACTCTAACGAGGTTGAACTGCATACACGAGCCATGCGTTCCCAAGTTTGCACGCTTTCTTTTTAAACAATGAGCAATGCAATCGGTGGAAGTGCCCAGTCTGCTGCTGCTGCTGCTAAACGAGCTGGCCGAGCAGAGGTTCAGCACCACCAATGCCAAATCTGTCTGTGCTCTAATTTCACATTAGAGAGTCTCGTAATCATCAGCAAATTTTTCTTTCTGTAAAATGAGGAGGTGACTGTAAATTCGTTTGTGTTGTGCTTCCACACACTAATAAGTAATAATGTAGGTACAATTGCAGAATAGCATAATAAGTATGCTTGTTTTCAATTGAATTATTTGCCCCTTTGCATCACTAACGAAAACCTGTACTGGTTGTGGAAGAAACGTTAAGTGAATAACCTCGAGATTAAGTTGCGGTGCAACATAATGCCTCTTCTTCATCTTTGTTTTCAGCTTCTTTGCAAGAGGAGCTGCTCCTGCTACTTGTGCCACGTTCTGAGGAGATGCACGAGTATATCTACAAGCTTGCCTTTGGCTCAATCAACAGTGTAAGGCAGTACTTCTTTAATACCGTTTGACTTGTAAGCAGCAGAGCCACCTTACTTGTGTCTATATTGTGCACTTATTGTGTACAAGCATAGTTGCTAGGCATGGGCAAATATTCTAGTGAGTCAAACATTCAAACGAATATTACAGTATTCGAATTTGCTTCGACACGAATTTAAATTATCCAAAATTTCAAAGTATATTGGAAATTAACAAATCAACGCATATTTTACCGCATACAACCCCCTCTGAAGAGGTGGTTTCACTGTAGCGTGGGGCTGCTATGCAGTGAAACCACTTGCATAGCAGAAATCCGTACTTTCGCGAAGCGATATTTGGAGGTTAAATGTACATATCACCTACGTCTCGATTAATTATTTTTTAAAGTTTCAAAGCGTGTTATACGGGTTTATATAGTACAGTATAGCAAATTTTGAAACGTAACATGTTATATCGCTTATAACTTGCACCCCACTGCTATTCAAATCCTGCTACCATTCAATGTTTTGAAACAAAAAAGCGGCATTCACTCACACCTGCTTTCAATTCCTAAAAATATCGTGCAAGTGAGTTGGCTCATGGCAAAAATGCTCATATTTGTTCGTAATATATATTTGATATCTGCGCATCTCCAATAGCTTTGCAAGGAAAGGCCATGGTCACGCAAGTTTTGTTTAGCTAACAACGTGGTAAACACAACACTGAGCTGCACTTGACAGGAATTTGATGGTGCGTAACATTTCGCGCCGATTCAGCAAATGTCCGAGGTGGTTTTCACTACTTTTTAAATAAAGTGAATGCATAGCTCGTCACATAAGTCGTATGTCAGGGAGGTGTTCACTTTTAAGAAAAAATTCAGCGTACTTTCTAGGAAACGCACGTGCCCTTTATTGTGTTAATCTTCAATAGTCTGTGTAGTGCAAAATGGGAAGGCATTGGAAATTCATATTTCTTTCTTTGTTTTCTTCATCGCAGTTGGACGATTTCGAAGAGACGCAGGTTCACTACCAGTTCTTGAACATTCTTGCCAGTGAGCGCGAGTTCAACTCCCTCTTCTACCAGTTCATCAACGAGGGCCTCGAGACTTGCAGAGAGAAGCTCATGCAACTAACTGTGAGAGTTTTTGATCTCTGCTTTTTATTATAGCACAGTTTTTTTTCTGTTCCTGCACCTTTTATGTTCAAGGTAGTTCTTTTTAAAAACTGTACTCACTGGTATGGCCAAGGGCTAAATATCCTAGTTTTATTGAAGGCAGCGTCATTCCTGCACCACTTCTTCTGCAAGTTTTCTGTAACAGGGTATGATGCCAACCATATTCGCACATGTATAGTTCACATACAGTGTTTAACCGCATACTACAAGCGTGAGCTAGTTCTTGCTAGTGTTGGCTAAAATGATGGCCAATGTTGGCTATCCACTGTTACAGCAACATTGTGTACATTGAATGTCAGCCCAACGCTTGAGACATATATCGATTTTTAAAGCACTGATTTTTAGGTGTTATGAAATTTTCTGATGTAGTGTTCTTTGTTCCAGTTATTTATGGTATGCAATCTTTTAGGTAGCGATTGGATGTGGAGTAGTGTTGCACTGTGGATACTCTAGTGCTGTCCACTGCACTATACAAGCTGGATAGTTGTCCTCAATAAAAAAATCAAGATCCTTGGATGCTAGTCTCTACTGACACGAGGGTTTAGAAATGCTGTTGTGTTTTAAAGGAGACGGGAACAGATTGTAGGACAGGATGCGATTGCGTGACACTGGGACTGAGTGTGTGACAGTGTGACGGGTCACGTTTCTCTTTGATTTTGTGACACTGTGTGTAACGGCGCTATGTCTAAATAGCAGTGCTGTTTTTCTTTATCTTCTTTTATCGAGTTTTTATTTCTGTGAGCCAATTCGAGATATCGGATGGTTAACTTCCCTGTTTTTTCTTGCGTTCTTTCTTTCTCCAACTCATTTTCTAGATTTTCATTTTCATAATAACAATAATTGTTGGGGTTTAACGTCCCAAAACCACGATATGATTATGAGAGACGCCATAGTGAAGGGCTCCGGAAATTTTGATCACCTGGGGTTCTTTAACGTGCACCTAAATCTAAGTACACGGGCCTCTAGCATTTTCGCCTATTTTCATTCTCAGAGCAATATAATTTTTCTTGACGAGGTTTCACCAAACGTTTTTTCAGGAATCGGAGGTTGTGTCTGTGGAAACGGTGCCTTACTGGAGGTTCCTCCGCTGGGTCCTGAAACGCTTTCCCCGGAAGACAAACGAAGTGGAAGCACTGCTCCTCGAAGTCGTTGCCAAAGGAAGCATCTCGAAGCCAATAACAAGACCCGGCTCTTGGCTGTACGTACACTGCAAACAAAAAAGGGCACCCCCTCACCAGAACCCACTGCAAATTTAGTTGCGCACCAGAATCTGTAAGCAGCCATTTGGCGAACATCCTACCAAAAGAATTTTCAAGTCACTTCATTAGTTGAGGAGTTGAAAGAAATTTAACTGTCTGGTTACCATGCTGCCGGGTGGATAGGCTCACTGTCAGCGGAGACGCACTCCTTTGTCACTACAGCTAGCATCCAAAAACAGTTTACCTTCCCTACATTCTTCGATCTCATATTCTGTGGTGAACCCCGCACCTTCCTTTTTTGATCTCTATTTTCATCACATTGCTTCTCCAGTGGCGTTATTGCACGCTTCACTTTGGACTTTCACTTTCTCTCATAGTGCGGCTTTCTTGAAACGAAGTGTGCACGGCCTTCTATTTGAAATTCCAATAGCTTTCACACTGCGCAGTTGTCGCATACTTTGCAGACACGATCACCGCTGAGTGGCCTACGTGGAGCACTTGTTTGTTTGCGATGCTAAAGCCTGGTGAGAGTAATGTGGAGGTGCTTCAAACTGATGATGTTGAATTGATTCGCTTCATTTTCTGCACTCTTTGTCAGTCCATCTCGAATTCACTCGCTGTGTTTCCTCTCTCACACTTGCACCTCCGCAGCATCCAGGACAGAGTTGCCAAGTCGCGCTGGGTGGCATTTGCGGCCGCGGTGACGGAGCTCGTTTGGGAGAGCGTCTCCAAAATTGCCCTGTCGACCGACGAGCTCTGCAACAGGCTGATCACGGAGGCCATCGAAGCCCTGGAGACGGCGTCGCAAAAGTCGTGCCTTCACATTCTGAAGGCGGTGTCGCACGCCCTGTCGTTGGTAAGTGTCAGTTGCTTGAGGGGCTTGAAGTGAGACGCCTTGAAGTGCTGAGGCTCTGAGTGAGGCAGCGATTTTTGTTGACATGTGTGTAGCATCCCTCTTGTTTGCTGCTAGGCAGGACAACAGGGCTCATGGGAAACGGAGTACAGTCGAACTTTGCTGACTGAAAGTAGCATATCAGATATGATCACATTGGATCTGCTGCAATTCTAAAGCATTCTAAGCGAGTATTCACTTAGACACTAGAAGCTATGGCAGCCAAGGTGACCAATGCCCGAAACCTTCCCCAAAAAAACCTTGCTTTAAAGGAAACATTGTATATTAGCCATTGGCTAATACAAAAAGAAAGATTTGAATAGCTCAAAACAGTTGTTATTAGAATGGTACCTGTGAAATGGTTCCATTAAAAAATTATCTAAAGGCCTGGCTTGTATGCATTAAGTGGGATAGAATCTTAACTGTAATGTTGTAATGAGTTCCACAGTAGCTTGACTGAAAATTTGGCAATAGATTTGCCATTTGTCCTAGGTTTTGCCAAAACCTAATTCATAAGTCCTAGTATTGATAATGTGAGTTGCTTTTGATAGAAGTCAATAAGGTGGGCATGGCTTGTGAAACCTGGCTGCTAGAAACTACAGGGAGTGGGAGGTCTTCCACCAATAGATTTATGAATAGGTATTCCAAGTGAGTATGTATTTATTTCGTTTTCCGGCATGATAAGACCTTGCGAGAGCCAAACAAGGAAGATGCGTCTGATATGCGGCTGCCACGTGTGATAATGCAAATTGCCTGATTTTGGGTATGTTGCAGTGGGAATGGAAAGCCATTCATAATATTGGCTTTTTGTACATGTTCTATACGTCACGAAATGATGTTTGAATAAGATAACTCAAATTGAATTGAATAGGCTTGTGCTTGTTGTGCTTGTGATCTACAGGTCAAGGTCGTGGATGCCGACCTCCTGTCCAAGTGCCTGAAGGCCTGCTGGCAAAGTTGCAAGGACTTGAAGAAGAGCGACATATTCCGGCCGGCCGTCGAGTTGTTTATCGGTTTTGCTTTTCAGCCCGCTCTACTGCAGCCCTACCGTGGACGCCTGCTGAGTCATGCAAGTCTTTTTCAATTTTTCGAACTTCATTTATTTGCTGGACTAGAAAAATGAGCGCTTTTATTTTGGCACGTATAATGGCTATGTGGTAAATGTCTAGTATGGGCTGCGGCAATGCCTCTTCCGTTGGGATGCATGCTGTAGGAGCTTGGCATTGTCATTCGTATTTTCCAGCGGTACAGTGCGTGAAGTTGTAATAATTTATTTTTAAATTTGAGAATTCATATTATGTTTTTCTTGGCAAGTTATGAATGGTGCTTAAGTTTGAGCCACTGAAAAGAATAAAAAGTCAGTGAAGCACAGATTTGTTTCCAGAAAAATGTTGCAGAAAAATGAGTAAATTAAGAAATCTTCATTGAGGCTGTGACTTGTCACTAGTCGGTCATTTTATTTTTTTATAATTAAAACTTGTTCGAGAAAATATACATTTGCGATCAACTGTTCAGTTAGCAAATGAGCTCAGTAGTAGAAGCCTTCAAGATAGAGGAAAGTTCGTGATAGGCAAAAATGGTTGTTTGCTTAATTGTTGCACGAAGGTACAAGAGAATCCATATGAATTTCTCGGAAAGAGAGCATCACATTTGACAGAGAACTCATCATGGTCTGGGGTTCCAACCCAGGAACAATGTTTTTCCTGTCTGGTCTCAGACTTTGCAGCATGGCCAAAATAAAACAGCATCATAGAGGAAAACAGTAGCCAGCTTTTTGTGGTGCCAGCTGTAATTCAGGCCATCTCGTTTACCGGTTTGAATCGTGTGAAACTTCGCATTGTTCTTGGCTGCAGTATCTGAATGAGCTGTTGGAGCTGGGTGAGGTGATGCCGGGTGTGTTCTGTGCCCTCATTACGAGACTGATGGACGTATGGAAGGGCAGTGTGAAACTGATGGACAGCCAACTGGACGTCATGGTTAAGGCCCTGACGTATGGACCCGTCTACCGCAAAGATCAGCGGTGTGTTACCTTGTGTTTTTGATCCGGTAGTATTAGGAGTGTCAATGTGCAAGGAGTTGCATGACCATGGCAAAGTTGAATGAAGGAACGGGAATTGATCAAGGACTCGTTTTCTTCGTGATATACTAGTACCTAATGAAAACTAACAGACAATGAAGCAAAGGAAAGTATAGGGGAGATTATTTGTAAGTTTTCACTGTAGTGTACTAATTATGATATAAATGTAAAGTAATTAAAGTGGATGGAAAGACAATGTGCCACCAGTAGGGACCGAACCTTCAACCTTTGAATAGCCCATCCAATACTCTACCAATTGAGCTACAGTGGCCAATCATCCTCCCGTCCACTTTATTGGCCATTTGTTAGCCAGTGCCACTTGTAGCCATGATGGCAAGTGTGGAACACTCTTTTTTTGCCATCTGGTGTCACGTAGCATGGTGAAGCTGGTATGAAGTACAGTAATAGAGATGACGTAGAAAACAGATATTGTGATGTGTGTGGACCACACTTACCAAAGTAGTGCCGCTCCATTTGTTTGTAGCCTACATTACGTATGATTTGCTGTTTTTTCTTTAATGTCAAAGGCTATCACTTGTGATGTCAAACTCATGATAATACGTAGACAGGCAGGCCACAATTCTTTTCCTCTTTGTTTTTTTTGTGTGTGTGCTGCACCGCTCCATACATCATTGTGATGCACACCAACCACATACGACTACAATGTACCATGAACGATGATTTGACACTTTTGTCAGATGTACAGAAGTTTACTTTTTGCAAAGAAAAAAAAAGATGTTACGTGTCAATTGCGCTACACAATGATCTTCAATGTACTGGCACGTCGATTACATTCTGTGCTGTTCCTCATATAGGATTGTCTTTGACTCTGAGGCCTTTGTGACAGCGCAAGGAGAAGCTCTGTCCGTCAACCAGCTGCTGAAGAGGTGGGCACTTTCGCCATTTAAAAGATAATACTTTGTTTGTGTTGTGGTATAATTGGTAATATTAGATTGCAGTTTAATTCATACTCATTTGTGTTGTGATATAATTAACAATATTCGGTTGCAGTTTAATTCGTACTTATATGATATAACGAACAGTATTGGTGCTTGTTTAGACAGTCCAACTCGGGGATGAAGGTAGGAGCTGTATGATGCCTACAACATATGCAAATCACTCACCATTGGTACAGCAGCAAATAAATAGGTAACAGGCGTGTAAACAGTGACCCGTTTAGGTGCGGCTAATGCAAACAATTAATGTTTGACTACGCAATAACAACAAATGACACCTAAGGATATACGTTCATAACTGGCATATCATTCATAACTGGGATAGCACATCACTAGGTAACGGCACATAGTGAGCGATAACTGCTTGCCTAAGCTCTAAAAATGCAATTACCACAATATTCAGTGACAGATTAACACTTTGATCAAGGCAAGGGTACCAGCCAGGCAATAGTGTAAGTAGAATGCTTATGGCAATGAGGCAGTGGATGTTGGTTTGCATCAACACGATAATAAAGAACCAAGGAAAGCATATCATCGTCTTCTACCTTGACTACATGCTCAGCGCTTGCCGTATTTGCTTCATGTACTTGCCTTATTCTCACTTGTGACTGCCGTGGCGGTTTAGCAGCCATGTCTTTCTGTATGTGTGCTGGGTTACTTAATTAAATTTTTGCATATATCTTTCTTCTCGCTTCAAGCGAACATCAAGCCGACATCGAAGTCCGAGCGCTGGGAATTGCCTTCCTGATCCAGCTGAGCTCCGACGAAAAAACGTCCCCCCAGACCGCGGCTATGCTTTCGGAGGCCCTGGTGCGGTACGACCACGAGGTAACATCGACACGGAAACGTTACTTCGGCAACTCGACGATCCACCGACTCAAGAACAGGGTCTGGCAAGCTCAGCTTTGCCTTCTCCACCTCCTAAATGAGGTTAGCCTCTTCAGCTGCACGACGCACAATTGTCTTCTCAGATTTCATCTGTCAATGTTTTTAGCCTGAGAGAGGCAGAAACCGATTTTGATAGTGAACTGTGGAGTCAACTGCAAATGCTAAGCTAAAGCTGTCTATTAGGCTTGTGTGAATAGTAAATTTTAGGTTCGAAGCAAATTTGAAGTGAATAGTGATTTGGTCGAATAATTTCGAATTGAATTAAAATAGTGTATATCACATATTATAAGGAAAAATGAGCATATTTGTCATGACCCAACTTAACGGCACAATATTTTTTTCAAAATTGAAACAAGGCATGTGCAAATGTCATTTTTTTTTGGTTCAAGGAAGTAGATGCAACTTTGAATACTAGTGGCAGGATTTGACTTTAGGTAGAATGCAAGTGACAACCTGTAAAATATGTTACGTTTTAAAATTTACTATACTTAGAGCATATAAGCCGGTATAACAAGCTTTTAAACTTAAATAATGATGAATCGATGTGAGGGCAATGTGTTCATTTAACCTTGAAGTGGGGCTTCGCGGCTGTGCGGATTTTCCTTGGAAAGGTGTATTCACGGTATAGCAACCCTGCACTGCAGTGAAACCACCTTTGCAGGGGGTTATGTGCGGTTCATATATCTCTATTTGTTCATATCGAATACTTTGAAATTTCCAGGAATTTAAATTCGAATCGAAGCGAATTCGAATAGGTACTAAACTACTCGAATATTTGCACAAGCCTACTGTCTATAATATGTTTACTGTTCTTGCATCTAGAATTGTCTGAATGTCCTGTCACAACTTGCAACATTTCATTGAAAGAATGAACCAGTCAAGAAGACGATGGATACAGGAGAGAGGTGGCACGCACAACCAGCTGCCTCCTGGGTTCGTCGTCTTCTTGACTGGTTTATTCTTTCACTGTTATGTACCAACTGACCCAGACTTCGACCTTACTACCTTATCGCAATATTTTTTTGCAACCCACCCGCTTATGGTTTGTAGTGAGAAGCCAATGGAGGTTAGTTGTGCAGAATCTTGGCTTGAGCTAGTTACTGTGTTGTACTTCAAGAAATTAACAGTGCTACAAAGATGGCACAAAATATACGACAGGATGGGTGGCAACTTCTTATTGAAGTTGGAAGTCGACGCCCATCGTGTTGTACGTGTATTATTTTGCGACACTGATTTTTTTGGGATTAGTCACCTTCTGGGCAAACGTGTCTCTGTGTTTTGTTTTCATTTATTTTAAGACAGTCAATGATGACGATGATGAGGGTGTTGTAGGTTGCCGGCAGATCTAGCCTTGCGAGATTTTCTGGCTTAAGACAGTTCAGGGTGAGTTTGATGTCACAGTTTTTGAAATGAAAAGGAGGCAGAAGAAAATTTTTAAGGGTCAGACGATTTTTCATATTTGTATCTGCAATTTTTTTAGAAATCTGCCATGAAGGAAAGTTATCAATGATCGCATTACACATTGTCTTTTTGTTATGGGTTTTCGTGAAAAGAGATAAATAAAGTGAAATCGAAACACTTTGAAACAGTAGTAAAATCAAGATCAGCTGCAAGGTGCCTTGCCAGTTTGATTGCATGGCTTAACTCCTACTGCTAACTGGATGTGCAAACAGCAGTAATCGGTCTTTCTGCTTGAAGCTGGAAGATTTAGCTAAATCTGCTGACGTTTTGTTGCTTAATTATTTGTGTGCACTTGTGTTGTTTGTCGCCTTACTTGTATTGTGTAAAGTTTTCCTCTGCTGCTATATACCTAAATTGGGATTGCAGCTTATCTAACTAAATAAATGAATTATTTTCTTTCTTTTGTGCAGGAAATGTTTGAGAAGCTTCTGGAACACGTTTTTCATGAGTTAGTTCAGGACAGCCAACAGCCGTCCATTCGCTGCCTGCTGGAGTGGACAGCCGTCTCGATCCTTCTCCGTACGCCTCGACTTCGTGCCAAGTTGGTTCCTGCCATGGAACAGGTGCGAAATTCAAGCGTGTTCCTTCTGTACATAGCCAGATAGTGTAGGTTCTTCTCCGTGCTCAAAGCACAGATTTGCTTTGATAAGCTTCACTGCAGCACAACAGCCGTGTCATACGGTGAAGCACATCAAAATGCCAAGGTTTAATCGTCAGAAGACTGACACATGAGGCCAGTGGTTCGAGGCTGCAGGAATAGTGGGAAGAATTGCCATACACTGAACCTCTGCCTGGGGCCTGGATGTCTTCCACTAAATTGCTGATATATCGGATTATTTTACCATCTCTTTCACATTCAAGATATCTAAGTTTGACTGTTTTCACCATTGGCATAGCCAAAAGAGGGGTGTCGGGGAGGTTCAACTCCGACCCCCCACCCCCCCCAAAATATTTACACTTTGCATTACAGTAAACGTCAAAAGTTTATGGACCACGAGACACGCAAGAAAAAGCTGAACGTTCCTGCCGTTTCGGCTGGCAGCCTCGAATTTAGATTTCCGGCCTGTTCTAAAACATGCTAAAAACATGTACTGTGCAGTTCGACCGAATGCATTAGCAAATTTATGGGATATTCAAAATTTTCTCAGACCGAGTGGTCTCCGAACTTATGATGCCTGTTGTATATATACACACACAAATGTACATAATGGGGGTTCAGACACGTCCCCCCCCCCCCATCGAACAGAATTTCTGGCTACACCTTCATTCTAAAAAGACAGGGCGTGCAAACACGGACACAAGAAAGAAGTCAGGACACCACAAACGCCTGTGGTTTCTGTGTCACCAAAGAGACAGGTCTCGCGACAGTTCTTCAGAGGGTCTGTTTGTCACCTGTCGAATTGATTGATGAAGATTGACCATTGTATTATGCACTTGTGCGGACAAGCCCTATGAACAGCTACCCTCTGTCAACTACACTGGAAACTTTCACTGTTAAAAGCTTCAGCGATAATAATGGCAGAAATTTAAGGGGTGGGTTGCTATGCAAGTTTTGGCATTCTCACAGGACTGATAACTTTAGAGTCAGTATCCATTGCGTCCAGTGTTGAGATTGAAGCATTTTGATGTAACCATGTTTTTGTGGGCCTTATATATCGCAATGTGGCTGTGCTTTATCGTGCATGTTTGTCTTTCATCTGCAGCACGAAAGGGATAATTGACAACCACCTGCTTGTAACATGAAGGTATAATGAAATTCATACGGATTTCTCCGAAAGGAAAGCTTGCTTCTGGTTGAAGAAAAATTCGTCCTGGTCCGGGGATTGAACACGGGACCATTGACATTCTGGGGCGGTTGCTCTACCAATTGAGCTAACCAGGAAGCTAGCAATTGGCAGCGCGAGGGCGAACTAGTGAACAGCTCGAAGCACATGGGCACAGAATATTGCATATATAGAATGTAGCATATATTAGCTAGAAGTAAAAAGGGGAAACAAAACTTAAGCTTTGTATATCAATATGGGCATGTCCTTCCATCTTCAGAGGCATACACAACTAAAATGTATTTTTTTCCCCTTGACCTTGCCCTACAAAACAGGCGGGCATTGAAAGGACAGGGAGCGTGTGTTCATTCCTGGCCATCATCGTTCATCTGGGCGCATGCCTCGACCCCGAGACCGAGCTGGAGTCGCACCTCCTCGAATTTCTTCCCTCCGTGCTTCCTTGGAGCATGGGGCAGCACTTCAATGCCAGGGTGTACGCACAGGTGAGAAAAAAAACAACGCTGCATGTACCTGAACGTTGTGATGAGAGATTTAGTGGCTTCAGCAAGGATGCAGGATGTGTACAGAAAATTATCTGGGCAGTTATGTGCAAGGTGCCCGATTTCTCTGCCCTGTTGAAGGCTTCTTTGTAAGGGATCTGTCCTTTAGGTAATGAGACGCTGCAAAGGCTCCCCGAAAGTCAGTTGCTGTGACCTCTCTCAGATACGCTGTGACAGCCCACTGGATCTCAATCTATCTTTTTTTCTTCTTGGACACCAAAGGTAAAGTGTCATTGTCAGATGATGTAATTTTCTCAATCGTCTTGGCATTGTGCTGCTAAGCTTGATTGCTGGCCACAGCGGCTGCATTTCGACGGGTGTGAAATGCAAAAAACACCCATGTGCTTAGATTTAGGTGCCCGTCAGTACAACCTGAGGCGACTGGAATTTTAATCTGCAGTTTCCTGCTACAGGACATGTTAACTAGCGAAAAAGACGTGGACGAGAAGAAGGAATACAGGACAACGCTACAGATTGGTCATAATCGTGTCGTTTTGGCATGTCAAATGACAGAATTTTTTTTAACGCACGCTTTCAGGTGGCACTTCACCTAGCTTCACGTTGGAGCAAAGAGCATGGATTGAACTCCGTTTTGGAGAAGTATGCTGCCCTGTTCACGTGTCTGAAGAGCACCATTCAGATGGGGTGAGCTGTGCGTTCATGTTTCCGGCTGGCAATGGCAATGTCTGTTGTGCTAGAACGGGGGTCTCAAACGCGCGAACCTTTCGTTAGTGGCTTGGCCCGCACCTAACTGTCTTCGTCCTATATTTTCTTATTTTCCTAATAATAAGTATGTTCAAGACGTACAGAGACATGACTCGTCTCAAGCATTTTTTTGTGAGGAACCCATGCGGTCATCGTGTGTTGAAACATAACCGTGCAGCAAAAAACTGTATTTCATAATCGGCATCCAGATTTCAGTCATTCTGGCAATCAGTATTGATGCTTCTCGAATCTTGGTACCAAATCCCCTTCGGAAATGACCCATACATCCGATGTGGGAAAGGCGTTCTTTCAAATGGCAACGTTATCTGACATTTTGCTCAAACTCTCCCTCATTTCAATTGTCTTCACTGTCCCAGCCCTTGCGGGTGACTAAATTTTGTGACTGTGGCCCGCTAGATGAGGTGAGTTTGAGACTCCTGTGCTTCTGCTTCTGTAAGGAGTATTTTTACTTATGCAGACAAACACTGCTGTAGTACTACTTTTTTTTTGGTAGGCACATCACAGCAATTGGAAAAAAAGTAAAGACTAGGGTTGTGCGAATAGTAAATTTTAGGTTCGAAGCGAATAGTGATTTGGGTCGAATGATTTTGAATCGAATTCGAATTGCATATATCACATATTATAAAGAAAAATGAACATATTTGTCATGACCCAACTAATCTGCACAATATTTTTTAAAATTCAAACAAGGCATGTGCAAATGTCATTCTTTTTGGTTCAAAGGGAAGTGGAAGCAACTTTGAATAGTACGTAGCAGGATTTGACTTTCGGTAGAATGCAAGTGATAACCAGTAAAAAATGTTACATTTAGAAATTTACTGAGAGCATATAAGCCGGTATAACGAGCTTTTAAACTTAAAGAACGATGAATCGATGCGAAGGCAATATGTTCATTTAACATTGAAATGGGGCTTCGCGGCAGTGCGGATTTCCCCTGGAAAGGTGTATTCACGGTATAGCAAGTCTGCACTGCAGTGAAACCACCTTTACAGGGTGTTACATGCGGTTCATATATGTCTATTCGTTCATTTCGAATACTTCGAAATTTAGAATAATTTAAATTCGTTTTGAAGTGAATTCGAATATTGTAATATTCGTTCGAATATTCGAACTGCTCGAATATTTACACACTCCTACTAAGGACCCTTCACGATTGAGTGTACTCCCATAAAACTATCGTAAGAGTCGGATAATAAGTATCTTATGAGAAGCTCTGTGGAAACGTCGTGGCATAAGCACTGCACTTGATAAGTTTTCCAAATGCATATTATGTCAGTGTGTACTGCCTTGTGTAGAGTTATATGTGAAATGAAACAGACGAAATCAAAGTTAATAGTCCCACGAGTAACGAATATACTGTCATGCTGTTGTTCGTGAAAGGTGCTCATCCTTATGCTTTTGTATTCACTTCAATGTCTCTGATAATATGCTTGTTTGAATTGGAAATCGGGGCATCTTTTGTACTGAATTAAGTATATTGACCTATTCCCAGCTTGTTTCTTCCATGTAAGCGATGACATTAAATTACGCAGTTTACATGTACCTCGAGTACAGTATCTCTATGATGCGCCCGTGTTTATTTATTTTTCTTGCTTAGCATTAAAAAAGTATGCATACATTTGCTCACGACCGTGCTTTTTCGTTGCCTGAGATTGTACATTGTTGTGGCATCGTGCATTTAGCCGAGCTTAGCTGCATTGAACACTTTTTTTCTTTCAGGTGGCCACCTTGAGCATTAAAATTTTCTTCCCATTATGTATCAGCTTGCTTACACTAGTGTTTCTACTGCTTACAGGAACTGGTCTAGAAATGTTGAGAAGCTACTAGAGGACTTTTACTTCAAGGACTTCAATGCTGTTGATGACCTTACGCTTCAGGTGAGAATCTTGGTGGTACAAATTTAAGTGCAATGGTACCATATTCACATGTTTGTAGGTTTATTTATATTATTTAAATTAAAGTCCAAAGTAGGGGGGGGGACTCATATCGCCAGTAACACTGAGACAAATGAAAAATTAGGGGTGCTGCTACGCAGTTACAACATTATGTTCTATTTCTGGCTCAACCTATCAGATAGTATAATTATTTCGTGTACCTATTTTGAGGGAAATTAAGCTTTTTTTTTCTTTTACGACTTTTTATCAGTTCATATTGTCAAAGACAGCGTGGATAGAAAACGAGGACAAAGGTAGGACAAAAGTACGTTTTCCATTCGTGCTCCTTCTTGACACTATCTACGATCACCATCATGCCCAAATGTACAGACGGGTCCACTGTTAAAGGGAACACTTGCATGCAGGGCATGTCCAGATTTCCATCTTTTGCAAAACCACAGTGACACCGATTTTGCATAAGACTACTGGTAGTTGACAGTTCTAACTTCTCTCGATAGACTCATGCAGTGAACGACCATTGTTTTCACATGTACTTGTAGTTAGGAGGCCAGCAATTCGAAAGGTGCACATTCGAGTGTTCCCTTTAACAGTGGACCACACTGTACATCCTCTTGAGTCACTGTTTGATATCAGGAGTGCCGCTGCTGATGGGAAGAGCAAAAAAATGTGAAGAGTTCGATGCAATAGTCAAGCAGCGTTGTAGCTGATGTTTAATGATGTGTACGTGCAACACGGTGGATTTTGGCTGGTGCTTTTGAAAGCGAATTCGTACATAACTGAGGTCAAACATAATCACACTTTGCAGGTTGTCCAGACACCTCTGTGCATGTTTGTGAGGCTCCTGCTTACAAGTCTGTAACCATTTCTCTGCACAGACGATATTCTGTGAGCTTCCTCGACTGACCGGTCTCACAGACAGGGAGTTCATTCCGCTCTCCGTCTTTGAAGAAGTCCTCACCATGGGTCCCGAGAAGCTTGCCCTGCCGCTGTATAACCTTGATGACCGACTTTCCTCGGCTAAGCCCAGCCATTGGCTTGAAGGTATGTTTGTATCAATGGTGCTTCGCTACAGGGAATTGTCTCAGAAGGTGGTTTTATATAGAGAAATGCAGCGTGACTTAGGTGAAGACAGGAGACACAGATAGACACAGGTGTCTGTGTCTATCTGTGTCTCGTCTATGTCTATCTGTGTCTTGTGTCTTCGTCTAAGCCATGCTGCATTTCTACAAGTATGAACCAACTCATCCAAGTTAAGGTATTAGTGGTTTTACGGCTGTGATTTGTTTTAAAATATGATGCACAAAATAAAACTTTGAATGTTATAATTATGTAGCACAGCACTATTTCCTTATCTTGTTCTTCTTCAATACTTATTTCTTTTGTGATGTCTTCAATATATGACAGCAATCATTGTTACTATGGAACGGTAAGGGTAGCATCATGTGCGTTAATGTTATTTATTTTGTGCAGTGGCGGTAGTGCATTAATAATATGACACACAAAATAAAACTTTGAATGTGGGTAGCACAGCATGAACTCCTGTTCTTGTTCCTATTCCTTTCGTGATGTCTTCATTATATAACAGCAGTCATTGTTATTACATAATGGTAAGAGTAACATAATGTGCATTAATGTTATTTCGTTCCTTCATTAGCGATAGTGCAGATGCATAATGACTGTACGCCGACTATGATGCTTTTTAGGAACAGCTGCCTTTGCCATGTATAGGCTGACAGTTGGGAAACTTGAAGGCATACAGTTTGCCAATGGAAGACATATGTCATTGGAGATCGGTGGTGAAAGGCTTTCAAACCAGGCTGTTGCTGACAGCGATCGTGAAGTCAAATTGCTAGCAATTATGGTCGGTTACAACCTAAGAGAAAATGTCAGCTCCACCCACAGCCATCGCTGTCCCTCCCATAGAGAATTTGCATAAATGCTCCATCCAATAGAGCTTACTCATTGTTGTGACGTTGACTTTCCCATACAGACACACATTTGTGCCACTGGTTTTAGGCCGGAAACTTCAACGTCCTGGTAAATTTTGTCAGGGATTCTGACATTGCTGCTCAGCCAAACGTAATGTTTTAGGTAGTAACGATGAACCTTTAACTCTTAATATGTGCAGTGTTTACATTAGCCAAGAAAAAGTACTTACAGTTCGAGCGGAAACCAGCTAGCACGACTGTCTTTCAAAGATGAAGGGCAGGCGCACTGTGTTTCTGTGGGTAGAGCTTAGATTTTTTTCTTAGGTTGTAGCCAACTTTATATAGCATTGTGAACGTGCGTACTGTTACCATAGTAGTCTGCACCTGATGATGAAAATGGTGCAGGTACTCAAGCGGAGTTTGAAGTGGTTCTCGACAAGGAAGACTACCAGAAAAAGATCACGCCCTGGAAGCAGCAGCTTGCCTCATGCGACCTCATGTGGGACCTGAACGTGCCGAAGAAGAACACTGCCGGCAGCTTGATTGTTGTTGCCTCGCTGATCGACCGCATTCCCAACTTGGGCGGTAAGGTCTTCCCTCGGTTACGAAGTCTTTGTAAAGGCTGTTTCACATGCTGCAGTTGCAGCAAAAAAAATCGTTCCATTCGTTCTGTTCACAACCGCCGGTAATGGCAATATTGTTTCACACGGGCTGCGAATGGGCTGTGGTTTTTGCTCTGCGACTGCCGCGGTGCGCAATGTTGCTTGGTGCCGTTCTTTGTGGTAGACGCTGCATAATTTTTCAGATGTAATGTAGCAATTTGTGTGTTATGATATTGTTAAGTTTTCATGAACGGTAGCTAAGAGCACACGTTTTTTTGTCATTTAAGAACACTTTCCAATCTAAATTCATTTTGAAGTGCGCAACAGTGGCCATAACCAAAACAAACTTGGCGAAATTATTAAGGCTTGGCCATCTTGGCACAATTTTTACAAGTCTCAACCACAAAGTCGCTCATCCGCTGCGAACAGAGCGAAAAATTTCCAACGTGTTGGTTCCTCGCCACTGGTCGTTGTGGCAAGAGAGATCAGCTGTTTTTTCTCAGCGAGCAAATTCACAGCCTGAAAATCACTGTGTCTTGTGTCATGTGAAACGGCCTTGAGCGCCATTTCATCGTTCACTCAAGGGTTTCTGCTGTCACTCTCAAATTCTGTGCATTTATACTAACAGACATATACTGTCAACTTTGACGTTTGAAGTTTGCCTCTTCGCAATTTACACGAGGACATTTCTGCATGCATGATCTAATAGCTCTTTCTTTGATTCCTTGGTGGCGCTAAGACTACTGTTCTTTGTTTTGTTACTTCTTTATTTTTGCAGGTTTGTGCAGGACTTGCGAGGTGTTTGGCGTGAATGAGTTTGTGGTTGGCTCGCTAAAGTACCTTGAAGATAGGAACTTCCAAGGACTGAGTGTTTCAGCTGAGAAATGGATCACCATAAGCGAGGTCAGTGCACAGGAACTATTGGTTGACTAGTTTGTTTCATTGACTATAGTTGGTTTCATCATTTCAAGGGCAGCACTCTTTTAGAAACGTAGATGAGTGCGAAATAACACAAACCACAAAAACGGCCATTCAGTACAGTAAAAGCTCGTTAATTCGACACCCGTTAATTCGGAAATTCGGATAATTCGGACGGCTATATTGGTCCCGGCCAAAGTGCATGTTAATCTATGGGACCAAACCTTCGTTAATTCGTCAGAATTGGGCTCCGCACCGCTTAATTCGGACAAATTCTGACGGCTGCCGCTACACAAATGTGTGGTAAAGCAGCGCTGGCACCACTGGAGCGAAACCGAAACTTGAGTGACATCGCCATCGTCATCAACTAGTGGGGGCGATCGCAGCGTCACCAAACGTCGGCGTCTTCTTTCTTCGCTCCACTTCGCCTCCGACGCCATTTTCCCTTGTGTTGTGTCGGCACCGTCTCTTCTTGCGGAGTTCTTGTTTTTTTCCCGTTGCGACCGTGTTTACATGCGAGGCCCGAGCATGCGGCAGTAGCCGACGGTGGCATCGACGAGGTGTCAGCCGAGTCCACCGACGGTGACTGCCCGACCTTCGATGCTGTCCTTCCCACAGATATGACCCTTCAGGACTACATCGCGATTGATGATTGTGTCGCCACGACTGGTCTCCTGCCCGATCAAGAAATTATTAATGATGTCGCGACCTCATCGCACTTCACGGGAAGTCTCGGAGGCGCTTTTGATATTAGAGGGCGTTTGCCTGAGCACTTCCGACAGTTTGCGTGCTGTTGGCCATTTGGAAAAGTTAAGAAAAATTGTAATGTAAGCCGGAATCTGCGTGAAAACGCAGACGACCATTACAAAATACTTCAGCAAATAAAGGTATGCTTCTCCAACTTGATTTTAATGTTTTTTCTGTTCATTCGTTAATTCGGCATTCGGTTAATTCGGACATTTTTTCCGGTCCCGTGAAATCCGAATTAACGAGCTTTTACTGTATTCGTGGTTTGTGTTACTTCATGTTCGTCTATATCTCATTTAAGAGCGCTGTCATTGAAATGGTGAGTCTACAGGACTGCTATCTCCGAGGAACTGTTTCCAACTTTTCATAGCTGCAACTAAAAAAAAAGGAAAAAAAAAGAACAATTGTGTGATAATTATTGCAAATAGAAATCTATGTATAATGACTGAGGGCATGAGGTCAATCTTATAAATACCATTGAAAGAGAAAATTAAACATCCAATCGATGATGGTAACTTGTAATTACAAGGGAATCTGATAGAGCTTTCTTTAAAAAAAAAACCAACTTGTACTGGCTTCATTTTTAACCTTTGTTCCACTTTTGGTTTATGTGCTGATTAGTGACATCTATTAAAACATTATCTGGACCTCTCTTGGTACTTCTTACCTTTGTCAGTCAGTAACTTAAACTTGTCACTTAAAGTTGTGGATCATTTGTTGTAAGTACATTTAAATACAGGAAAAAAGTATGAACTTGTTGCCAAATCTACTATGTTGTGCTTCAGACGTTGGTAGACCAATGCACAGAACAGAACAGCTGTTTTTCGATCTCCTTGCTTTGTTTGCCGTGTGCAAGCAGTTATGTCTAGTTTTTTTTTTTTCAAGCAAAGCTTGTATTGCCCCACAAGTGTTATTGGCATTGTAGGGTGACCGCAGAAAAACTCGGCACCAGGGAGTGCAAAGAAATGCAGTCCTCCAAGATGTGCCGGTCACATGCCTATTTGTATACGTCGTTTTTCACTATTTCATGTTCTCTCGATCGTGTACTTCTTGGCGATCAGCCGTTTCTGATATGGAAATCTTATCCATTATGGAAGTTGTTGAGGTGACTTGCCATTTCATGTTGCCACATTTCATTGTTGCCCGGATGTGAACACGTGATCGTCTTTGTTGCCTGTAGCAACTGAAGTGTTGCACTGCTAAGCATGTAGATGAAAGTCCAATTCCTGGCATGGCAGAAGGAAAAAGTTAGGTGAGAGCATTGTGCAATGTGATAGATATAAAATAAAGAAAAGTAGTAGGTCAGGTGCGCACATGCCAAGCTTTGCTTACTGCTTACCCCCTCCCCCCCCCCCCTAAATTTTCCCAGAATGGGAAGGACTCCTGAACTTATTCTTTCTATCTTGTCACTGATTTCATTCACCCTAGGTGAAGGTACACCAGTTGAAAGAGTACCTGCCCGGAAAGAGGAGTGAAGGGTACACCCTGGTAGGTGTCGAGCAGACAGCGGGGAGCAAGCCGTTGCACGAGTTCAACTTCCCTGAGAAGACACTCCTCCTGCTTGGGTGAGTCGTCTCGTCATGTTAGTCATCATGAACCCAGCCTCAACCTCCATGCATTGCGTCGGTTTGGTTTCATAGATACTTTTCAAACAGTTGGATACTGTTGCACTCGACGATCGGTAACCTCGTTCACCACACAACCCTGTATTGCCCGCGCCACATGTCCGACTCCTTGCGTCCCTCTCTGTCTCTCTTCTCCCATTTTCCCGCGCGCCCTCTCACTGTTCACTTGATACTCGCGCCATCTAATTCCTCTCCTGGCAACTACACACAGCCTCCGAGACCCGCACCCAACACACGCGCACTGTTCACTCCCTTTCATCTCTCACAATACTTTTCCAACATAAACTGGAAGTGCCCCTGTTGCTGAGATAGACCGACTCCTAGTAGTTTGCTTCAACTATTATTAGTTGGTCTAAATACCGCTGTTTACCAATGTGCAAAAACAAATTTTGTGCAGGAGATAGTGGTGAGGCAGTTCTATGTGTTGTGTAACTAAAGTTGACTGTGAGGTTGAAATCATCATTAATTGAACTTGATGTGTCTGCTTGCTTCATTCAATTCTGTTTGAATTTATTCTGTTCAAGCGTAAAGGATTTTGCTTTAAAATTTAACTCAAAAAGTTTTGCTGCGTGGCACAAGAACAAAGGCAAATTAAATAAAGGCCTGTGCCTTTGCTCTGACCAGTGTACCCCGACCTTAAATCAAGATTTTTCCTTGTGGTCAGATTGAATAAGAAAACTTGCAGTAGTTCTGTAGTGCCCAGTAAGTTCATGAATAAAAAACTTCTGCCAGATGTTCAGGGCATTTGTTAGATCAGCAGCTGCCTCAGAAAACAATCGAGATCGCCAGACTGTTATTTCCACCTTGTTTTTTTTTTTTTTCCTCTTGCATTTAGAAACGAGAAGGAGGGACTCCCGGTCGAGCTGATTCAGCTGCTCGATGTTTGCGTCGAGATCCCTCAACACGGTGTCATACGTTCACTCAATGTCCACGTTAGTGGAGCCATCTTGGTATGGGAATACACGAAGCAACACTCTGCGTTACCAGTGACTGAGTAATATCCGGCAGCGCATGCTTGGTCTTGTTGCTCTGCTGTAATTTCCGCTGACCATTCTAGAACTGCCATTTCTCTTTTTTGCACCGGCCAGTGCAAAGTGTACATACGCTTGCGTCGTCTACGAAGGCACTGAAGCCTTTATGCCTTGAAGTCTTCCAGTATACTTTGCGTTATCGCAGGGGCACTATGGGTGGCTGGCACGAAGCGTGAAATGCGTAAGGGAAATATGTAAGGCACAAAAAGGACAGGGACAAAGTTAAAACACGAATTGACAAACACGAGCACCAACTTCCAACTGTTTATTAACAGAAACCATGCTGATTTATACATGCTGCCGAACAAGGCATAATCTCATTACAGACATAGTAACATGGATGAACTAACAAACCATCATGAGCCAGTGATCTAACAGAATCGAAAGACATGCATTGGAAACAGCATTCACCTGAGCTGTAACAGCGTGCAGCAACACAAGAACATGCGTCCATTACAGGATCAATCCAAGTGATAGGCGAAAGAGGCAGTGCACAACCTAATCTTGACACGTCTACAAACTATCTGACACGTCTGCAAGTTTAGGTTGTGTGCTGCCTCTTTTGCCTATCATTCAGATTGATCCTGTAATGGACACGTGTCCTTGTGTGCTGCATGATGTTACAGCTCAGGTGAATGCTGTTAATGCTGTGTCTTTCGACTCTGTTATATCAATGGCATGTGATGATTTGTTAGTTCATCCATGTTACTATACCGGCAATGAGATTACCTTGTTTGGCAGCATGTATAAATCAGCGTGTTTTCACTTTGTCCCCGTCCTTTTTTCGCCTTACCTATTTTCCTCAAGTAATGAACCAACTAGCTCATCAAGAAGCTTTGTTGAAATGCGTAAGTTTATGTACTCTTAGTGAGCTTTTGAAAGTGCTGCGTGGAGAGTTGTCGGAGGACAAAGGCACGGTTCTTCCACAAAACTCGGTGCTCAATAACTTGGCAGCTTGCTACTGTGCAGAAGTTAACTGTTGTTGCTGCGATGCTCATTAACCAAAGGCGAAAATGCTCTCAAGTAAAACGTTCAATGTAACAAGTGCCTGGAACATTGCCCGATGTTCTGCTGTATCGTGAGTCTGGGTGCCACGTGTCCGAAACAGCGGTAGAAGTAACGGTTATGATGTTAAGACATAGAGGCCTTCTTTACTGCTGCAGAACTATTGCCAGCTGTTGCTGTGCTTGCCGTGTGTTTTCAGTGCTGAGAATTGGCATGTTCAACTGGTAGTGCTCATTTCAGAGTGATCTTGTGGCATTGGAAATTTGCATGATGTGGCATTCAAGCTTTATTGCAAGTAAAGTAATACTATTCGGGTAATAAAACGTAACAATCAGCTAAACGACACAGTTTAGATGCTTTGCGAGCACACTTTGGAGCACTGCTGACGAACTCCAGTACAGCAAGTCAAACATGCTATGATAGTTTCACCATAATTTGGTTAAGTTTTTCGGGTATGTAAGGAACAAATGTTTCACTCTCTGCGAGGCAGCATAGGGAAAAACACTCGCACAATGTGCGTAATGCCAGCCCTTCACGTTGCACATCTAACAACTAGTCACGATCTTCCTGAAGGAGCGCCCACTTTTGCGTTGGACTCAAGTGTTCTGCATTGTACGTCCCAAATAGTAGTGGATCTGGGACCATTGTAGAGCCAGTGTGGGACTTTATAGGGCTCTTATTCCTCAGAGACTTGCTAGTACTTACCATTCGTGGGCCAAAGTGGCTTACTTTTTGGGTTGTCATAGTTAATGTAAATAAAGAGCCACAGCACCCTGAAAACACATGACACAGCATAGCACTTTTTATTCCTTGGCATACGCATACTCATTTTTTAATTTCTGGAGTAAATGCTGCCTGATGTAGAACATGCTTAACGCTCTGCCAGGCCAGTATATCACTTTGGAGCGAACCTTGTAT
This sequence comes from Rhipicephalus sanguineus, assembly GCF_013339695.2. Classification (NCBI taxonomy): domain Eukaryota; kingdom Metazoa; phylum Arthropoda; class Arachnida; order Ixodida; family Ixodidae; genus Rhipicephalus; species Rhipicephalus sanguineus. The sequence goes on along the minus strand of NC_051186.1, from coordinate 41,773,967 downwards.
CTGCCATTGATGGTTTATTGTCTTGGAGTAGAGGCCAAACACCAAACATGCACAGTGTTGCAAGCTTCCTTCTTCACACTCATGTTCTCCTGCAAATTGCTGTGTGTAGCTCGTAGCTCAGACGCAAGCCACTTTAAGTTGCTTTATGGTACAAGTCAGCCACAGAGCCACTCAATAGCTTTGCCAAAGGCACCGCACAGTTTGGCACGGCATGGCGCAATATTTTTCTGGTACTATATAGCCAGGAGAGGATGTGATGCTAGGATTGACAACTTTTTTCTCCGTTTGCACCGAAGTGTGCATCATGTGTGCACTATGCATGTGTGCTTGCATAGTTCGTAAACGCAACTTTGCATTAGTTATCGTTTTATGCTCCATGGTGCTTCGTACAGTGGTACCTTGTAGTATAGCTTATATGGTTTAACGCATTCACATGCACTTGTCCAGGCAATGTTGGGTTCAGTATTAACAATGAGAATGAAAAGACATGGCATGTAAGAGCTCCGAAATGGCAAATTGCGTGCACCTCGATCGATCTTTTTTTTCTATTAAGGCAATTGCTAGTGTTACTTAGGCAATATGTATCCCCCTCTTGTCAGATAGGTTTCTCAACTTTTCACTGAAGCGTCGCGTGTGTGACATGGAACAGAACCAGGTCGTAGACTTACCGCATCACGCAGACTTCTCTATGTGGACAGCTTGTACATAGTATCACAAACTTGTTATTGCAATCATGGCCTAGGATTGTGCTCACGATGGCTGAAGACGGTGCTCATTGAAGTCGCTGTTCACGTTGGATTTTTGTTCACATGCTTTTAGTCCTATCACTGCTATGCTAATGCAAAATCCTTGGTCAGTTGAGCAAATACGTCATCTAGCTGTCATTTGTGCATTCTATGACAATGTTTCATATTCAAGGGGCGTGTTGGTAGTGTGTATAGTTCTATAACAATATAGGTTTTAGAAATGACGTAGCTGTTTTTCAATTTGATTCAGATATGTAGGACAGTGTGTTTGTAGGTGATATTAATATTGTAGGTGCCTTGCAGTATGTATATCTTTTTAAATGTCTGTGTATACCATGCTGACTTCCCAGCATTCGTGCTTGTTTCATGTTGCTTGTTTTATCGAAGGTTACATTTAAAGCTTCGCAGCATCTGCCCAGTGCCATATGAATCGATTTCGCTTCAAGTGCTCTATTTGTGTACAGTTTGGATTGTGGAAGTTTTAATTTATTGCGTGCCACCGCGGGTGGACGCGAAACTTCTGGCAACGGCTAAAGGTATTAAACTAAATTTTGTGTGACTCTGCTAGTTTTTGAAATTCTGTGGTGTATTTTGCGCCTACAGAGACATGCAGATTGTGCAAAAATGTTACCAATCTTTGAATGTTTAATGTAATGACACACATTGTGTCATTACATTAGGATGATTTGTTAGCTGTTACCTTTCTTAACAATGTGTGCGTCAAATTGAGGAATGATTTCCGTGGGCAACTGCTGAGCCAATCTGAATTTGCTGAGTTTAACTACAGTGTTGTGAGTTTATGCTTTGAGAAGTAGAAGAAAGAGATTTTTTTAAGAGTCTGTTTGTTTAACGATGCATGGTTTATTCACACATAAGTATATATACAGTCAGCTTGAAATTAGTTACATTTGTGCCTGAGCACATTTCCTAAAGCACGGACTGAAATTATCTTTCGTATTTCATTTCATTTCAATTTAACGTCACCACGAATCAAGATCAATGACTTCTTTCAAATGAAGCTGCTCACTGGTGCCGCCACGGTGGTCTAGTGGTTATGGCACTCGACTGCTGAGCCGAAGACCTCTGGATCGAATCCTGGCCGCCGCAGCTGCATTTTCGATGGAGGCGAAAATGTTTGAAGCCCGTGTACTTAGATTTAGGTGCACGTTAAAGAACCCCAGGTGGTCGAAATTTCCAAAGCCCTCCACTACGGCGTCTCTCATAATCATATTGTGGTTTTGGGACGTTAAACTCCAGATATTATCATTATCATTATTATCACTAGTGAAATTGTCATTTCCCCTTCTAGAGTCCACGTAGGCTGCTTCTGCAGCACTATGCTGTAAATATTTTTCATATAAAAGTAGCATTATGAGATGAGGTTTGTCTTGCCATTCAGCTGCATGTGTTTGTCATAGTTGTGGCTCAGCATTTTAAAGTATTATTTTTAAATCCCAGTACACTTGCTTCACCGTTTATCTAGTGGCAATATTAGTTACAATATTTTACAAATAGCTGGCAGACTATTAACCAGTTTTTTGGCAGTATAGTGCAGCAGTTTACACGTTCCTTTATTCATTTCTGAATGAAAGTAGATGACTTTTAAGGGCTCGTTTTTCTTTGTTGGACACAATATTAATGAGAACTAACAGACAGTAATGCCAAGGAAAGTAGAGGGGATGTTATTTGTAATAATTGGGATATAAATGTGAAGAAAGTAAAGTGGACGAAAAGATAACTTGCCGCCGGCCTGGCAGGGACCGAACCTGCGACCTTCGAATAACGCGTCCGATGCTCTACCACTGAGCTACGGCGGCGGTCATCCCCCCCGTCCACTTTATGGGGTATACATATGCATTTAAACCTAGGAGTGCCAGCCAGCGCCGATCGCAGCCATGGCGGCGAGTGTGAAACAGTCTTTTTTTCTGCCTTTTTGGCATCAGGCAGCATAATATCTATAAAAGCGTACAGGGATGTGCTGTGACCCAACCTGCATTCTTTTTTCAGTTCAGAATTTCTGTAGCTATAAAGAACACAAAAAGACAAAAAAGATATGCTGAAGCAATACTTTCATGAGGTATATACAACACTTGTGTTTGCTAACACCGCGGACTTCAATGAATGTTCTTGAAGTACAGCCGCAACCATTGGCAACCATTGGCTCAGAGGTATAATGCATGTTTGATTAGTTTGTCATCGTGGTAAAAAGTTCGGACAGATATTCATTCTGCCTCGCTCAGTGAAGGCCAAAAGAAGCCAACGATTTCCAATAACTCCTATAGCGATCACAATAAATCAGCTGTAGTAAGCAGTAGTTTTTACACCTGCATGAATTAGAATGAGTTCTGCTTGTGCTGCTCACATGCTATGGAATTTTGTATTTCAAAATTTCCTGATGTAATGACCTCCTGTGAAATTATTTGTGCACAAGATTTCTAACTATAAAATAAAAAACTAGGCATTTCAGCAAAGCCAAGTTTTTGGAAGTTCGTTTAGCCTGTGTTTTAGACGTATACCACATTTAGTGGCACTCTTAACAAATGCATTCATGTGCCACAGAATTCAAACTACCTGGTCAGGTGTTGTAGAGACCACATTCAAAGGTCACTCTATCGCCGTCAGTTGCGTGGGATGTTCTCTGATAAGCCAGGACACTTTAGTGCAGGCTGAATTCTTGCAATTGCATCCTTGCCCACATTATCAGAATACTTGCTTGATTTTTCAAATGTCATTTTGCTTTGAAGCTTAGAGATACATTGCATGATACTGTTGCCTGGTTATTGTATGTATGGTATGTGCCTGCTTTTACCAGGTAGATTCTATCTCGCGTGCCACTGTGCAGCCCACAATGAAGTTTACATGTGGCATGGCCTCTGAAATCTGGTGGCATACACTATCTTTGAGCATCATCTCAGAGGTCATGCATGGCCTCAGTTACAGGTGTCACTGTTAGGGTACACTATGTGTTGCATGATTTGTCTCTGTGGCTGTGGTGCTGCTGAGTGATAACTTGTTGGTTTTGATTTCCAGCTGCACGAACCACACAGGTGGTGCCCAAGGCTTGATGTCTAAGGCATGTTTCTAGCTATTGCTATCATTTCCACTACATGCAGTGAGGAAAACAATGGTCTCAAAATCTGTGTAACTTTATATGGAGGGCGCTGTCGCTAAAATGTCAGTTTCAATGCCGCCCGTTCTCATGGGGACTAAATAAACACAGGGCAGCCAGATAATCCTGGAGCCTTCCGCTACATCATCCCACATAGCCCTTTGTTACTGTCAATCAATCAATCAATCAATCAATAATCAATCAATCAATCAATCAATCAATCAATCAATCAATCAATCAATTCTGTGCATACAATATCCCAGAGGATTTGTGAAATGCTACTGTCCATTGTCTGTTGCATAGTGGTGTACGCTACATGTGTAGTAAACAGTAACATAGCACTCGGCACGGCATTTAAGCAACTGACACAGTAATCTTACTTCAGTCTTTCTTACTTCTGCTTGTCATGACTCATTGCGGCATTTTTACTGGCTTTTATTGCCTACATAAAAGACAGGCAGTGAGCAAAGTTAAACCGAACGCTGTCACACCCTGTGCTCTGCTTATTGTTTCTTTAATTCACACCATAATATGTGTACGTGAGATGTGACGTAATTAATGTATTAATATAATAACTGCATTAGTCGTTGGATGATGTGTACATGAATTGGGTGTCGTAAGCGCTATAGAAGAATGTATGCAGTACATTCGTAAAACCTTACAAAAACGTTCTGATGACATCTCCATGATGAGAAGCTTCTGCAGGGATACTTGAAGCGGCAGCTTATTGGCATTCCTTTAACAGCAAAATATGTATAAGTGAGAAATGAGATGTGACCTAATTAAGCTATCACTATAGTAACTGCATCATTCATTGGGTTATGTGCTCACGAAGCAAGTGTTGTGAGCCACGCTTGAGGTATGGGTGCAGTACAGGCTTAGAACATTACGGAAACGTTTGGTGTCATCTCCCAGACGAGAGGCTTCTGCAGGGAAACTTGATGCGGCAGAGTTGGTGGTACCTCGTTCCTATTCGTGCAGCTGACCGCACTGCTGCTGTGATCTTGTCGTGGTCTGGGTTTTGAGAGAACATCCTGGGAAAAAAAAAAAGAAAGGAGAGTTTCACTCGAGAAGTTCGTTCTCCAGATAAACATTTTCAGACGCTGATGAAAACAAGCTCGTCACACTGAGCGTTCTCGAAATAATTTCAACGTTTTTGAAAACAGCCACTGCCTGAGTTTGCCAGACATGTGTGCTTTCATAGTGGTGTTTTATTGTATGATATATAGTACCTGAATCGTGGCAATAAATGTTTTTACTCGTTTTAAAGATTTGTCTCTTATTCGCAAAAGCTGGAACTCCTTGACTACTTTATTGTATGGGTGTGCGTGTAGCAGTGGAATGAAATTTGCTCAAAAGTAGACGGGCAGATGCGCACAGGAGGCAAATGGAACCTCTTGAAGGTACTCCTCAATGAAACTAACTCGAAAAGTAATCAGAGGTTGGCAATTGACCGATTAGTACAAGCACAGAGGAGCAGTGGAGTCGATGACACGACTGTACTTAAGGAATTGGCAGAACGATACCTTCCGATTGGCCCCTCCGGGGACTGGGACTACCCGGACTACCGGGGAGGGCTGCTGGAAGAAATCGACTCGCCCTTTACGAAACTTGAGATCGAAGAGGTGCTTCATGCGCTTAATAGTCGCTCAGCCCCGGGTCCTGACGGAATTACGAACAGGCTGCTGCGTAATCTCGATGATAGGTCCATCGATAAGTTAACCGAGGAGGTCAATCTCCTATGGGCAGAAGGCCGAGTGCCGGAGGCCTGGAAGACCGCCTCGGTGGTACTCATTCCCAAGCCGGGCAAGGCACTCGCCAAGGAGAACCTACGTCCCATCTCCCTAACATCTTGCGTAGGGAAAGTGATGGAGCATGCGGTACACAACAGGGTCTCTCGGTATGTCGAGGATAAAGAGCTCTTTCCACACAACATGGTAGGCTTCAGGCCGGGTTTGTCCACCCAGGATGTGATGCTCCTGATTAAGAGGCAAATTATCGACCGACGAACCCTAGATGTTCGAGGAATATTGGCCCTAGATCTCGCCAAAGCGTTTGATACTATTTCACATAAGTTCATCCTGGAGGCGGTCGAGAGCATGGGGTTAGGACCAAGGTTCCACGCCTATGTTCGCGCCTTCCTCAGGGACCGCAAAGCAACCATAAAGATTGGGCAGTCAAAATCAGGAACCTTCACCCTGGGTGCGAGGGGCACGCCGCAGGGTGCGGTAATTTCGCCTCTCTTGTTCAACATAGCCATGAAAGGCCTCTCGGAGCGTCTTTCCACTGTAGCCAATACAAACCACGCCCTATATGCCGACGACATTACTGTCTGGTGCATGGGAGGTTCGGATGCTGAGGTGGAGGAAGCGCTCCAGATGGCGCTGTCTATCACAGAAAGTTTTTTGGAGGGCACGGGGCTTCGGTTTTCACCCTCCAAATCGGAGTTGCTTCTCTACAGACCTGTTAGCCGTGGGAGGAGGCCCCACTCACCGCTTGATCAGGTACAGATTGCGCTAACCACAAGGGACGGGCAAGCGATTCCCAGAGTGAACTGCATTCGGATATTAGGTTTCCTTCTTGAATGCAACGGCAGAAACACACAGGTTCTGGCCCGCATCACCTCCAAGACGGAGAACATGATTCGGCTTATTTTACGGGTTTCAAACCGCAGGGGAGGGCTGAGGGAAAGTAATCTCCTTCGGCTCTACCACGCGTTCCTCATGAGCCATATTATTTACGTCGCATCATCTCTAAATTGGTCTAAACGCGAGGAGGATAAACTCGACACTTTAATGCGGAAAAGTATTAAAAGGGTGCTAGGACTCCCCATGAGTACCGGCACGGACAGGCTCATGAACCTGGGCATGCACAACACCCTCTCGGAGGTGATTGAGGCACAGCAACTAGCTCAGGTCGCGCGGCTCTCCTCCACCAAGGCTGGGCAGCGTCTCCTACAGTCGCTTGGATGTCATCATACGGGCAGTGCGGAACAGAAGATATTTTTATCACAAACAATGAAGGGTACTTATGAGGTGGAACCCTTCCCGCGTAATGTACATCCGCGGTACAATGTTGGCCGGCGAACGGCACGGGCCAAGTCTCTGCTTGACTTCGTAGGTAAATCCCCGGGAAAGGTGGCTTTCGTCGATGCGGCGCAGTATGGCCACTCGGACAGCTTTGCGGCCGTGGTTGTTGATCATCGCGGTCGCGTACTAAACTCAGCTTCCGTTAGGAAGGTGTCTGCCTCCGTAGCAGAGCAGGTAGCGATAGCTCTAGCTATGAAGGACCCTTCGCGTACTGAGATATTCACCGACTCTAGGGCTGCCCTCCGGGCCTTCGCTTCGGGTGTGGTCTCAAGAGAGGCTGCCGCTATTCTCAGTTCGAGGGCTGTAGGAGGCTTTCACACAATTACCTGGTTCCCGGCCCACATGGGCTCAGGGGTTCATCCGACAGTTCCCAACGTCAACGAACTTGCCCATAACCGTGCGCGAGAAATCACGTGCCGCGGCGGTGCGGGCGGGTCCGGAGGCGGCTTCACGGAGAGCTTCAGGGATCCACTTGGCACCTTCAACGAAGTTACTTCGCACTATCAACTGTCAAGGCGGCGATACCCCCTCCCGCATTCCAAGCTTACTAGGCCGCAGTCGTCGGTTCTCCGGATGCTGCAGGCAGGTTCCTTCCCGTCTCGCAGCACGTTTAGCCACTTTGCTGAAGGCATAAATCCAGGATGTCCTAGCTGTGGGGCGGATAATTGCACACTCGCTCATATGCTCTGGCAGTGCCCGGCGTTACTTAGCGCAAAGTTCAGCACAGAAGAGGACTGGGAGAGGGCTCTTAAAAGCAACGAGCTCTCAGTCCAGCTGTCGGCAGTCCAGGAGGCCTGCGAACGGGCGGAGGGCCACGGTCTTCCAGTACCGGCGTGGGCGCGGCCAGCAACTGCGGCGGACCCCCCTTCGGGGGTTGTCTGATCGGGGTTCTCCAGGACCAAATAAAGTTCATTTCATCATCATCATCAAATTTTCAACTTAGAAGTGAAGTGAATTGAAACCAAGTGTGAATTCAATAGAATATTTTTTGGATATCTTTGAATACGAATTGTACAACTGCTGGCTTTTGCAAAAAAAAATATATATATATATATATATATATATATATATATATATATATATATATATATATATATATATATATATATATATATATATATATTTTTTTTTTTTTTTTCACCAGCCAGACATGAAAAAGTAAGTCTGTTGTACAGCAGTAGCATACAGGAAATTTATGCTTTGTACAACACTATTGCTTTACAGTACCACATGTGCAGTTATTTAATGGTATCACAAAGGAAGGATGTTACCATTCCTCCAGACAACAAAAATGGCCGCTCACTAGACACACTAGCACTGATGTGTCAATCCTGTCTTGGTAGTTTAATCGTTTAAGCATGCTTTCTCAATTAGGAGGAGCAATGACGACTAATGGGCACAATGTTCATTGCAGATGCTTCATCTTAAGACAATCCAGAATAATGCTGGGTTTCCTTATTCGTAGACATTAGTTCTTAACGTTGCAATGGCCTCCCATTTGTTTCGGTAGTTTCGTTCAGTATAATGTCAGCCTCGTACATAATGTCATGCTCTCACCACTACACTTGAATTCTGGCACAACATTTGGAAAAGCGCACTTGGGGGAGGCAGCCAGCGTGGCAACTGAAACTAATTTGTCTATTTGTGCATGAAGTTTTGTAAAATTTAGCGCAGGTATGTAATTCTTTGTGCTGATTTCAACACTTGTTAAGAAGTTTTGTGGTTTTTGAATATATTGCGAATAATACAAGTGCCTTGTGAGTCAAACGCCAAGCTATTCTAATCAAATATTCGCAGTTTGAAATATTAGCACGCCCCTACTTTATTGTTTTATTTGCCTGTGTCCAGTGCAACACAGATGCATGTCTGTTTCTCACACGGTACTTGCGTGCAGTGTTCAGATGTCAGTCAATTATTATATGAACCCGATGTGCCGTTGCCATGCTGTCCTGAGTACGATGGGTACAACAGCATGTCATTCAGTTATTATATGAACCCAACATGCCACCGCAATGCTGTCTTGGGTACGACGGGTACAAATGCGCACGTGCAGACACCACATCTTATGTTGGAGGTAGCATGACCTGTTGAGTGTCCGTTGCACAACGTAGGGCGCAGCATTATGGAATGTTCACTTTGGGACAAACGTGCGTTTTCTGTGCTGCCTTGTCTGCATTGCGCTAGAGTTGTGAATGCACACCCTCTCACCACAACTGAGTGAATTGTATCCACGCATCTATTTATGTGCTGACACCGCGTGAACATTCACTGCTACTTATACCGTCCTTAGCACAGTCAGACTTTGTCATAACGGATTAGCATTAGGACCATAAATTAGTTTGTTATAGCCTATATTCGTTGTAACAGTACAGATAAAAATTCACTCTTACAATTCTGCAGTCTGACTCGTGCAATAATCCTACATACAAAAATGCATTATGCTGGGCTTCAAACACTAAATGAAGCAATTCTTACCTGTCTCCTCGTGGAATTTGACTAAATGATCCGGAACATGAGAAAGTGAAATTACAACAGAACAAAGTTCGTTTTGGCAAAACAGGCCTGTGATCACATTTATTTGAAGAAAAAATATGAAAATGTGGTTGTGAATTGTCTTTCAACGTTTATTTTGCTTTTTTATGCCGCCTTTACAGTTTTGAGCCTCGCATGAACCAAGTATTTCTTTGTTATAGCCGATATCGCAGCAGCGCTTGCGTTTTTGGTTTTGTTGTAAAACGAACAAATGTCACTGAAATGAAGCAGGGCCAACCGAAGTTTGTATTTGGTATGCTATAACTAACAATTCGCTATATCCGTTATAACAAGGTTATATAGGCTGGTGGCGCCGCCGCCTTGAAGTTTCCGCGTCAGCTCGCCGTGACATCATAGATTTTGACAGTGCCTACTGGGGCTTATAAATTGGCCATTGATAGAAAATGGATGACACTACAGTGTTAAAAGAGAGCCAGAGATGTCAACATGGCAAGTTTCGGGACGGGAACCTTCCATTGAGCCAACGTGCAGTGATGGAAGTGCTGCACTAAACTAGACCGTGATACTGATACATACTGTGCCAAACAGCTGTTTTAACTAAGGTCAATCTAAATAGGTCGCGAAAGTCGGAACGAAAAGTGGTCGGAAACCTATTGCGACAAACATCAACACCCGCGTGACGATTAAAGCGCTACTAGGTGAGGGGGGGAGAAATAATGAAAACAAAAAATTAATTAAGCGTTTATTTTCATTAGTTTTAAATTTATTTGTCACGAATTAAATTAGTAGATTACTTTAATCAAACTTTAGTCTTGGGTATGTGGTTGAGTGGCCAATTTTTTTCGTTTATTTTCAGAAACAGCGGGCACATGCAGGCAGTCTGGTAACATGGGCCAACGGTTTTGCGCATTTTGAGATGCAAATGGCGTCGCTCGTTTTTGCGCAGTAGGTTTGTGCCTGTCGTCCGTAGATATTTCCTCGCATAACCGTTGTTTTCTAGGCGTGGTACTTGGCAGAAGGTAATATAGCCCATCGCAGCCATCGGGAACCGTTTCAGTGACTGTGTTTTGCCAGCGCACGGCCGGCGTGCTGTCGCCCTTCGGGACGATGAGTCCGCCACGCTACGCGAAGAAACGCTGCGCTGTCTACGGATGCAAGAGCAACACGTGTGCAAGGTTTGTGTGTGTGATGATGTGGATTGTGTGGCCCGTGACGGGGCGAAGAGGGAACGACAGTTCTGCTCTGCTGTACGCCTTGGAGGGGAAGACGACGAAAAGGAAGCGCGAGCGGGGCGTGCGGCTTGAGGAGTTGGAGCGCGACACGGTTGGAACGGCAGCCGCTGGTCGGCGGTTCGGGTCGCGACATCGCTTAACCAGGCGTCCGGCAGCCATGTGGACCTGGTGAGCCTGATTCCCGCTCTGTGCCCGTTGCTGACACGGAGACCGGCAGCCTAGTCTGTTCCTGGCCTGAAGTCCTGGGGCCCGAGTGGTGTCACGAGGTGGCCGCGGCTCATGTTGGCGACGGGCAACTAACCTGCGCTGCAGTGGCCTGGTGATCTACCGGCCTGCAGTGCCATCATCACCACCACTACCACCTCGCCACGGTCAAGGCAGCGTGACTGTTGACTGCCCAAGGAGTACCGGTGACGACCGACCTCGCCGCAGCGGCAACAGTTCATAACGGCGAGTAGGGCAGTTTGTGTGCGAGGCGCGTAGGACGTTTAGCGTGTAAATAAGGAATGCTGTAGTGTGTTGTGTGTGAATCGTCAGAGTTATCGGTTGTGTTAAAGTCTGTGTTGTGTGTACAGAATCACCTGACTGCCGGTTGAATTATTTCGGATCCTGGGCCCACATTACACCATCACAGTGTGCACGTTGAATTGTTATGCTACTTCTGATTTCTGTGTTATATATTTTGGGGTAATACCCTGTTCAACTGCAATATTTCGCCAATAAAATGCACCTTATTTATCAAATCTGTCTTTTTCGTCTTCCCGTTATCTAGCAGGCTTCCATTATGGAGCCGTCATAGTGATAAGAAAAAAGAACATGCAGCTATAAAAAAAGTAAGAAGCGGCGCCCTGTCGAAAAAATTCATAATTTCGCGCCCATCGCATTAAAACGTGACGTCATTTCCGCTTCCGGTCGTGACGTCATCTTTTTCTTTTTTTTAATTCTGTTTGTCCCCTCCTCACATAGATGGCGACTGTTGCAACAACTAGCCACCGGCTTGACACGTGGGCTTCTACGGAAGTTACGCTACCAGTTTACATATACCTTGGTTTTAACAGCGGAGCTGTTTAAGTCGGCCGTAATCTGTCCATCGCGTACAAAAAACTCCGCGGAACGATAACGTAACCTCGCGTTGCCTAGCAACCGCCGGCGCATGTTTGCGCCGCTTCGCGCTCGCTCCGCCCTACTCAAACAATGCTCCGCCGCCAGCTGTGCCCTACTCCGCATGCGCCGTGACGTCAGGGCGCAGCTGCGCGCGACCTCGCTCGCTACATTCAGATGTAGCCACCGCGACTCCGCCACCGGCTGCGCACGGCGCAGCTGGTGCGCATACTGCGCACCTGCGCTCAGCTCCTCTCACTGCTCGCGCCCGCTCCGTCACACCATACATTGCACATTGCAGGATGGCTGCGCCAAGGCCATGGTGGCAGAGGTTAATGGTACATTCGGGTGATTGTTTCAGAGCACTCCGGACGGCCTGACAAATTTAGGTAAAAGAACAACTTAGCATTACTACTTAAATAAGCGGGCCAATACGCGATAAGGAAGGAGGATGCATACCTGCTTGTTCTCGTTGTTGAGCTTTAATAATAATATCTGGGGTTTAACGTCCCAAAACCACGATATGATTATGAGGGACGCCTTAGTGGAGGGCTCCGGAAATTTCGACCACCTGGGCACGCAGGCCTCAAACATTTTCGCCTCCATCGAAAATGCAGCCGCCACGGCCGGGATTTGATCCCGCGACCTTCGGATCAGCAGTCGAGCGCCATACTAGACCACCGGTTGTTGAGCTTTCTAGCTCTACAACTATAATCATTAACACGAGAGCTGTAATCATCACGGCTGCTGTACAGGCGGAATTGTAATAACGGTTCCGAAACTGAAACTGCGCTGCCCAAGCAGCCAAGCGAATATTCAGCCGCGGCTAGAGCCTCCCGCCTGGCGCGCAGTTCGGCGGTGCGCGCGACTTTTGTGGGTGCCAGCATGCCCTGTATTCCCGGTAAATTATGCATTGGGGTGCGTTAATCGGCGACGACACTGAAACACGCTAGTTTGCTGACTGCTGTGTAGCATTGTGTGACGCCTGGTTGTTATTTTAACTCCTGTATAGCGTCTTTTGCAAAGGAGTTTCAAGCACCAGCGTGGCTCTGTGGTAGAATACTCGACTACCACGCAGAGGGCCCGGATTCGAATCCCATCCGATCCTGGATATTTTTATACTGCGAAGCGAAAGCTGTTATCAGAAACGACAGTGGGGTAGTTGTCCGTCGCCGGTGTCCGTAAGTGCACTATCGCGCGAAATAAAAAATGAAATGAGAAAAAAATATTCAGGATGAACGTAAATTTTTCTTCTCCAGCACGGACTTTTGCTCCGCACTGTACTTTTTTCTTTTTTTTTTCGCTCTAAAATCTCCAAAATTGATCAAGCTACAAACGTCACTACAACACTGCCAAAATATAAATAATATGCTTCAGAATCTATGACGTCACACTAACGCACCGGCGGCATTGGCGCTTTGAAATATCGTGCGGTTGATGCACGTGCGAAATAATAAAAAGAAAAAACGAAAAAAAAAAGTGGGGAAGCATGCACTGAGTCGCGCAAGGCTTGAAACAGCGAAGCTGGACGATTCTGAAGTCTAATCTGGTTGCTCCTAGGTTGTCGCTGGGCTTTACAGCTAGGTGATGCTAGGTTGTTTCTACGTTGATTCTCAGCGCAGAGGTTCGAGTTAAACCACAGACAGTCACAGACGCGACACGGATGTCCAAACTCCAGAGACAGAACCTCCCGCTGAAACTAAGCGTTCGCACCTCTCGTAGATCTACGGGCACGTCGTTGTTGGCTTAGGCCTTCCATCGCTTCGGGGTCTTCTCACAGAAAACTAGTGCTAGCGCGGACACTCTTCGAGGTAGCGGATGCGAGCATTGCTTCGTCGTAGCAGTCTGCGCACTCACGGACTCCGTGAGTGCGCAGATACTACAAATGTGGCGGTCCGTGAGGCTCACGGGCCGCCACATTTCCCCACCTCCTGGCTGTATACAGTTGCACTGTAAGACGTGGGTTCACGGGCGTGCACTTGTACAACTCACCACGGAACCATCCTGAGTGCAGAGACAATCGTGTCCTTCAGGCTTGCATAGAATCGGGCCCTTTCGGGCTGTTCGCACGCAATCCTCTTGAGGCACCGGTAGTCGCCCGTGTTCAGGGAGGACAGGTATGTGGTCGCCCACCTGCACGCAAGAGCCGAGGAATTATTAAGGCGAAAGCTTTAGATACCTCATCAAACGCGAAAATTGACCGTCGGCGTCAACAACGAGTGATGCAAAAAATGATGGTGATGACAATAACTTGATTGTTCTGCCATATAAGGAGGCCCCCTACTCCACGTCCCCGTATAGTTGACGGGGGCCGGCACCTCCGTGATTAAAACCAAGCAAAGAGGTCTTGGCTCTTCGCTGCTTCTTTCACTAGGCGGATTGCTGTGCAGCAGGGTCCTTGCTCCGCAGCAGCCCTCCCCTCCCCCCCCCCCCCCCCCAGGCCTCTTTACAATTTTTATTTGCTTTAGCCCCTGGGGAGCCATCGCACTCCCACATTATGTGGTCGAAGGTCTCTCTCGCCCCACAGTGCTAGCTTGCACTTATCGTTTTGCCTACCATCTATTTGAACATGATATGCCCAGACCGGGTTTACAAAGTTCCCAGCCTGCAAGCGCCGCCATGCGACTGCTTCCCTATTGTTTAGACTTTTATCCGGTGGTGACACCAGTGTCCTGCGTTATCCGGTGGTGACACCAGTGTCCTGCGTAATTTTCGGCAATCTCCGTATAATTTTGCAGACGCTCATCCATGTTACGGCAGAGGGCGGCTCCACATCACCCGGAAATAGAGAGCTCGGGCTAAATCGTGGGCCGCCTCATCGCAAGGAACGGACGTGTGTGCTGGGGTCCAAATTAGGCTAATTTTTCTGTTTAGCCGCCTACTGGCCAGAACCCTTGCCGCTTCCGGCGAGATCCTACCCTTTCCGAAATCCCGGATGACCGTTTATTATGAAATTGGCTTCCGTTCCAGCGCAAGCGAGCGCCATCGCAAGTTCTTCAGCCGTTTCCGTGTTGCGTCTTCTAATCATGACGTGATGGCGTCACACAGGCGACATCACATGACATCGTAGGTCGGCCGGCCGCGGAGGCAGTGCAAAGCCAGATGTGCAGAAAGCTTGCCGTGCCTCCGATCCTCGAGGCAGTGCAAAGCCACTTTAGGTGCAGACAGCTCTCGGAGGGGGGCGATGGCTTTGACCTTTGTGAGTTACTCTTTTGTCACGTCTTTTAATTACTGGTCTTTGCACCGGCTTTTGGCAGTGAAAGGAAACACATCCCGGCGCATATATAAACGATAACGCGGTGCCTATACATGCAACATGGCCTCTGGGATTCGGCAACGCGCACTGTCGACACAGGCCGGCACCCGATCTCAGAGGGCATGTACACAGCTAAGCCAGCTAAGCGTATTAGAGTGCCGCAGCGGTTCATCCAGGGTTGTGGCTTTGGGGGTGTGTGTGTGTGGGAAGGGGTAAAGGGACTTTAGGGGGGGGGGGGGGGGGGCATACTTGTGTTCGCTGTGACGGACTGACAGGTGTGTATATATATATATATATATATATATATATATATATATATATATATATATATATATATATATATATATATATTGTGGGGATCGAGAGCGTCCTCCTACCTGGCGCCTCGTTCCCCAGCTGCCGCGCGCGTGCCGGCCGCGTAGCCCGGGCGCGCTTAGGCACCGGCAATCGCCAAGATGGCGGCCAGGGCGCCTCTTTGTCTGGGCACGGCCGGACTCGACTCTCTCTCTCCTCCGCTCTCCCCTTACGGCCTTCGCAACGCGACGGGAGTGAATGGAATTTTTCCTTGGCGAGTTGTTCTACGGCGCGCCGCACGAGGTCGCCACCAGCTCACCGTCTCTGCGCGCGCGAGCTAGGCTGAGTGCTGTCATTTCTTAACTGGCACCTGCCTAGATTGGTGATTCCTCGTGCGCGCTGCTTTCATCAGATTCGTCGATGATGCCCACGACATGAGTGACGACTTGCATCCTGCAACCCTGGTCTGTTTTTGTGGGCGCAGTTATCACGCCACGTCTGCGTTTGACAGCGGCGTCTGAAGGAACTCGTCTGTGCGCGCCAGCTTCTGCTGAACTTGTGAGCTTTCTCCATGGGATGGATGTAGGCGTCAACGTGTTGTTTCTTCCTGCTGCTTAGGGCACGATCGCTGTAGCCATGGTGTACTGTTGTGTGCCCTTCTGCAGATCTCAACAGGGAAAAACGCCAGGTGTTTCCTTTCACCAATTTCCTAGCGATGCGGAACTGTGTTCTAAGTGGCGAAAAAACATTTCGCGTGAAAATCTCGTCATCAACGACAAGTCCGCGTCAACTGTGGTGTGTAGCAAACACTTCAACGAAAGTGACTATGTCCCCGGATGCCGAATACGGAAGTTGCTTGCTGGAGCTGTGCCAACCGTCTTTGAACTATATCCGTCGTACATGGTGCCTGCTGCAAAGAGACCGCGTAAGGACCCAGCATGTCGTCGCCCCCCAGCTCCTAGAAATCCTTTAAAGCGAAAAGCAGAACCGCCGCTGCCAGGCCATGAAGACTCCGGTCTGGTGTATGTGGGGGGGTACCTGCTGAAACTCATTAGCGAGTTAGGCTGTGATGCATGCTTGATGATGGTGACGACGACTAACGAAGAAGACCCTCTGTTCACTTTGTTGCACGAACAGGACAAAAGTAGATTTCATTACCCAAATCGTGTGTTCTTGGCACTTTTGGACAACATTGTGGTTTTCTTTGAAACGGCTGCGAAGCGCCTACCTTGGACAAAAGTGCACGAAGTGCTGCAACTTCTTGTTACACCGTACCTCGAACAATCGCCCATTTTGAACTGCCCAGAGGATGTTGGCAACGGTCACAGAAGCCGCACGGCTAGTGTGATTGCTGACAGGTTTCTCAGGCTGCTTCTAGTTAATCACACCAAAATGGTAACAGAAAAAAACGAGAAACCAGTTGCTTACGTGCATAAGCCATCGAGAAATCATTTTAGGCTTTAATGTGCAAGAGTGCTTTATATTGATGAGAAAATAAAGTTTGAATCTGTGAATACCACAAATTTGTTGTAGCCTCACAGCTAATGTCGGACATCGCAGAGCTGCGTCCCAGCGCTCTTCAGTGTTTTCCTTGTCGCTGCGTAACGCGGAGCAACGCCATAGCATATGAGTGAGATCTATTGTTTCGGGCCCGCGAAGCGGCCGAAAGGCTAGGTCTTTCGGTCCCAACGTGGGAGCGGCCCACTTCGGGCTAGGAAACTAGCACGACCTATTGGACCTCAATAAAGTTCTTTCATCCATCCATCCATCACAGCATTCTTACCTCATATCTTCACGTGCGCATTAAATAACCATATAGCCTAAGTAACGACGTGTGTTGAATAATTGTGAGTGTTGGGTTGATCATCCCCTTTTATTTTTCCAGCGTCGTCTGCTGCTAGCTTACGTCTTCCAGGAGAGGCTCTAAGCCGTTCCGTCCGCATTATATGATACTACTATGTTGACTACCAGCGCTCAAAATGAATATCAAGCTTAAAATAACAGATAAATTGGGTCCGCCAGCTGAGGTTACACAGATATTGCTGGCATGCAGCCTGCCGGCGCGCATCCGTCAATGCGTTTTGCGGAGGCGAAACGGTGAGCTGACAGCGCCACCACAGAGCTGCGGCGGCAGGCTGCAACATCCATCATTGCAAAGGCCGTAAGGGGGGAGCGGAGGAGAGAGTCGAGTCCGGCCGTGGTCTGGGCGAGCCAAGCGTCGGCTCCGTCCCGCGCTGGCATGTCCGGGCACGCTACGCTGGCGCGCTGCGCGGGCCTACGTCACAACGCAGCGCCATTCCCCATTGGGCCGCTGGTGACATCCTCCTCTCCTACGAGCTAAGATCCTAAGATCACTAAGATGCGCCCGACGATTCGCTCGTGGCGGCAGATGCTCTCAGGCTGGCGCGAGAGGTTGACGCGCTGCTCCAGCAGGCGGCTTCTCGTTCGTGTGCTCGACTGCTGCCCTTTGTGTGATAGTCGTAGCACCGCTGGCAAGCGTACTCGATTGGTCTTGCGGAGTTCCCTTTACGGCCTGCAAGCCCGTGACTGTCGTACTGTGCTGCATCTTGGGTTAATAAACCCGTGTTGTTTGTTGACATCCTGCCTCGAGTGCCTTTCCTGCGCCGTGCCGGAGTCGACGAACCCGGCCGTAGCGTCTTTGTTCGCTGCGGCAGTGGAGAACGTCGCGTCCCTTCACGGTCGCCTCGTAGGGTAAGCTTTGTGCTAAACCTATCTCCACATAACTGGCGCCCAACGTGGGGCCGGCATGGCTTCAGAGCAGACCTCCTCGAGGCGCTCGTTCCTGTTCGATCCTGTGGCGACGGACTTGATCTCGTTCGAGGCGGACGGCTGCGACAGCACGGGGTACGGCCCTCTCGGCGACCCTCTGTTTTCGTTCACCGGGAGAGATCCCTTTTTCGGGGCCCCCTACAGTGATGCGAGCCGCTTGAACGAGGACCACAGTCCTAGCCAAGCCAGTAACGGGCTGTATCAGCTGTTCGAGACTCACGCACTTACGGGCCCGTCCCCGGCGCAGTCTCCGCTCGCTGGCCTTTCCTTGTCAGCAGCGCAGTTGACGGCCCAAACCGCCGCACCCGAGCCTTCCTACCTAGGCCACTTAGGTGTCGGCATGCACGCTCTCACTGACCCATCTTGGTCAGGAGCGCAAAGGGTTGACAACGTCGCGCGCGAGCCAGCTCGCTTGGCCGACAACGTCGCCGCGTTTCCCGACGCTTGCATGCCTCAGACTCACGTAGGCGGTACTTTCGACAGACGTGGGCCACCGTGCTCCGCGGTCGATCCGCTTGCCTATCGTGTGAGGCCTCATGCGCCCGTCGGAGCGGAAACAACCCTACAATCCTCCATGCCGTTTACTGGCCCTTTTCGGTCTGACGTGCATGCCGGAGAACAGGCGCACGACCCTGTTACGGCCGCGCCTGCGTCGGAGCAATCGCCGCTGCACGCAACTGCGGCGCAGCTCCTAAACGTCCTGTTGGAAGCGGCGCGCTCGCAGCCTTGTGCTGTAAAGGGAGGCCTCGAGTCTCCTCAGCCAAGCGCACCGAGTAGCCTAAGGGTACCTCTGCCTGAGTACAGCGGTTATTCGGACCGCATGAGTGCCACAGAGTACCTCGAGGCGCTGCACCGCTATCAGCGGGCGATGGGGCTGAGCGACAGCGTTATGCTCGGTAGCGTATTGCCTGTATCGCTGACAGCCCAAGCGGCGCGGTGGTACCGACTTGTCGGCCACCAAGCTCGTTCGATGGAGGAGTTTAGGGCGCTCTTTCGTAGCGAATTCCTTCCTCCCGACTACGAGCGCCGCATGCGTCGCGAGCTAGAGCTTCGCACACAGCATCCCGACGAATCTCTTCTCGAGTACGTCCGGGCTTTGCAGGAGCTCTACCTCCTTGCCGATCCTACGGCATCAGACGCCGAGAAGGTGGAGCGAGTCATACGTCAGGCTCATCCAACCTTCGCCGCTTACCTTCGGAGCGCCCGTTATCGTGACCTAAACGAGCTGGCATCCGATGCGAAGCGTATTCAGGGCGACATACTGGCGGCGAGAGCCTACCGCCCGCCGCCGCCGCCGTCCGCTTCTCTCGAGCCTCGTTGTGCGTGGGCTGGTGGTGACTCGTCACCCCGTGATCCCCCTAATCACGAGGTGGCCTCGGCCGTGAGAGAGCAACGAGACGCGCCGGACGTTTCGGACCGCGCTCTCGACCCGTACTCGTACGCTCGGGCGTGCCCCTTTGCACTGCAGGGCGAACGAGAACGGAACCCCCGTGACCCAATGCACGAGAAGAGATCCGATCGCGGAGCCCCCCCTGCGGCTAGCGAACGGAGGCCTCCTAGCTCTCAAGGGTCGCCAAAATCCCTCACTGATGGGGGAAAAGGTGTCGTCTGCTACCGTTGTCATGAGCGTGGCCACACCGCGCGATCATGCAACGCACCCCAACCGACGCAAGGGCCTGCCCGCCCGTCGGGAAACGGGGTGAGCCGTCGGTGAGCTCCCCCTCGCCGGCGGCTACAGCAGTACGAGAGCATGGGGGTGTAACCCAACCTCTGGCACCGATGGCGTGTCGCGCTGGACATGACTTTCCAGCCACGCCGGCGCCGTTCATCGCCCTTACGATCGCTGGTCGAGAGTTTGCGGCGTTGCTGGATAGGGGGGCTTCGATCTCGCTGTTCGGCGAAGAGGTTATGGCTCATTTGCGCGACCGCTCTGTCCGCATTCGAGCTTGCGACACTGCCTTCCATCTCGCCAGCGGTACCGCCACCTCGTGCGGCGCTGCGCGGTTGGTTGTGCGCTGGGAGAATCGCGCGCGCCGACAGCGCTTCGTGCATCTCCCGGGTCTTTCCGTGCCCGTGATTCTTGGTCGCGACTTTCTCGCGCACACGGGTGTCGTGATAGACGTCGCGAGCGGAGGCTACAGGGACGGCCCTTCTGGCGTCCTACGGCCATTCGCTACACCTCCCGTGGTCTCGGCTGCCCGTAAGTCGCCGGGCGCCATGAGAGAGCAGGAGGAGAGGAGACAAAGCGTGGCCCCTTCGGCCCGTGTCTCTCACTCCGACGCCAAGACTGGCCCTTTGGCCGGCGCGGCAGAAAACGGTCCGTGCCTACCGCTTTCTCTCGAGCATAGCGCTACCGTGGTGGACGAGGTCT
Organism: Rhipicephalus sanguineus; assembly: GCF_013339695.2. NCBI lineage: Eukaryota > Metazoa > Arthropoda > Arachnida > Ixodida > Ixodidae > Rhipicephalus > Rhipicephalus sanguineus. The sequence goes on along the minus strand of NC_051186.1, from coordinate 41,753,486 downwards.
CGGCTACGCCGGTGACCACCCCGGTAAGCAGCAGCTCGGATCGCTCGCTGCCGCCTTTGCCGGACAGCTTGTCGACACATGAGAAGGCACGCCTGTCGTCGCTGTTGACACGTTTCAGTGACATGTTCACGGAACGCCCGGGTTGCACCTCTCTGGTGAGGCACCGGATTGACACAGGCGACGCACAACCGTGGAAATGCAATCCTCGCCTCGTCAGTGCGGCAAAGAGGAAAGCAATTGACCAGGCATTGGATGAGTTGATTGAGACCGGAGTTGTCCAACGCTCAAACAGTGCCTGGGGTTCACCGGTGGTAATGGTCCCCAAAAGAGACGGCTCTCACCGGCTCTGTGTGGACTACCGCCGGCTGAACGAGGTCACGAGGAAGGATGCTTATCCTATGCCTAACGTTGACTCGATCGTGGCTGCTCTAGGCGGTGCCTGCTACTTCAGCACCTTGGATGCTAGCCGCGGTTACCTACAGGTGCAGATGGAGCCGGCTGACGCGGAGAAAACTGCGTTCACCTCCCACAGAGGTTTGTACGAGTTTACCCGCATGCCGTTTGGCTGTTCTGGAGCTGCAGCTACGTTCCAGAGACTGATAGACCGCGTTCTCGGGGACGCTAAATGGCAACACGCCATGGCGTACCTCGACGACATCGTCATCTTCTCTCGAACGTTCGAGGAGCACCTCCGCCACTTGGAGGACGTCCTCGAAAGGTTGCGTGCCGCCGGGTTGACCTTGAACCCGAAGAAGGCTCAAATAGCTGAGACTCGCATTTCGCTATTGGGCTTTACCATCGAGAGCGGTCGCGTTCTGCCGTGCGAGGATAAGGTACGAGCCATTGTGGAGTACCCGACGCCGGCGAACATTCAGGGCCTGAGGCGCTTTTTGGGCATGGTGAACTACTACCGACAGTTCATCCCAAACTGCGCGGACCTCCAAGCGCCCTTGACCGCACTGTTGAAAAAGTCGGCACGATGGAGCTGGAGGCCAGAGCAAGAGCGAGCCTTCAAGGCTCTATCTCAAGCTCTAGTGGCCACAGCCGACCTGAAGCTGCCCGACCTCAACAGGGAGTTCGTTGTCCAAGCGGACGCGAGCGACCTGGGTCTCGGGGCGGTACTGCTTCAGGAGCACGACGGCGTCCTCCGGCCAGTCGCCTTTGCGAGCCGGTCACTTAACGCCGCCGAGCGCAACTACAGCGTGACTGAACGGGAATGTCTCGCTATAGTCTTTGCTCTCCGGAAGTTCGACTGCTACGTCGACGGTGTGCCATTCGTGGTGGAGACGGACCACATGGCACTCACCTGGCTTAAGCGCTTGCGCGAGCCCTCGGGCCGCCTCGCGCGCTGGGCGTTGACCTTGCAGCGGTACAACTTTGTTGTGCGCTACCGGAAAGGGAGTTCGAACGTCGTGGCCGACGCCTTGTCGCGTGCCCCCGTTTTGGCGTCCGACACTTGTGTCCGCCACTCCCATGAGCAGTTGCACCAAGTAGACTCCGGGGCCCCTGGCTCCAGTGGGTCGAAAGGCGCGAACCCCGACGGCGCAGTGACTTTCGAGTCGACCGCCTCGGGTGAGGACGCATACCTGGTAGATCCTGTCACGCCCGCCGGTATCGTCTTCAGCAGAGAGGACCTACTCAAGGCACAGCAGGACGATCCGTTTTGTCAGCAAATTGTTGACGGGCTCAAAGAGCTGAGCTCCCAAGAGGAGCGTGGCGGTCAAGCCGCCGGGCGCAAACGGACAGCTGGTATTGCTGTCGGCGCCGAGTGCCGGACGCAGACTGGTATTGCTGCGGGCACGCTGGATTCGTATCTGCTTGATGCTGATGGCGTTCTCCTGCGCTATGTCCCATCTGAAGAAGCTCCCCAGGAGTCTTTCAAGGTGGTGATACCCCGCAGTCTAAGGAAAGCCACCCTCGGCTATTTCCACGACTCGCGGTTGGCTGGACATGCGAGTGGCCTTAAGACTTTTCAAAAGTTGTGCCGCTCTGCTACCTGGCCTGGCATGAAGCGTGATGCCCTTCACTACGCCCGCTCATGCCGCGTGTGCCAATGCGTGAAGCCTCGTGGTGGCAAGCCTCCCGGGCTCATGCAACCGATCGACAGCCAAGAACCCTGGCAAGTCGCGGCCTGTGACATTATGGGACCCTTCCCAAAAAGCCGGAGAGGCCATGTTTTTCTCCTGGCCGTCACAGATCACTTCACGAAGTGGGTCGAGCTGTTTCCCCTTCGGAAGCTAACGGCACGCGCAATCTGGGACAAGTTGACCGAGGTCTTTACCCGCTTTGGCTTTCCGGCGGAGTTGATCACGGACAATGCTTCCTATTTCACGGCCAAGGTGTTTGTGGATGCGTGTGCTGCCTTTGGCATTAAGCACCGCAAAACAACCACGTATCACCCACAGGCCAACCCGACTGAGCGGATAAACCGAAACCTCAAGCCCTTGCTGACAGCCTTTGCGCAGCAACACAGGGATTGGGATGCCTATCTTAACGAGATAGGCTTCTCCTTGCGGTCCACGGTGAACCGTTCAACCGGGTACACGCCCGCTTTCCTCAACTTTGGGAGAGAGCTGCCTAACCCCATGGACCGCGTTCTGCGGGGCGGCAGCGGGGCGTCCGCCACAAAAGCCGGCCCGTCTGGCTACGCGGCGGACCTGCGCTCACGGATGGACGCAGCCCTCGACCTGGCGCGTTCCAACCTGGCAAAAGCGCGAGCTGGGCAGAAGGCTCAATACGACCGGTCGCATCGGGAAGTGCACTACGATGTCGGCGATCTCGTCCTCAGGCGCAATCACGTCTTGAGTGACGCCGCCAAAGGCATCTCTGCCTCCCTGTCGGCCAAGTGGTTGGGCCCATACCGAGTGCAGACCAAAATGTCGCCTCTGGTGTACAAGCTGGCTGACTCCCAAGGGAGACAAGTCGGCGGTCCAGTTAACGTCTCCGACCTCAAACCCTTCGTTGCCCGCAGCAACCACTTGGGAGGGGGGGAGGCGGTCACCGAACCGCAGGAAAACCGTGAGAAGGCTGGCTCCAAGCCACGCCATCGGTACAACCTGCGGAAACGCACCTAAGCAACCTTTCTCCCACTGACAGGTAGCTGGACTTTATTCCATACCATGACAGTGAATGGAGAATAACCGCTAAGGTGCGGCGGCACACGTCGGGAAGTGGTAGAAGGCCCTCTTGGCCGAAAATACCCTCTGACGTGTTGTCCAAGCCATAACCTGGCAAGCGCCCCCTTTGTTGGGCAGCACTGTCAGGCAGGCACCCTTTTTGGCAAGCCGGCTATGCCGGGGACATTTCTGTCCACTCCTGCATCGCCCGGTCGTCCCCCTGCGCCTGGCTCTACTGGGCCGCCCAGCTAGCCTGTCGCTGAGCCTGTGGCCTGCTGTTCTCTGGTCCCTCCAGCTGTGACCTGGTACCCACCTTCTGCCCTGCAGTCACCTCCACCCTGCCTAACCCACCTGGCAGCTTCGGCAGCCACCCTCGGCGGCTAGTCCGCCCACCGAAGCTTCGGCGCAGTCCCGAGCGTGGTCGCTCCGGCTCCCGTTTCCTGGCTGCCTGCTGTTCCTGTGTGGCCCCCGTCCCAGCGACTTCCGGCAGTGGGCTGCCGCACGCACCTGGCAGGCCTCGTACGTTCCCGGCTGCCAACCTCTCCAGTCCGGCGAACTTCAAGCGGGCTGGCTGCCCGCCCTTGTGCAGTCTTGCCCCCGTTCCTCCTGGGCTGTGGACCTTCTTCCCGGCGGTGGGCTCTCCCCTTGTGGTGGAACTTTTGGTGGAACTTTTGTGTGGCCATGGCCGACTTTTGGACTTGTACCTTCAGGAAGACGACACCCCGCTGTTGGACTTTGCCCCGTGGGCCAGCCCCCTTGCGGCTGAGCTGACCTTGCCACTTGGCCTCGGACAGCCTCTTTCACAAGCTGGCCTCGGTCTTTAGGAGGGGGGAATGTGGGGATCGAGAGCGTCCTCCTACCTGGCGCCTCGTTCCCCAGCTGCCGCGCGCGTGCCGGCCGCGTAGCCCGGGCGCGCTTAGGCACCGGCAATCGCCAAGATGGCGGCCAGGGCGCCTCTTTGTCTGGGCGAGCCAAGCGTCGGCTCCGTCCCGCGCTGGCATGTCCGGGCACGCTACGCTGGCGCGCTGCGCGGGCCTACGTCACAACGCAGCGCCATTCCCCATTGGGCCGCTGGTGACATCCTCCTCTCCTACGAGCTAAGATGCGCCCGACGATTCGCTCGTGGCGGCAGATGCTCTCAGGCTGGCGCGAGAGGTTGACGCGCTGCTCTAGCAGGCGGCTTCTCGTTCGTGTGCTCGACTGCTGCCCTTTGTGTGATAGTCGTAGCACCGCTGGCAAGCGTACTCGATTGGTCTTGCGGAGTTCCCTTTACGGCCTGCAAGCCCGTGACTGTCGTACTGTGCTGCATCTTGGGTTAATAAACCCGTGTTGTTTGTTGACATCCTGCCTCGAGTGCCTTTCCTGCGCCGTGCCGGAGTCGACGAACCCGGCCGTAGCGTCTTTGTTCGCTGCGGCAGTGGAGAACGTCGCGTCCCTTCACGGTCGCCTCGTAGGGTAAGCTTTGTGCTAAACCTATCTCCACAATATATATATATATAATCAACGGACATTGTGGTGAATGGGCAGAAGGCGTAGTATACAGAAATGCGTAATACCGTCAGTAAAAGCAACAAGAGAAAAAAGGTTTATTCGACGTTTCGACCGGAGTGTGTAGAAAAAATGAAGGTGGGGGCGGTGGAGAAAGAGAGAGACGGAAAGAAAGTAGTGGAAAGAGTCGGTCGGGTTTTTTGTACATTGGCATAGGTATAAATACAACCATACACAATCTGCACTCATTCCTGGTGAAGATGTACTCCGGTCGAAACGTCGAATAAATTTCCTCTCTTGTTACTGTTACAGAGGGTTTTTACTCATTTCTCTTCTGGCTATTCGCTTAAGGATATGAATAGAAAGTAGCAGTGGAAAAGGCGCTATTCTGACCTTTCGGCCGGATACCGGCCTTCGTCGGTCCCCGGCTGAAACGTCAGAATAAACGTCATCTTTTCGCTGTGACATTTCATATGTGTATAATAATTTGGAGCAGGGGTTCGACGTAGATACCCTTGCGTACCGTATATGTCCGTGGTCTTCAGGCGGCTCGTACACTGGGTGCGAAGAGGGCCGCCTCGGGTGGTACTGCAGCGCGGCGAACTGGTGCGGCGGGTCTGTGCGCCTGGCCGTGTAGAGTCCGAATCCGCTGAATCCCGTCGCGAGGCCTAGAGCGACGAGCAGCGCCTTGAGAAACATGACGGCGACGAAGTTGGACACGTTGAAGGCCAGCACCTGCGAGGCCGCCGCCAGGGGCCACAGAGCACGCTGGCGCGTCATCGGCACGGATGAGGTGAAAGAACATACTGGGAGGGAGCGCGACGCTGTGACAGTTTCTTAACGGGGCGCTAAAGGGCACAGGCGTAACGGCAGCGGGGGGTCAGCCCCCTCCCCCGAAATTTTAAAATTTTGTTAAACTCTTACTTCGCAGTCATAAGAAAAAGAATTCGAGAGAGAGAATAAGCTTACGAAGCTACGCGATACACTCTAAGACAAAACATTCTAGACTATCGCAGACATCAGTGCAGAGTGGAGCTGAGGGTAAATAAAGCCTCAGCGACGAAAGTCCTACGCCACTTTATACTGTACTTAACTCTGTCCCTTACTCCTAACCCTCGCTTGCCTTTCCCATCACCTTCCTCCTCCCCCTCTCTCACCCATTCCTTGCCTTGACACTCTATTGCTTTACTATGCTTTACTCTCTCCCTTCCCTCTCACATTCGCTTCCCATTCCCAACTATGTTAGGCTTTCACTTTCGCCTATGCTTGGCTTGCGCTGTTCTTTCCCTCTCGCCATGCGCTTGCCCCCTCTCCCGGCTTGGCTATGTCGCGAGCGATATCGCTGCGGACGGGCATAGCCCGACCTTATAGCAAATAAAAAGAAAAGTGTATTTGGGGCGTCCTTCTGCCACACAACAATAATCGTCATGTATCTCGTGCGCTTTCATTTCCTTATCGCCGCGCGCGCCACTTCCAGGTCACGAACTGCATGCGACTATCAGGCTGACATTTCGGAAACTATGATCTCTTGGCAGGAAAGTATGATCGCCAACCAACCAACCCACCAACTCTCTTTGGCTTAATTATTACGTGAGTTTTACTTCTATTTCAATTTTGTTTCCCTGGGTGGTTAAACGTTTGTTACCGTAACGTGTGATGAAGGGAAAGTTACGTTAGGGAAGTGCTTCGGCTTGAGCAAACCTCACGAAGGGTCTGCACGTCGACGACGAGCCCTTTCACGGGCGAGTTCGCGCTGTCATTTATTAAAGGGACACTAATAAGAAGAACGATTTTTTCTCGTATTAGTAAATTGCTCTTTCACAATACCATAATCACCATGTTTGCCGCGAGAAGACGCTTTGCATGCGAGAAAGCGCAGAAAACGCGCAAAAAGGAAATGTGGGTAGCGACGCCACATTGAAGTTTCCGCACCAATCGCCGTGACTTCATAGGTTTTGACGGCGTCTATACAGTGTACTAGAATACTGTAGCGTCTATCGGGGCCTACGTAGTTCCTATTCGGTAAAAGTGAAGTACATTGTCCTCTGAGTGGGCCAGAGATTTGACATACCAAGGTTCAGGGAATTTAATTGAGCCACTGTCGCCAAAGCGCGAAAATAAACATTGATATTCGTGACCTCACGCGCAGAGATTTTGGCGCGAAATTTAAAAGTGAAACTCCGCCCTTGCTTTTCTCTGCTATTTATAAACCTATGCTGTTGAAATTAACGATATCTGAAATTTCAGAGTACCATTTATCAAAACAAACCGATTCATTGTTTCCCTTTAGCGTCTTTTTAAACGCTGCACTGATCTGAGGCGAGAGAAGCCATGCCGAGCGCGAACCCCCTTTCATTCCCTTTCCCTCCGCGCGAGTCACCAAACGAGCCGGAGTGGCGGCAAGGGTGACGACATCTGGCGTCTTGCGCAGCTGGATCCCCGGGCAACGGGTTTACAGCATATTCCTCGCGCGTGCTCTGTGTTGGGAGCAACTGGTATTTCAGCGTGACTACTACAAGGCCGACGCGGGGTAGCCAATACAAGCATCGCTGGAAAGAAATGCCCGAGTAGAAACTGTCGCAACTTAGCAGCGAATGTGAAGCCACCATTTGCCCATACTTAACCTAAAAAAAGCATAGCCTTCTCGTGTGATGCCCAAATGGAGATAAAGTCCTTTCGTTCTGCTAACGTAGATGATAGTGCTAGGTCAGTCATAAAATAAGATATCGCTGTTCCCGACGAAATAATATATCCGCATGTGCACACGTTGCGGATCTCTAATAAAACTTGCCAAGACATTGAGGTTTCGAAAGGAACCCGGTCGCACAAAGAGACATTTTGAGCAGTATCTGTCCGGAACAATTAGCCGTCTTAAACTCACGTGGCGTGTGAGGGAAACTGCCTTTTGTTCGCCGTAAAGGAAGGCTTTATCGCGTCCATAGGCGTACGCAGGGTTCCCCATGAGTGGGACCAATGTTTCATGGCAGCCTCCCCCCCCCCTTTCTTTGGTCGAGTCCAAAAGACAACACGCGTCACAATGGATGAAAAAATGAATATGAATGTTTAGTAGCCTTCCTTTGGTCCCTGGCTCTCCGGGAGAAAAGATAGGAAGTAAACAGTTCTTTGAATGCAACACCAAGGGCCTTCGGCCGCCATTATTATCAAAAAATATGGCTGATCCCTCCGTCATAGGAATCGGTATAACACGAAAGTGAAACGTGTCTTCACAGAAGTAGTGCTTATTGTGTAGTCATATATGAGAGCTTGTACAATGTCTATTCGTGTTTGGCACCTATAGCACCGTTTGACGTGGATGCACCCATGTTGACAGCATGTCTCTATCGCGACGACTAACGCCCATGATCATTATTAAACCGTTGCGGTAGCTGACGGTGTGAACATATATTTGGACACAGCTAATCGTGAATCCCGCGTAAGGATGATATCAACAAGCTCATAATCAACATTGGTACCCGGTAAGCACTTCTTCAAAGCGTCGTCAATTAAGGAGAGAAACGGCACGGTGTGCGCTTTCTAGTAATGGGTAGCCGACGCCTGTGCTCATGCATACATAACGCACACTGCGCTTCAGCAACACGGGAGGTAGAGGTTCGTAGCCTGAGCCGCAAACGCGTGCGTCCCGCTGGCCTCTGTCTCGCAGGCGCGGCTCTCGCTCCACCAAGGCACGACATTCGCCCGTCGAAATCGCGTCCTTTCTGCAACGCATACTGCAGCAGTTTTGTTAGTCTGTGCTCTCGCAATTGAAGCAGTCGGCCGCGGAGAAATCCCGTTGGTGCAGGTGGAATCTGCACTACTGCGATGAGCCGACGCACGCTAACACGAAGCCAAAGGCAATGAACGTAACTGCGTAAAGGGTGCCTCGGCGACGCCAGCGCGGCCTCTCTGGTATCGAGACGCTTTAACCATTACCTCCGATATCGCGTGCGATCTCGGAGTAAGCGCTAGTAAGTGTCGATCGTGAAGCATTACTTCTTTTCGCATCTCACAGACGGCGGCACCGCCCCGCTTCGTCCGCCGTGAAAGAGAATGTGTGAAAGATATAAGGCGCGTTCGCGCCGTGTCTAGCATCTCCCGAGTTAGCTTACTCGGTAGGGCGTCGGGCGCTTGCCGTCGCGGCCGCAGCGTCGTGGGTTCGATTCCCAGCGGCGTATCTTTTTCTTGGTTTTTTTCTTTCTCACCCGTTGGCGTCCATTTTATCAACGTCATATCCGTGACGGATGTACTTGGTGGACCGACCCCGGCATAAAACACTTTCGTGTTAAAACTTGCTTGGCCGTAACTCTGCCCTTTAAACAATAGCGGGTGTTTGAGGTCCGTGTACTTAGATTTAGGTGCACGCTGAAGAGCCCCAGGTGGTGGAAATTTCCGGAGCCCATCACTACGGCGTCTCTAATAATCCTATCGTGGTTTTGGGACGTTAAACCCCAGACATTATTATTATTATTATTATTATTATTATTATTATTATTATTATTATTATTACTATTATTATTATTATTATTAAACAATGGCGGGACGGGTTCGACTGAGTAAAAGCATGGGGTAGACATTGCGCCCCGCCCTCCTCCCCCTTCCCCTTCGTACGCTTGATCATGTGCATGGTAAGAAGGCGGAGGTCTGTCAGGACATAATTTCCACTCCAGCATTCTTCTTTTAAACCTCCGTTGGTTATACCCAAGGAGGTTAAAATTTTTTAGACCTCCTTGGTTATACCTATATCTATATGTTCTCTGACTCACCTGCGAATTGGTGAACGTCCTGCCGTCTTCCGACGAAGCACTGCTGTGCAAATGCTGCGGTTCGCTCCCTGCAGAGCTGGCGCTACTACTGCTCTCGGTGTCGCTGCATTCAGCCAGGAGGAGGAACATGGCGGCCAGGAGGCTGATGACCAAGACGCAGGCCGCATCAGACGCACGCGAGGCGCGCATCTGTGGAGATAAACGAAAGAGCTAGTTTTAGTTTAAGTTGTTGGCGTATGCACACTTTGCACGTGACGTCAGTTCCTGTCTTCCGTCCGCCATCACCGAGCCAACGAAGCACATACGTCTCAGTGACCGCGTCGTGTTTACGCTCGTGCGGCGGATCGTTTGGCGTAGTGCGCATGGTTTGATCGTTTGCCTTGCGCTTATGACGAAGGAAAATCGTACAGGACATTATGTAGCCTTATGTCGTCTGCTGCCATGCGCTCGGTGATGGCGGCGCATGCCGAGATCGTATCCTAGAGCTCCGCGGTGCGACGTAGTTCTGAGATCGTGTCCTAGAGTTCCGCGGTGTGACGTAGTTATGTGTAAGCGTATTAGCGTGGTCTGTGTACTCAAACACGCGAGTATCTTGTCCGCAAACATGTTGGCGTGAAGGAGCTTTAGCATGTACAGTGTACTCATGTGTTTAAGACTAGCTTGTCTGGAAACTATAGTTGGCGTGTCACTCAAATATGCGAGTAGCTTGTCCGCAAGCTCGTTTACGTATAAGAGTGTTTTAGCGTCTCCGGTATTTCGGTACGTTGAGAGGCGTTTGCGGAATACAGTGTTACCGTACAATGTCGGGAACGAACACGCGCACAGTTTCAGATCACGCACATTTCCGCCTCGCTAAGCACATCGCATACCTTCATTTTCACTTACGTATACTGTGGACATTCTATTGCCACTCCCTCTTCAGCCGCCATCGTGACCCTCGAAATTGCGCCGGTGCCACGCTTTCAGGCCACAAACACAAGTTCTCTAGCATAAGGAATCAAGTGAGGCCAGAGTGCTGTCAAGTTGTTCTGTGCCCGGAAAATGGTTTTGCTTTTCAAATATGTATTACGAACCAGCCTAATCAGCCACTTCGTTGCCGAATTCCGGTAGTGATATATAGTAACGATATATCTTGGAAATGAAATCTATCACCGCATGCGTAATCATCGCGAATTTTTTCACTCGTAGCTCAAGATTTCGTTGAATAAATGGTCAATTAGCAAATACACTAGGTACTTGGAAGAGAAGACACATCTTAGGCTAATTCATGCATCGCTGCAGTGATTCCCGCGCCTCCAGAACCGACAAACTTGCATCTTACGTGGGTGCGATGGCAAGGATGCGATGCAGAATCCTAACTCTAAATCTATGCATGCACCGAGCTGGTCTGGTGATCTCTCCTAAATGTTCCTCTTGCAGTGAGGTAGAAACAATTCAACGCTTGCTGCTGGACTGCCGACGTTTTTCCCAGGGCAGAAGAAGAACCATTGAAATTATAATGCGACAACTTGGTCTGCCAGTTACTTCGACTGTAGTGTTTTCATTTGAAACACCCGGACGGGAATGTATGCCGTGCTGTAGAGAATTCACATTACTCACAACGATTTAAAATATGCATTGTTAAAGATAATCCCTTTCGCTCGAATCGTCGCGATGTCTCTGGCCGACACGTGCCTTCCCACTGGAAAGGTTGGGTGATTGAGACACCTGCGTGATGTTTCTGTGAATGGGATGATGGCCAGGCTCGCACTGCCCCTTGCTGAACCGGACGGCACCGCTAACAAGAACGAGAGAGGGAGAGAGAGTGGCTGGCGTTGAAAAATAGAGGGACATTAGCCGGCGCGGTGGGACTCGGCGGCCGAGTAGGGACGAGAAACGTTCGAACAACGAAAGATGAAGGATCCTTCTTTAGCTGTCTAACAGTTGTAAATTTGTAAAATAAACTTCTTGTATCAGTTAGAAACCTCAGCGTCGTCGAGTTACTGACAACGAACCTTTTTATACCATACATAAATCGCTAATGGCCTCCTGTCATAATGATATTTTTATTTGCTTTAAAGGTTACGCAACATCTAAAAGTAGTCTAAAATTCGGATTCAATAAGAATAATTCTTCTTTGTAAATGACGCCATAATCTCTCGTATGATTTGAAAAAAATTCAGACCATATGTTTTTTATTGCGACATAGATCGACCTGCCCTTTTTGCGTGTATATGTGTATTAGATGTGTGCCGTAACACAGGTGTTGTGTATGACGTGAAGCAATGTCTTGTGGAATCTCTTATCATGTATCCAGCGGTCATAGCTGGTCGTCTCACTGTAGTGAAGGCCGGCTTGCAGGAGGTGACGGGAGCGTTCCTATTGTAACCCTTCGCATATAAAATGGCATACACCTGCTTGCATCACCAGAACAGAGCAATACGAATACGAAGCACCATATGATCCGCCTGACTCTTTGCCGATCCCCCTGAGTGGGTAGGTGCCAATCATCCGAGGATCACCATCATCATCACCGTATGCAACTCTATGCTCTCAGTAATGGAGGCGGGCGTAGAAGAGAAGGAAGAGTAAATCCGGATGGGCCATCATCATGTCTGGTCCCAGTATGGGCCGAGCAAAATTACCGTGACTGTCCCAGAGCCGCCGGCAATGCACAGCGGAGGCATCTCCCCGATTCGACGAAATTAAAGCCCAGCGATGGCGTGAGTAAAAAATATACCTCACCAGGATCGGCTCCGCAGGGGAGGGAGCTCCCTCCCGACCACAAAAAAAATCGCCATGAGGTGGTTCAGCGGCAACATGCTGCAGGCCATCGCCGAGGCCCACAGCCGACGCGTCCTCCTCTTGGTGTTCATCGAGGGAGACGACCTGGCATCGCAGAATATGCGCTCCACCTTCGACGACGCCGAGGTGAACAAGCTGATCGACGTCATGGGCTGCGTCCCCATCCGGCTACGCGCAAACAGCAACGCCTGCCGCCAGTTCACGCTCGTCTACCCGGTGACCGCTATCCCGTCGACCTTCTTCATCAGCTCTCGCGGCAACCTCGAGGCGTCCATCGTGGGTTTCACCGACCCGGTCTTGTTCGGCGACCGACTCGCGGCGCTCATGGCGTCGTGCAACCTCAAGAAGGTCGACTCCGAGATGCGAAACGCGAGCGAGGCGAGCCTGTCCGTCGACCGCATGATGCGCCTGAACCGCCAGTCGTCCACCGCTCGACTCCCCACCTCGGCGGAAGGCGGCCCCGGACCGCTTTCTCAGCAACCGCCGCCGACCGAAGGTGCCATCAAGAAACGCAGCAAGGGCGGAGAGCGACGCTCCAAGAAGAGGCTCAGGAGACAGGAGGCCAACGTGCAGACCAGCATCGTTGTGCTCGCCGAGCAGGCAACGCAGATCAACATGGACGACAAGCGGTCGTACAATAGCCTGCTCCAGAAACTAGCCGCCATGGAAGAGACGACGTCGGTGCCGACCGCCACCGTCGCGACGGCGAAGGTACACGGCGAGCTGGCCGGAGACTTGGCGTCGCTCATGGGAGACGGCAAGGAAAAGAGAGACCTGGGTGTCCCGCAAGAAAGTGAGGGTGCACTCGCCGGAGGAGCTGACGTCGACCAGAAAGGCAAGCCCCTCACCGGTAACAAAAGCGAGCACGCTGTTGACAACGGTGCGAACGACCAGGCGCTACCGGGATCGCACAAGACCAAGGGCGACGACGAGATCAACGCGAGCATGCGGCCCCCGCCTCCTCCTCCTCCACCACCACCGCCTCCGGCCGCAGAAGCCGTCCGCGCGAACAAAGACCAGGGCCCCGTCAACGATGTCCCGCCGGTAGCGTTAGACGACGCCGATTCGATATTGTGCGACGTGATCGCGGACGGCCCCGGGCTGTTAATAAAATTCGCCGTGCTCGCGCAGGAGTTTGCGGACAAAGTCCTGGGCAGCTCGCAGCACGAGCACACCGACGGCAAGTCCCTGGAAGCCTCTGCCGCGGAGACGCCCAAGGCGGACGTGCGCAGACCCGCCAAGTCCTCTCACAGGCCGAAGGCCAAGCAGGAAGCCGCCAAATCCGAGACGTCGCCTCCGGCCAAGACAGTCGAGATTCACGCCATGAAGGACAGGCAGAGGCAACCGGCAGACTCGTTCAAGAGGGCGTGCCAGTTAGAGAGCCTGCAGGCTAACGTTGGCGACGCTCCCGAAGCCATTGCGACGTTACAAGAGGAGGAGGCGCTGGAACAGGTTGGAGACAAGGACAATTCGGCGGATAAGCGAACACGTTCTTCGGGCACGCGTTCCCATAAGCAGCAGCGTAATTCAGACGCGTCATTGCAGTCGCCGCAGCAGCAAGCCAAACACGGCTCCGAGAAACGGAAGAAGCATCGCGATTCCACGGCGAAGGACCACACGGGCGACTCGAAGAAAACGACGGCGTCCCCGAAGAAAGTGACCGCGAAGGCTGCTGTGGCACCCGGGTCATCCACTCAAGAGCCAGACAACAACCTCGGCCAACTCGCCCTAAAGATTAAGCATTTCGAATCCGTCGCTGGCGGCGCCTCACAGGACCCGAAGGTCCTGTCCGAGAAGAAAGCGAAGAGGCCCAAGAGCGCTTCGCCGTCCAAGCCGCCGCCGCCGCCAGCGAATGACACGCGGGCAAGGTCTCCCGAAAACAACGGGTCGCCGATAACGCAGATGTCGTCCGCGCCGCCGCCGCTGCCGACGGTATCCCTCGAACAAGAAGTGTGCGTCATGCGCATGCGACCGGGAATCGACACCATCACCGAGGAAGAGACCGGAGCCATCGAGTCGTGTCTTACGACTCCGCAGCCCACACCGCCGCCGCCGCCGCCTCTTCCTCCGACTCCCGAAGTACCTACTCAACCGGACGTCCAGAAAGTCCCGGAGGAGATGTCCCACAAGTCATCCGTGAAGGAGCCCGCGTGCGAAACGATGCCTGCGCCCCTTTCGGGGTCGCAGCCGCCTTCGAAGCAGACGACTCAAGCCACAACGGCTCAGAATCGCAAGTCTCACCAGTCGCGGAAGAGCGCCCGGAGGCCCTCCAGTCCCAACAGGAGCAAGGAGTTCCTCACGGCCAGCAACTCTCAGCTGGAAGACCCGATCGTCTTCGGTCCCACGCACCGCACGAGCGATGACAGCGCCGCCGCGGCGTCGAAGAGGGCGCCGCTGTCGCATTCGCGACCGAGAGGAGACCGGAGGGTGGCGACGGCGGCCAGAAGCCCACCGTACGAGCGACTCGTGGACAGCGACGGCGACGACGAGACCGTAGACGACGAGTTGATGGCTCGCAGGACTCCCTCGTCGTTCAGGGTCGAGGCCGACTGGATGGACGAGATGGCTCGCACGGCGTCTAGGCGTACCCTTCTTTACCGGGCGGGCGCCCTCGAGGAGTCGCTGAACAACCTGTTCCGCACGCTCAACGACATGGAAGGCCCCACCATTTCTCTCAGTGTCGGTGGTCAGTCGCGCACCAGCGTCACCAAGGTTGGTTCCAGTGAGGTCCCTTAGAGAACAATACTCACCTAAGCTTCGACAGCTGGTCTAGTTGGTTCTGGTGAATACTGTGAAACATTCTACTGGCGAACAAAGGCATGGACAGGAAGAAAGACATGCAACGTTAGTCTTCAGCTGAACTTTATTACACGTAAACCGTCCTTTTTGTGCTCCAGAAGGAGTCACTGGTGCCAAGGCGCACGTGCAAACAGTACTCGGGCGCACTGTGTGCGAGTGTGCCTGAGTACTGTTTGCAAGTGTGGTTTTGCCGCTTTTGATGATTTGTGGTATCGATGCGCCTTGGCACCGGTGGCTCCTTCTGGAGTCTTCCTTCCTGTCCATGTCTTTGTTCGCCAGTAGAATGTTTCACAGAATACCCACCTAACCTGAAATGATTCGCACATCCATCTTTCCACCTAACGTCAAATTGTATCTCAAAAGGGGTGCATTATAAACGCCGGATGTAAGGCTCGTTTCGCCGTAAAAGGGGGTCACGAACCACTCCGTCGGACTTGATGAGCAAAACACATCCTGCGGATAGCAAACATTGTCACGAACATCTGAGCCAAATCTTGCAGTCGGGCGCGGCGAAGAGTTTAGAAGCGGAGCGCAAAGTTGACATTTTCTCAGGCGCCCTCTTTTCATACAGAGGCCCGTTCTCACTCTCTTTGGAGCTGCCGGCGCCTGCTGTTTGCCGTCGAACAGCAGATAGCACGCTATTGGCCAGTATTGCTATTGGGCAATGAACCAAGAGCGGCGTGTGGATGAGCTGCGTCTCTTGCCGCATGCCGGCGCCGCGCACCATAGTGTGCTAACGTTAAACAGTGAGCCGCGATCGCGCACAGGGATCAAAACGGGAGAGTGCGATCGCGTTTCATCACGCGCGCTCAAGGTCATTAGCGCTCTGTCGTAACTTCTTTCCCTTATGCCATCCCTCCCTGTGTATCCCCGCGTATCTTCGAGTGCCCTTGTCGGGACGAGATAAGAGATAAAACGCGCGACAAACTCCGCTGGTTCTTGACGGATTCAAGAAATTTTTGTGGCAATCGATTCGCGAGACAGGCGTTTAGGGCGGTCCTAATTACGATGGAATAGACAAGGGGTATCTCAGTCTGGTGACACTTGTCATCGTCAGGTCCCCCAGTCGAAACGCTGGCTCTCGTCTGAGACACCTATTGTTCAATATCGTCATGCGAGCGATTAGTAAGCTGCAGAACACACTGCTGCTCCATCGTCACGTCAAACGACTGAATTCTTCCAGGAGGAACTCCTGCTCGCCGGTAAGTATAGTGGCTTATATTTGCTTAAAGGAGTGGTGCCATCAAATTTCGAGGCTATAACAAGCCTGTTGTGGGTTTCCTCTGTATGCAAGGACATTCCACACGAAGGGTCGGACACAGCAGACGTTTAGAATAAATTTTAATTCACTTCCAAAGTGTACCTAAATGCCCATTCTCCCGATCGAAACCCATCGCTAGCGCGCCAACGCTGACGTAGATCTTTTGGAAGGGCAACAAAAGTTGTAGTGACGTCACACCAAATCTGCTGTAGTAACGTGAGTGACCTCCGGACCTCCGCCACTTCCGCAACCTACGTACCGGCTGTAGTGAACTAGAATATATTCTAATTCACTATAGTACTGGCAAAGCATCGGTTGCTACATCACTCGCCGAGTTTCGATCGCTTCCTGGCTAAGTGCGTCACAGCCTTGTGTGGTCACGTGACCACGCCTCCTACACTACGTCACTGCCAACCTCGGCGTCCAGAAACCGAAACCGAAAGTTGTCCACATCAAAACGCGATATTAAATTATTGAGCGAGAATACATGAATCTTGGTGCGTGCATCATGCTTCCTGGAGCTATAGGAAACGCTTACAGCAAAGAACACGCAAGCCACAAATTTGGTGGCACCACCCCTTTAATGACATGACTGCTGCCGTACACGAACAGTGTTACCATATCCACTTGCCATTATGGGGCCAGCAATATGAAAAGTGCTCACTCGAGTGTTCCCTGTAAGAGTGGACGGTACTGTACATACAGGCACCTCTCTGGATGCGCCATGTATTAGGTTTTTTTATGAACCTTTCTTTTTAAACTATATGGTACCTCTACTATACATAGTACCTCTGAACCCAGTACTCCGACCTATAGTACCTCTATAGTTACTATAGTTGAGAAGTACCTTGTACCTCTGAACTATAGTAACGGTCTTTGAAAATCGGTATATTTCTGCTTCTAAGGCACAGGCGAAAGCAGCTAAAGACGACGGTGCGGTGTCAGCGCCCCCTGTGGGGTCGCCGAGCAAACAGCACGTTGCCATCAGCGACCACAAGGCAGACGGCGTCGAAGACGACGACGAGGCAAAGGTGAACGCCGTCGGGACCGCTGCTGCGAGCACCAAGACCACGCACCGGGTCTCGCTGTCCGGCACGAACGTCCGGAACCTGTCTCGTAGCCGACCGTCGGCGAGTCGCCTGGGAGTCAATGGCGGTCGGTGTCCGAGCGCCGAAACGTCTCAGACGTCCGGAGGAGGCAACAACGCTCGCAGGTCGTCAAGCTTCACGCCGCTGGCGATTCGCGGCTGCGGCGGTGCCGCCTGTGGCGCCGACAAGGTCAGCATCGTGCTCAACTTGCCGGACGGCAACTCGGTGCTCAGGTCTTTCCCGGCGTCCGCGTACCTGGACGAAGTGCGCTGGTACACAGAGGAACTGCTAGCCAGGGTGATACCAACCTGCTTCCCGTTCACCATGGCGCGCACCAACCCACTGCGCGAATTCTCCCGCGAGGATTACCGCAAGACGCTCGAGCAGCTGCACCTGGTGCCGTCCGCGGCGCTCCTCGTGTTGCCCAGGTGTGCGGATCACTCTATTTGCAAATGGCCTCCGAGTTCGAAAGGAGGCTTTTGTTTGAGTCACCCGATCTCGGAGGTAATGCTTTGTTGTATTAGCTTGCATGGTTCGAAACGGCGCGGCAATGGTGTGGAAGCTTCACCAGCACTGGCGCAGCCAGTGTGGGTTTCAACCCCACCTCCCCCCTCGATATTTCTCAACTTCGCATGTACACACACACACACACAATATACATAAAGGGTGACTGACCCCCACCCCCTCCCCAGGAAAAAAAAGTTTCTGGCTACGCCCCTATTCATCATGCAGCGTACGTTGTTTTTCTGTGGAGAAGTTTAGAACGTGAAATAAGGACAGAGGAGCGAAGGACAGTCCACTGTGTAAGATACTGCAACGCAAGAAACACAGGAATGGAACAAAAACACAAGGATGAGCGCTCCGCCTGTGTGCTTGTTCTTGCGCTGCAATATCAGTTAATTATGTACCAACACGCCCATCTTTCGGCTTTCATCAGTCTGTACTTTTTTTCGAGTTGTATAACTTGCGCCGGAAAGAAGTGTGGAGTGTGGACAGCAAGCAACAACTTCCCGAAAAAGTTCTTAGCTTGAGAGCGAGCGGATGACGCGAGCACTGATGCGGAGACACGCGAAGCAAGGGCACGTGCATTTCTGAAGAGGTGTCCGTCCCTGTACGAGACAGTTGGGGGGCGCACTTTTCTCTTAATTTACCTTCTCATAATAATAATCACTTCCTCCCCCCCCCCCCCCCCGAAGTATGCTCCATTGAAACCCGGCATATATGTTTTGAGCCTTGATCCGCGAGGCGGCAGCACCATCGCCGCGCCATTTTGGAGGTCCGTTCGTACACTCCGTCCACCGCTGTCCATGCATCGGCGTGCAGGAGATGTTCCGGTGGCGGTATTTTGTAAGCATTCCTAAAACGGACGGAGGCGGTCCGTCCGTTTGAGTCGCACGCAATCGGTCAATGTGAGCCGTGATGAAACGAAACGGATACGCAAGAAACCGTCTCGAGTGCGTATGTTTCAGTCCAGTCCAAGTCGTCTGGCAGCCATTTTAATCCATCCGTTACATTTCGGACGATCTCCGACACCGTCAGAAACGAAACGGATGGACACCGTCCGAAACGAAGCGGATGGATTAAAATGGCTTCCAGACGGCTTGGATTGGATTGAAACGTAGGCATTCGAGACGGTTTCTTGCGTATCCGTCCATCCGTTTCCTTTCGTCGCGGCGCTCGTCACGGCTCACATTGACCAATCGCGTGCGACTGAAATGGACGGACCGCCTCCGTCCGTTTTAGGAATGCTTACAAAATACCGCCACGGATGTCTCTAGTCATTTGTGCCGTGCGGATCTCGGACACAGCGCGTGCAGCGAGTTTTTTGAGCGTGCGGCGAGTGCGCGGACCGTCAAAATGGCGACCCCGCCGCTGGCGCTTCTCGCGGATGACGTCAAGTGCATACTTTCTTGACGATCGATACAAGTGACCTGGTTCACCGATTGCAAGCTTGTGAGCAACACGATAACAGTGCGCAAGCGCTCCGTCACGTGGGTCTTTTTCACATTTCGTGGGCCTTCATTGCAGCGCAGAAAAAAGGACTACGTGAGACGTGTATATTGTACAGGTAACAGGCCCGTAGCCAGGGGGGGGGGGACCCTAGCCCCCCCCCCCCCCCCCCTCCACGAAATTTTGGTGAAGTAGGTGTTTTTACCAAAATTAAATAATGAAAATAGATGTTTTTCTCAAATAGTCAAGGTTTTCAACGAGTGCCGCCCCCCACCCCACCCCCGAAAAAAATTCCTGGCTACGGGCCTCTCAGGTAACAATGCAGTCGGTGGTTTCTGAAGATGCTCTACAACTCTGCATATCATACTTTGGGTCTTCATCTAATGATTAAACGTTTGGGTAATTGATTGATAAAGTGTATTCTGAGAAATAGAGTGTCGTTAATTTGCTCTCTGAGAAAAAAAATCGTTTTTCTCTTTAGTCTCCCTTTAAATCAGTAACCCCGAAACTGTGAGAGCTCTGAGCACGCGCGTGGCGTCCCGCAGATCAGCGGCTATGGGCGAGAGCGGAGCGCCGCCGCTGGTCCCTAGCGGCGCCAACGGCGACCCCTTCTGGTACTCGATCTTCCGGCTGGTGTTCGGCATGTTCGTGGCCACGCCGCTGGCGCTCTTCTGGAACCTAGTCTGCCCCGAGAACGAACCGTCAATGACGGCTGCTCGTGAAGCCTTCCTCTCGGGCAGCCTGGGCAGTTCGACACTGTCGGCGTTGCCGCGGTCTGGCGTCGCGACCGCAGTGACACCTCTGCGCAGCGCCAGCAGCAGCAGGCTGTGTCGTCGCAGGCAGTCAAGCCACACTGAGAACTTTGACCTCTTCTGAACACACTTCACGAATCGTAGACGTTGTCGCGAATGAAGATTTTTCTTTTATATAGTCACGATCGAAACCAGTAGACTTGCGGTGACGGAAGGACGACCACCCGTTGAAGTCGATAGACGCGAGGGGGCGCGGCGAATCGAAATCCAGCACTGTTTTCCAGAAGGTCGCACCGGTTCCATCGGTGTTCTGGACAGTTTTTTTTTTTCGAAGTGCAGCGAAACCTTTGGCAGGGCAAGAAGATTTCCGATGTGAAACTTGCAGCTAGTGTTGTTCGGGGTTGAGCCGAAAAATCTTGGGAGGTCGTGGTCGGTTTGCAAGGACGAACCTAAATTTAGTTTCGTACCAAAGCTCACAGCCAGCTGTGCATCGACGGGAAATAAAATTCGACGACGGAAGGGACGCATATACCTTCATCCAGGGCTAAACATATTCTACCGATATTTATTCGAGTTTTTTATGTGTTATTTGTTTACGGTACGGTTTCTTGAAGAAATGGAAGAACACAAAACGTGAATACGGGGAATTCGATTCGCGCTGTGAATATTACCACTACAAAATAAATCCACTTTTGTAAGATATTTTTTTTTTCACTAATTGTTCCATAACTGATCTCTCCACTTTCGAAAAAAGCCTGTCTGCATTTTGTACATTGTAAGCTTTCTTTTTTTGAACCCATTGGGGCTCATTCTAAACCCGAACAAATACCGCATATGCCTTCGTTTTCAGCTCAAGAATATTGGCATGCTCTCCTCAGCGTGACCTTTTTTTTTCTCCTAGTGCGAAGTGTTACATAGGGGAAGTGTAAGGAATATTGATTATGGTTATTACAGGGCAAATGAATGGGCGAGAAAAACAGTTGCGTCCCCATCTGTCATCCAACGTGGAAGCTTGTACGAATGTGCTATTGCTGGCTGGCAACTGAGTTTCTAGTGCTATAGTGACAGGCATAACGTAAGAAGAGGAATAGCTCGAGGGGCCCGTTTCTTTGTTAGACGCCATTAAACGAATACAACACACAATTAGGCCAAGGAAAGCGTAGGAGACGTCATTCGCTGTAGAAGCGTGAACTGTTGGGCTGATTTGTGAGACACACGCGGCTTGAAGAGCGAAAGAAACGGAGTATACAGACGGGAAAGACGCTCAACTTGCAACTGAGTTAGATAGGCATGCAATAATCCCATAGACGGTTTCGCTGTTTACAAACACAGACCCTGGACGGCTCCCGGTTTCGTGCACTGACGTAGCATTGGCGGGGAACAAAAGCCTTGGCGGCTATAGCCCGCAGATTTTCAACACTTCTCACCATTTGCCTAGCCAAGCATTTCAAATAAAGATGCTTCTAATCTATACCCAACATTATAAGAGTTAGTCCCTAAATTATGCGACTTCCTTTTATCTGAAGGCGAAAAAAGGGGTCTTTCCTTACGCTGACATAACTTAAAAACACGCTTTCCACTTCGGTGTTAGAGAGTGATAAATGAAGAACTGGAAGTTTCTTGGGGTACAACACATGCTGCTACTATGGCAGTCTTGAAACCGTATATAGACAAACACCGTAAGTGTGCAAGAACCCAGACGACAACCGCGCATGTGCCAGAACCAGTGTGCCTCTTGAGAGAAACGTGCTGATCAAAAAGCAAATGCAAAAAAACAAAAAAAAGTTGATTTTAAACCACACGTTATTTGCTGTTTTTAAATGTAGTGTAGTAACTATGACATAAGCTGAAATGAATTAAAGTGACCCTTTTCGTCGGTGGGATCAGAACCCACAATCTTCGAATTGCGCGTAACAGCCAATGGCGTATCCAGGGAACGGCAGGTTGGCATGGCTGCTCCCTCTTCTTGAAATTTAGCAGCATTGTTTGCAAATACACACGCGCACGCGGTGAGCTGTTGAATCCTATTGAAGCCGTTCATATGTACTGTACAACGCAATCTGCAGCGTGAGGCACGGTCGGTGACAGTCCACACCCATTAGATGAACAGACGATACAGTCAAACCCCACTATATCGAACTCAGGTAAATCGAATTATTCTTTATATCGAGCTATTTTCAAACACGACAATGTATTTAACGTCAATGCATAAGAAAATTTGTGGTTACATCGAACAAAAATAGGCCTGAACACTTGATATGTCGCACATCGGACAGTGCGAAACACCCCAATGTTGGCTTTTCCTCACGGAAAGATTTTCCCGCATGCTTCTGGGAGAGTCAGCGGTGTGATTAGGAGGGCGAGTAGAAACTACCGCTTGCGCATAGTTTTTCAAACAGCGCAGAAACGGGACACCGGGAATAGACCACACAACACAGGCGCAGGTCTATTCTCGGTGTCCCGTTTCTGCGCTGTTTGGAAAACTATGTGTGCGCACCAACAAGCCCGCTGAACCACCATTACAGCTTGCGATCGCGTGCTGGAGATAATCAACACGCTCAAACGTAGGGAAAAGAAGTCTAACGTCGCCGCTGCGTACAGCATCCCAAGAATCGCGCCGAATATGATATCGAAAAACAAGACCAACATTTAGGGCCAAGGTAGACTGGCTTCCGGCGCCCGACGAGCACGCACAGCTGCGTGTGAAGATGTTGAGGCGCTGTCGATACCGTATTTTTTCGCCTATAACCCGCCCATGCATACGGGAAATTCTTTAAAAGCTTTATATCGAATTACACGATGTATCGAACGAATTGCGTTTTTTCTTTTTTTTTCTGAGTTGGATATATGCTGGTTTGACTGTACTAGCTGGTTGAGAACTTCAGCCTCATGACTGCTGAAAGCACAGGCATGCCCACCATGCAGGAGCAGTATTTAGCAGCACTTAATGCATCGTTCAAAAAGGGTGTTTCAGCCTAAATTGTAAATCGCCTGTCGCTCTTCTCAAATAACTTTAGATAGAAGCCATGGTGGTCTTGTGGTTACGGTCCTTGACTGCTGACACACAGGCCGCGGGATCGAATGCGGGCCGCAAATTTCGATGGAGGCGAAATACTAGAGGCCCGTGTGCTTCGATTTGGGTCGAAATTTCTGCAGCCGTCCACTACGGCGTCTCTCGTAATAATATTGTGGTTTGGGGACGTAAAACGCTAACATTTATTAACTTTACACGTTTCGTTTCTCCGCTGATGAGAAACTTCGGTCGCCAAAGCAGCGTTAGGGTTAGCAGCGTCCCACGCCCGCCCTTGCCGGCGAAGCTTGTCCGAGCCAACCGAAAGAACCCACTAACCACTGACGTCACTGAACGTCACCAGACACGCGCAGTTCGGCATCGCATGCGACCAATCGAGCGCGGTATGGTAGCGACAACACGTGTTTACAGCTGACTACGCAACGATAGACGAATTGTCGTGTTTGATCCTTTCTCGAGATTACGGGCCTTGTTATCATAATCGTCCTCTGTGTTGACGCTCTGCTAGTCGAGACCGGAAAAGAACTCACCTTGCCCAGGAACGAGGCGGCGAGGACAGTCTCCGAGCACGCGGGCCAGGCCTAATCCGTGTACGAACGCAGCGGCATTCACGTGTGCAAGAGGAGCCGTGATGGTAGGTGGCTGTTCCCTCTGAAGCGGCTGGTACGTCGCGTGCTACTACGGCGCCATCCCTCGGCGGGACTCTCTCACTCTCTCTTCCCCTCTCCTCTGACTCTCTCTCTCTCTCGCCTTCTCTCTCTCTCCCATTAAGGTGCCATCGCTGGGTGAGATCCCTTCTCTCTGTCTCCTCCCCCCTCCCCCTTTTCATCTGCTTTCCCTGTGTGTGCACCGTTTGAGGGGTCCTCTTCGACAGTGAGTCCTCGACTGAGAGACAGTTGCTGTGTCACTTCCCCGCCTTTCTATTTTCCATCAAGAACCTCCTCTTCTTCGAGAATGAGTTATCGTGCACACCGAACTAGTGTGCCTCGATGTGTGCGCCCACAAAACGCGCAACAAAACGCGCATCAAGGCACCCTACACCGAACCCTCTTCTTCTTCACCAGAATCACCAACACTGAGAGAGAGACGCAAGAGGCACACACACACACACCGTCCACACCACACAGCATCGTGATCTTCTACCGGTTTGCGGACGAGGCGGCGGCAGCGGCGGAAAGTCTTGCGTTTGCAATGACGCAACTTTTGCATAAGCTTTTTTTTTTCTTTGTTCACACACCTAGCTCGATCCACAAATCCTCCCTTTCCACCTAACTTCTTTTTTTTTTCACGACGCCTTTTCTCGTTCCAGCGCGGCGTTCTCTAGCTTTGTTCATCGGTCTGTTGCTCTTGAACTGCCTCGGCCCCTTCACCCCCTTCCAACGTAAACGTACGTCCTGTCCCTCTTTGCCACTTTCGAACACGGACCGTGACCGACTCCGCTTACGCGAGCCTTCTCAGTCGGACTGTGCCCTTTGATGGACGTATTCACTTCTTGACACGTTCACTTCTTAGTGGAGTGACGATATGAATCCGTGACAGCAGCCTTTCTCGGATCGTGCTGCATGGTGTGACGGCGGTAACAATTGCGCGTCCCTTTCAAGGACGACGTTGGCGTGCGCCGCTAAGTCGTACGCGTTGCCATACACGGCGGGATTGTTCACGATGTCTTTGTTGGGAAGCTCAGGAATATGAAGGCAAATGACAGAAGAGCTGTCTCTGCTCAGTGTGTCAAGCGAACTGCAATTTTTTTTTACTGAGACCAACAAGCAAACAAGCGAAATTCCGTTTGGCTATTATCGTTCCTAATCTGCTCTTGTGAACTTTGGATACTGTCCAATGCATGGTTGCGGCCAGGGGCGGCGCCAGAGAGAGAGAGATAGAATTTATTTGAAGGCAAAGAGGTCGGTCTGAGCTAGTGCGCTCTAGCCTGCTACTCTGCACAGGGGAAAATGGAAAGGGGGAAAAAGATGTGATGAGGGGTGATGATGGGGAGAGGAAAGAGATTTGCGTATATACAATACCACGTAACATAGTGGTTTCGCTAGAGTCTGGTGTCCAGTCCTGTGCTGTTAAGAAAATCTATAACAGCCCTGATAGCAGTTGGTGACTTTGTCTGGTCGCACATAGCTGACATAGCGCCAGGACTTCTTTACTGAGGTATTAGGCCAAATAAAAAGAAAGAATTTTTTTGTCGAGCCTGGTGGCGCACGTTAGAGCTGTGCACGGGCCGTATTTCCGAGCCCGAGCCCGGCCCGGCCCGGGCCCGCTGACTTTGTCGAAGGCCCACCCGAGCCCGACGGCAAAGGGCTGCGAGCCCGCCCGGCCCGGCCCGACGTACAAAACACAATCCCGGGCCCGGCCCGGCTTTTTGAAGGTTCGCTGCGAAAACAAAACATCGTTTTCCGGTAATTTGGCATTTTATTGAGCATACCAAATATGATCAAACGACACACGACCAACAGTCTCTATTACACAGATTACAAATTACAAGTAGACGGCCTCATGCCAGCAACAATGGAGTTCGCTCGCCAAAGCCGTCACGTTTATGGGGTATGGCCATGCAAGCGTCAGCTTGCACGAAGGCGATCTACGTCGGGTCGCTCGTCGCTGTCGCGTGCATTTTCACTCATATGGGATTTGGCCTTAAATCTAACGCGAACAGTCGCGTGGCGCCGTCACTAGCTCAGGTGGTGTTACTTCTCTGTTTGTCGGAGTGCAACAGAGGCAGTGCTTTACCTGCTCCCCTTTTGTGAAAAGTAGCGAATGGAAAGGAAAAGCGGCAAAGGGCAGTCGCGGAAAAGGCGCTGTATGCGTGCTGGAAAACGATTCCCGCTCATTCTCTATATTTCGGGCTTGAGTCGGGCTTTGTGCAGGGCCCGAGCCCGGCCCGATAAAACACCAAGTGGCCCGAGCCCGGCCCGGGCCCGAGATGAAAATACATCGGCCCGCCCGAGCCCGGCCCGCGGGCCGGGTCGGGCTTTCGGGCTACCCGGAGCCCGTGCACACCTCTAGCGCACGTCACCGCCCCTTTATAAAGGGGATGCTCATAGCATCCATCCATCCATCCATTCATAATGAGAGTGGCAGAGGGGGGGAGGGGTAGTCACTTATAGGCGTGCTCAGGGTTCTCCGTTAGGAGGGTCCAAGTTTCACAACGGCCTGCCCGGCTTTCCGGCTTCCCGGTGGTAAAGGTGAGCAGTCAACGGTTATTCGAAGGCAACATCAGGGATACTCGGTCGCCGTTATCATCAAAAAACATTGCTTAGCCATAACCAACATTACTAGACTAGGTTATTGTTATTATGAAAGGGGTACTGACACAAAAATTTTGGCCTCGCGTTTTTTTGCTGCAATGTGTTGCTGGGGGCCTGTTAGTCATAACGCGGCACATCGTTTGCTGCAGCGCGCGACAGATAATTAATTACAGGCCCCTCATTACCGACCAGTGTCAGTTTCGGTTTCAAAAACAACAAGCCAGCGGGTACAACTATCACCACCTAGCGGGTGCAGCGCTCGATCACGTCAGCACACCGAACTGTGACGCACTTCCGCGCGGTTCGCAAGCAGCCACCAAGAAGTAGGCAGCTGGCAGTAGAAGTAGGCTGCTGGCATCGGTGCAACTTGGGGACCGGTTTCCGCGGCCGCTTTTCACACCTCCCCATTCTAGCCATTCTAACCCTACTGCTGGAGTGAACGCGGCAAAAAAAAAAAAAAAAGAACATGGCGGCTATGACGTCATCATAACCTGTTGCAGCGTGGTCACGTGAGGGAAGTAGGGGGGTCACCGAGGGTCACCTTTGAGGGTGTCAATAGCGCGAGGGTATCGATCGATCACGCAAACTTCAAAATTCATTTAAAATACCTTTCAAGCTATATTTGCTGTTGATATTTTGCAGATGATATACGCTTGTTCACGGGAATCGATCGCGCAGGCTATCTCAGCCGCGAAACTTTGTGTAAGTACCCATCTAAGTGTTAAAAAAATTACTATTCAGCGTTAAAACAAAACGCCATTTCGTCTAATTTCACCCCAAGAGTCGCGAACGAAATGTAATAATAAGTGAAATAGCTGTATGTATGTGGGCGGGGGTGAGTGAATGACGGGACGACCGCGCCGTCTTGCATACAACTATACACGCACGACTGCGCCCGCGTATTGTGCGAGCTCTTTTTTTTTTCGCTGGGCTCCACACGTCCTTCACATTGTCGACGGCGGGCCTTTTGAGTTTCGTTCAAGTCGCACTTTGTCGGTTTCTTTTCTTGCACAGCCCCTTCTA
The DNA here is from genome assembly GCF_013339695.2 of Rhipicephalus sanguineus. Classification (NCBI taxonomy): domain Eukaryota; kingdom Metazoa; phylum Arthropoda; class Arachnida; order Ixodida; family Ixodidae; genus Rhipicephalus; species Rhipicephalus sanguineus. Next base: position 41,726,180 of record NC_051186.1, on the reverse strand, counting down.
CTTTGAATAATAAAAGAAGAAAGAAATAAAGAGACAATGCGGAGGTGTCCAGTCGGAGACCGAGAAAGTCCGGTGAGCGTGAAAAGTTGGTCAGCGGGGAACGAGCGAACGAAAACTGGCACTCTTGGAGCCTTTTGCGTGGAGGGCAGTGGAGAGACCGAAAAAAAAGGAGAAGTATCGTTTTTACTCGCGTGTAATGCACGTGTTACACGCGTTAATGCGTTAATGAGGTGTACATTAAAGGGATGCTGAAGGGGACCGCTAGACCACTTATACATTGATAAATAAATCTGGGAAGATTCTGGCGCCTTTATTCCCGCTATTATAAACTTGTTATATAGAAGATAAAATGGCACGGCGTGGTGACTTATGGCGTTGCGTTGCTAAGCAACATGACACCCCCCCCCCCCTTTTTCTTTGCGGCGTGCCCAGTATCGTATCATCGGTTTTGACACGTAAAACCTCAGAATTAACTTTTTACAGATAAATGAAAATACAGCTTCGTATTTTAAATTTCGCGCCGAAACTAACGATGTTACGTCAGTGTGACGTCACGTGTTCCAAAGTACGTTTTTTTTTTTCTGTCGTACTTCGCCCTTATTCGTTCAATAAATTTTCCCGAAACTTGCCACGTTAAGCCTCCGGCTCCTTTAGAACACGATACAATTAATCCGTTCTACCAGTAAACAGTTATATGTATACAGGGTGAATGGCAAGAAACGCGAACAGTGCGGCATGTACATCATAGAGGAGGCTATGGTACTGTATATTATCTGCTGTACTGTATATTATCGCATTTACTTTTCAAGCGGTTGTAGCCTGGGCGGTGATAAAAAGCCACTAGGGCCATCCACGATACAATCAAAAACCATTCTAGCACCTTTTTATTGTCACCAAGATCGGAGTGTGATGAAAACAGTGCGCCCCACTGTTCGCGTTTCTTTCCATCCCCCCTGTACAGTTATGCCCTAGCATAACTCTTTCGTCAAACTCGTGTCGTCAATCATAGCTCTTTTGGCCGTCAAAATTTATGACGTCACTGCGAGCTGGCACGGGAACTTCGAGGCAGCGTTGGCTCCTTTTGTGGCTCACATCCTCTCGGTTCACACCCTCTCGAAAATTTTTTCAATTTTGCATGTGTGTTGGTGCGTGTGCACGCACACATACAAACGCACGCACGAACTTACATAAAGAATAACAGATAGGTGGGTTGTGCCTTCTACATAATTATGAACTTACATAAAGCATGGTTTAACACCCCCCCCCTTCCCAGTGGCGTAGCCAGGGGGGGGGGGGGCACAACGTGCCCGTGCCCCCCCCCCCCCCGCTGAGAATTTTTTTCCCATGAGATACAGAGCACAAAATGACACTCTAACTCACTTATCTGTCCAGACCCAATGTCGGATCGAGGAGGTGGCCCCTTCCCCCCGAAAAAAATTTCTGCCTACGCCACTGCCCCTTCCCGAAAAAATTTCTAGCTACGCTACTGATAGCCGCCGCAGCATGAATCGCTATATGCATTAAATCCTTTAAGCTATAGCGTCAGCAAGCTCTAGGCTTGAAGCACGCATATCTTCAATGTGGTGATATAGAAAAATCAAAAGCTGCAGCAGAATACACTTCGATAAGCTCGTGATAAACACCGGAACTGCACGTTTGAGCGGTAATTTTTTTTTTATTTTAGCATCGTGGAAGGGTAATTAAAAGAAGTGAACATATTTTTCTGTTTGGCGTCTCTTTCGGTGCATCAGTGTTGCTTGCGCACAGATGCATGTCGGGAAAACCCAGTCAAAAGTCTATTGTCGTTTAGCAACCACTATTACACAAGATCTAACTCGAGGATGAACGTTATTCACAAAAGCCGTGCGGCGCGGTGTCAGTGTATAGAACTAAGGCGTCGTCGCGGATCTGCATTCACATCGGGCACGACAAACTATAAGCATTTCAGTTGGCGCGTTTCGGTGTTGTTTGCCTCGTTTCCTGTTCTCTTTTTGTTTGCTTTGCTTTGTTTTCCGCTCACTCGAGCCTTCGTGACATCGATTCCCGCAATGACGCCCTGATAAAACGGGCTTCTTCAAACCTTCCAGATTGAAGAAAACTACAAATCTTTTCATCGAGACACTCAGGGGGCGCGGATGAGCCAACACCGCTAAAGTTTTAAACGCCGCGGTGCCCCCGCGATACTGGAACCTGTGGGACTATGAATGTACAGTACATGTGATCTGCGCCGATCACACGCCCTCAAAGCAAACCTGGCAGGCTTTTGTTTTTTAATCGCTGCGCGCAGCGTCCCCGTCGATGACGGCAAGAGTGCCGAGCCACCTACCGCATCCGAGTGGCGCCGCCCAGGGCGACCGACATTGAGGCCGTATACGCTAGGTCAGTACCACGTTCACACGTTCAACACGCCACGAAAGGGCGTTTGCTACCCTGGCATTATACATACATACATATACGCTGTCCAGTTGCTTGCCTGATTGTGTACGTTTCCTTTTACTAATTATGTAATTATATTACATTACAATCTTCTATTTTCCACGTTATTGTAATCTACTCACCCTCATATGTAATGCCCGAATGGGCCGTTCGGGTGTATCAGTCTCCAACACGCGACCTGGCCGGTACATGACTGTCTTTTTCCACTATATATATATATATATATATATATATATATATATATATATATATATATATATATATATATATATATATATTCGCAATGCCCATAGACTGTCGCGCCACCGAGCGGAATTCAGGAGCGTCCTCTCGAGGAGGGTTAGTAGACGACAAAATGGCGGCACTATGCAGTCGCTCCCTTGTTCAGCTGTGCTAGCCTCAGTGTTAACGCGTTGGCAAGAAAGGAACACTACGACTTTGCATGTTCCCTGCATCAGTGAACAAACCTGGCACTCCGTGACACGAGAATTCTGATTCGTTCTTGCGAGACGCGAAGTTTTCGTAAAAATACGTGGCAACTCGCGCTTTCAATGCTAGCCCACAGTGTACACATACTATCAGCTTCGCGAGGCTTTCTGTAGCCACGTAGGTAAGTTAAATGCCATCGTCTGACATATTCAGTTGAAGCTCACCCTGTTTTACTTGCATATATAATTGGTCAGTGTTTCTTGTAGTGCATGAGTCCCATAACACCGTACGCGGGAGGGAGGTCGCGCGGGCTCGCGATGTGTCATGTATAACTGAGCGATCTCAAGTTGTCGATACATTAAAATAGGGCCCCTATCCTTTGTCAGCAAAGCGCTGTTACGAATCGTGCGAGCCACGTTTCAATCATTCGAGGACGCGTCTGCTCGACGCCTTTCGTGGAGCGAACGCTTTACATCCACGCCGTCCTTCGCCAGTGTGTTGGGTTTCATAGCCACCGCTGCACCATGCTGCACCGCTTGTTTTTGTACGTTTGTTGATAGGTGGCAGCACACTGCAAGCGATTTGCTTGTTGACCGGTCTGAGAGCAAAACGTTCTCCGCGCCCAGACGTTGGTGACGCGGAGTGGTCGAAGTCGTTCGGCGGAGGAAATTCTTCAGATTGCTTTCAGCAGTGATGTTGAAAGAAACCATCTTGACGACGAGGATTTTTCACTGGACGTAGAAGACTGTGGAAGCACCGAGAGTGACAGCGACGATGAACCACCAGCTGATAACTCACGAGGAGCGAGTTGCACTTCACGTCCCCTCGTGCGTTAATGTTCTTTCACGCTCGTAAGTCACTTTGATTGTATTTAATGTATAACATCCTTGAGCGAGATCATAATAAAAGCATAGTTCCTCTTGTGCATTGCATGTATCACAATTATTGTGGATATTATGGAGGCCCGCATGCCGCCAACACGATCGAGCTCGACCAGCGAAGCGAAATGGTTAGAGCGATGGAACGTGCAGCCACGGCCACAATCCACGCCTCTCGGAGAACTTCTTCGACGTTGCGAAAAGCATACGTGTGCATTCTTTTCGATATTCATGTTTTGATCGTGCTTTTCAAAACTTAATTAGAGCGCAACCACACGACACATTCACACATCCACACACCCAGACATCAACCACGCACAGCGCGGTTGGCAGCACACTGCAAGCGATGTTGATATCTGGGTGTGTGGGTGTGTGAATGTGTCGTGTGGTTGCGCTCTAATTAAGTTTTGAAAATGATCTACCAACTAGCCCAACAACAAGTTCTTTTAGAGTACATTTCGATCGTGCTGATCGAACCTGCAACATGCGAGTGAAGTAACTTCAAACGGCTAGAGTCTCAGCATGGCTGTGACACAAGCGCTACTGAATGGCATGTTAAATGCTTGTGTTCCGTTGAAGACGTAACTCCGCGTTTCCTACTGCGCAAGTAATGACGACGGGGTATTATCACAGAACACCTTTATGTTTGCAAGCCATCATCACGCGCAGCAGCGATGACGCTACTCGCTGGCGGCCTACTACTGCGGCAAATCCGTCAGGCAGGCTCGGTACGTACTACCTCGGAGTGCCGTTCAGCTCATACGTCAGTTCTAGTTCATACAGGTTTATGTAGCACGCACAGGATTTCGCAAAGCATGGTTATGCACGGTAACGGAGCTGAAATATAACCTTTCACTTCGCAGCAAATAATTAGGTGGCGAGTACTTAGCACTTTCCATGGTTTGGGAAAGTATTTTAGTCTCATATCCATTTCAGCGCAGCTCATGGCTTCATCCGGTGAAAGTGGCACGGTCCGTACGTCCGCACGACCTATCTGTTCCTATGCTAACAAGCGGATTGACCCTCCTCCTGGCGCCATCTTGAAAAGCACGGCGCGCCACCTATAGTTCGTGGGCATTGCGAATACTATCGTCTCGCTAAGTACGTTCATGAGCTGCAGAGATGCGATTGGTCTCAGGCATTTTTTTCATGAGGCAGCTCATGCGGTCACCATGTGTCAAAACATAACCGTGGATCAAAAACTATATTTCATAATCGGCGCGTACGTTTTAGTCACTGTGGAGATGAGTATCGATGTGGTTCTCGAAACCTTTCGTCAAATCTTCTTCAAAAATGACTCATATATATGATGTAGACATGAGAGAGCTGCAAATGGCAAAATTAGCTGCTATTTTGTTCAAACCCCCTACCGCTTTGTATACGCGATACAAAGCCTTGTTGCGGTTTAGGTGGACAAAACGACGCGATATCAGTGACGTAGGCGACAACAGCTTTATTCGAACGTCGTCGAGCACTTGCCGCAGCGTGGCGCGTGCACCCTCGTCATGCTGCGATTCAGAAAAATGGCGCGCCGACGAGTGCTGTGTTGTCGTCACTGCAAGAGACAATGGGGACGCAGTTATGGAATGTTGTAGGGTTGTACAGAGTAACAAGAATGCTCGTCGCGGTACAGCGACATTGATTTTCTCTATTGAAGTCATCTATAATAGTACTGCAGGGTGCCCCACCCAACTTTATCCAGAGTTTAAAACTATGCTGACGTAGTCACTACGACGCGACATAATGCATGTTGCAGACTATTGCATGGAGTACGTAAGGCACAGAATTTCTTGTGTTCTGCTCAATTTCTTAAGTAAACCAGATTAATTAATCGAGTTCTGAAGCAACGAAACTGGGCGAAAAATTCCGGTTAGAAAGCTGTAGATTCGTTTTCAAAACGTCGGATTAGACAGTTTCTAAGTTTATATTCATTATGTATTAGTGTTTTTCTTCTTACTGCAGATGCCCTCAAAATACAAAAAAAAATCTACCACGTGACATGCCTGTTTGCGCGCCGTAGTTAAAGTGCGTCCTAACGTTCCGCGTAGACGCGATATGCATGATTCCCGCGCGGCCGCAAGTAACAGTGCGTCATCGCACAGCCGCCACCATAGTTGCTACCCTGGCGCCCGTAATAAGTGTCCAGCTTTAGCGACTTCTGGAGTTTTCGTTTTTACGCCGGTAAAAAGAACTGTGGAAGAGTCAAAACATTTAGAAGTTTGAACAATATGAAGTCGAAGGCCAGCGGAGTTACGATGGGCATAGGGAAGATAAACTGCGTTATTTGTCGAAAACATAAAGGTAAGTATAAATAACGGCAAACTTACGATTAAGTCGCAATATTTTATAGAAGAAAGGCAAGTGAAAGTGAGACAGCGTGGCAAACTTTAGTTATGGATCGACACTGAGTGCGATCATTACTAAAGTTCATCACATTAGTCTAAACTATGACCAAACGATGACTAAACTAAGACGTCGTCCCATAGTCATGAATCGGTGTGTTAGTCGTGAATCTGAGACAACAGGTGATATACAAACTTGGGCCAGAATTCTTCCGTCCAGGGCACCATTTGTCCGTTGAGGCACTCCTGCAGAAAAGTTTACAGTGAAGGCGTAAGAACAGTGGAGCGCTGAGCGATAGGGGAGTCGTAGCTATTGTGTACTATAATTCATTCTGTAGTACATTATATAGTTCTAGCGTGTATCCGTAATGACCATTTACTTGCACTGAATAATGGCAGCACGTTATCGTGTTGTACAGGTTCTCTTGTCGAAAAAAAAAAGAATTTTAAAAAATGCAGCGTGTTTACCCTTACGCCGCCGACTAAAAGTTACATTATGTATACCGTAGCGAATTACAATATGCGCTGGGTCACCGCAATCTCCGTGTGTGCCTAGTTGGGGTCTACACCACCAGGTGGCGCCACCGATCCGGTCAGACACCTCGACATCGTCGTCATCTTTATTTCAGTCAATGACAAGTGACAAAATGCATACATTCGTCCTGTCTAAGAGGGTGACAAAAGGCACGAATGCGTGACAGAGAGTCATAACCCTTTCTATACACACATCACTCAAACAACAGCTGGTCCAATGCTGTTCACATGGGCATACTAATGCAGCAACAACTGCTGGTACCACAACGTTATTAAGGCGAAAGCGTTACACATGTCACGGCCACCTGGATCGGGGCGCGCGGCGGTGTTGCTCCGGCCGTCCCATTCAGCGCGCGCCCCTTTGAAAAGTTGTAATCACGGCCACCTGGATCGGGGCGCGCGGCGGTGTTGCTCCGGCCGTCCCATTCGGCGCGCGCCCCTTTGAAAAGTTGTAATTGAGGTAGTTCAGACGCGCGCCGCGACGCGGCGCTCTCCTCCTACCCCCTTGCGAATGATGCCGCGCTGACCGCGCCGTAGACAGCCGCAGATGTGTTTGGAAAAATGCACACTGGACATCGTGCACGTGGTGACTGGAATAAAGGTACGCTATTATGTAATGTTAATCGGGCTTTACACAGTGAGTGTTGTTCTCTGTAGCATGTTACAATCGAGATAGAGCCAAGCAGCGTGCTTAAGAGACTTCGTGTGGCGCGGCGCGTTCATGTGCCATGACCACGGCCGCTACATAAGTGCCATGACACATATATTGTGCCGAGTACGTGATTTTCCGTGCTTCTCATTCTTTGTTTTGGCAATCGTTTCTCCCACGGCCGCCTGGACCGGCGCGCGCCATGCTTCTTTCTAAAGGAAATACATTTTGTCGTCGTCGGCACTGCATAGCTATCTTCTGCGGTCGAGCGCTGTCATCACGTTGCTGGAAAACAATTGCGGTAATGATAATGCTGTAGTCGTTTTCTCCTTGCCGATGATAGGCAACATTTTGATATGGGCACGTCTCTTTGCATTTTGAAGTTCCCACGATACGACAGCGATGTGAATGCGACGTTCTTATTTAAGCGCAGGCCGCATGTAGGCGAATTTGAACGCGAAAGCGATGAGTGACGCTTGTCGCCTGCGAATTAGCTAAGGGTCGGTCGCGCAATGGCCACTTTCTCTCGTTTTGGTATCGAATTGTCGTTTTAACGCGACAGCATGAAAGAGCCCGTTTCCCAAGCAACATTTTATCCTTGGCAAAATGTCGGCCTGACGTCGCTGGCCAACTGCACTGTCGTTGGCTCAACCTTGGCAACCAATGTAGGGCCGGTCTTGGGGATTGACATTGGCCTCATGTGGGCCTGCGTCGGCACCCGATGTAGGCCCGTCCACCGTGGCCGACGATGCCGAGTGCATGCCGCTCGCGGGTTGACCAAGGCCCGACGTTACATAAGCGTCGATTTACCGACGGCCGTAGGTCGGTTGCGGACGTTTCTCGCTAGTATTGCTCTGCTTTTTTTTCTTATTTTTTGTGCGTGTTCTAACAAAACGCATCAATTGTTTTTCTGGTGTGTTGGTGCGTGTCGTATTTAATGTGAACGGGCAGTTTATAGAGGCGTTTAACTCTATCTGAATTAATTACGGGCAGAGTGCACATGTAAGACGGAAATAAACGCCTCTAACGGTCTGCACTAATTAACGTGTTAATACGTAACACACAATAAAAGAAAGACGTGAATATAAGTTTTCTCTCTTAGATGTTTCACATTGTCATACCACATTGACTTCAGGCAAGTAATTTGTTTTTTAGTCTGCGTTCCACGAGGTTACGCCTGTTAGCTGTAGCTGCGACTTTTTCACAATAAAAAAAGACGTGAATATACGTTTTCTCTCTTTAGATGTTTCACATTGTCATACCACATTGACTTCAGGCAAGTAATTTGTTTTTAGTCTGCGTACCACGAGGTTACGCCTGTTAGCTGTAGCTGCGAGTTTTTCACTCGCTTGCCTCATTTACCGTGTTTTTCAGAAACGTGCCGTACTGCTGCGTGCCTTACTGTAAGTCAACACCAAGAAAGATTACGTTGCCTCGACGCCAAAGTGGCATTCCTTCCAGCAGGTAAAGCTCGCGCACTCAAGGCCGCAGCATCCCAAGGGAAATCCGCCAACCTCCTTTAAGCAGCGGAACCAACCTTCGGATCGATTCCCCTATTCTGGAAGCACTCAGAAAAAAAGGGGTTTTTAATAAATCTCGTGCTTTCCTTCGCATGTATACTTTTTACTGATATGCTGCACTTAAGAACACCAAAACAATTTTCTTGAAATGTGACTCGCGGGTGTTTTCGCTTCGGTCACCATCATCACGACAAGGACTGGCGCACACACACAAAAAAATAAAGAATATAGCGATAGCCGCCATTCATCCTTTTATGTGCTTTTTGTGAGGGTGGGGGAAGTGCTATGCTAACTCACGGTTACTCTACAGCGATATCTTCAAGGCGCCGCAAACCTTCCCGCATAGAGAGCAAAGGAATGGAGGGGTAGTAGGCGCGCGCCGCGGTGCGGCGAAAGGAGCGGTCACGCCCCTTTCTGCAATTACGCCTCCTCCGTCCGAATGGGACGGCCGGAGCAACACCGCCGCGCGCCCCGATCCAGGTGGCCGTGGTTGTAATTGAGGTAGTTCAGACGCGCGCCGCGACGCGGCGCTCTCCTCCTACCCCTCTCCTACCCCTCTCCTAAAAAATGGAAGCGTGGGTAGAACAAAATGATATTTTGGGAGAACTTCAGAATGGATTTCGAATCGACAGGCGGTTAGACGATAATCTGTTTGTTCTTACCCAGTGTATAGAAATATCTAAAATAGAAAACAGGCCCTTATACGTAGCTTATCTAGATATCACCGGGGCGTATGACAACGTTAATCAGGAAATTTTGTGGGATATATTGAAGGAAGTGGGCATAGGTGACGACTGTGTACAGCTTTTGAGGGAAATATACCGAGGAAATACAGTTTGTATAGAATGGGAAGGAATAAGTAGCAAGGACAGCGTTGAAATTAGCAAGGGGCTGAGACAGGGATGCCCTTTGTCCCCGCTGTTATTCATGCTGTACATGGCGAGGATGGAAAAAGCGCTAGAAGGTAGCAACATTGGATTTAATTTGTCACACAAACAGGTCGGAGCGATGGTTGAGCAGAAGCTTCCAGGTCTATTTTATGCTGATGATATTGTCTTATTTGCGGACAGTCAAGATGATATACAGCGACTGGCAGATATATGCGGAAGGGAGTGTGAGGCTCTAGGACTAGGATTTAGTGCAACAAAATGTGGATTGATGGTATTCAATGATCACGGAGACCATACGGTATTAATACAGGGCCAAAAAATACCGAGGGTAAGCGAGTACAAGTACCTCGGAGTATGGGTAAATGAGGGGGATAGATATATGGAGGTACAAGAGAAAGCATCGGTAGCAAAGGGAAAGAGGAATGCTGCAATTATGAAGCACAGAGCTTTATGGGGATACAATAGGTACGAGGTGCTTCGAGGGCTGTGGAAGGGTGTGATGGTTCCGGGGCTTACATTTGGGAACTCAGTGGTGTGCATGAAGTCAGAGGTGCAATCAGGAATGGATGTAAATCAAAGGACGGTGGGCCGCCTCGCGTTGGGCGCTCACGAGAAGACGACAAATGAGGCGGTAAAGGGTGATATGGGATGGACAGGCTTTGAAGTGAGGGAAGCGCAGAGCAAAATGAGATTCGAAGAGAGGTTGAGGAAAATGAAGGAGAGTAGATGGGCAGAGAAGGTTTTCAGGTATTTGTATAGAAAAAGCGTTGACACGCAGTGGAGAAAAAGAACCAGGAGGCTCACCAGTAAATATACCGCTGGCAGTGCGGGCGATATGGCAACAAGGAGCATTAAGCGGAAGGTCAGAGAGGCGGAGAGGACTTATTGGATGACAGCGATGGAAAAGAAGCCGGCTCTGAGTAACTACCGAAAAGGAAAAAATGAAATAAGGAGGGAAAGGTTTTATGATAATTCAAGGGGAAGCGCTTTACTGTTTGAAGCAAGGTCGGGCTGCCTTAGAACGCGTAGTTATAAAGCGAGATTTAGTAACGAAGAAGAACAATGTACATGCTGCGGGGGAACTAAGGAAACGATGGAACATGTACTGATTGAATGTGGCGATATTCACCCAGGTATACGTGTGGGCACGAGTCTACATGAAGCCTTGGGTTTTAGGGACAACAATGGAAAGCTGAACACGTCCGCGATAGAAATAAGTAAGAGACGGTTAGAGTATTGGTGGCAGAAAAGTAGAGATAAAGAACAAAAATAAATAATGGCGGAAAATAAGGTCATTCTGCCTTAAGAGGCAGAGAGATGGACCGTGAATTTATATTTTTTGGTATAATAACATAGATTTAATCAATGTAGATAAGGTATTAGGCCAACATGAAACAAAGAAGCTTTTTTTTTTTTTTCTTCGAGCCTGGTGGCAGACATGTCACCGCCCCGTTTTAAAGGGGACGCTCATAGCATCCATCCATCCATCCATCCTTGCGAATGATGCCGCGCTGACCCCGCCGTAGACAGCCGCAGATGTGTTTGGAAAAATGCACACTGGACATCGTGCACGTGGTGACTGGAATCAAGGTACGCTATTATGTATTGTTAATCGGGCTCTACACAGTGAGTGTTGTTCTCTGTAGCATGTTACAATCGAGATAGAGCCAAGCAGCGTGCTTAAGAGACTTCGTGTGGCGCGGCGCGTTCATGTGCCATGACCACGGCCGCTACATAAGTGCCATGACACATATATTGTGCCGAGTACGTGATTTTCCGTGCTTCTCATTCTTTGTTTTGGCAATCGTTTCTCCCACGGCCGCCTGGACCGGCGCGCGCCATGCTTCTTTCTAAAGGAAATACATTTTGTCGTCGTCGGCACTGCATAACTATCTTCTGCGGTCGAGCGCTGTCTTAAGAGCATCACGTTGGTGGAAAACAATTGCGGTAATGATAATGCTGTAGTCGTTTCCTCCTTGCCGATGATAGGCAACATTTTGATATGGGCACGTCTCTTTGCATTCTGAAGTTCCCACGATACGACAGTGATGTGAATGCGACGTTCTTATTTAAGCGCAGGCCGCATGTAGGCGAATTTGAACACGAAAGCGACGAGTGACGCTTGTCGCCTGCGAATTAGCTAAGGGTCGGTCGCGCAATGGCCACTTTCTCTCGTTTTGGTATCGCTTGTCGTTTTAACGCGACAGCATGAAAGAGCCCGTTTCCCAAGCAACATTTTATCCTTGGCAAAATGTCGGCCTGACGTCGCTGGCCAACTGCACTGTCGCTGGCTCAACCTATGATGATATGTGGAGTTTAATGGCGCAAGGGCCATGCTTGGCCAAAGAGCGCCATGAACAGTGATGAAAGTAGTGACATTGATTCTTGAGTTACGGTTTGTAAAGGATGTGAACAATAATAATAATAATAATATATGTTGTTTAATGGCGCAAGGGCCATTGATGGCCAAAGAGCGCCAGGACATGATAGGGAAAGTGAACAATGGTTATGTTAAGTGGCTGTATAGGAGCCTAAAATTCCTCGCGCTAAAGGCGGATAAAACATAAGTAATAAAATCATGAAAGTGACGTGAAACATGTGCACAGAGAATGGATAACAAGAGGTCGTGATGATAAAATAATGAGGGTACGTTGCGAGCACGAACACCTCCTCAAGGCCTTTGAGGCCAAAGGCAGGGAGGCCACACTCTTAAAAAAAAGTTCGTAAAAAGGTAGTAACTGGAAGGAAAATGTTAGTAACGGCCACTGTTACTAACTCTCTGAGACAGTTACTATAACCATTTACAAACTCGAAAGCAGCAGGCGTGTTGTTACTACCCAAACAGCCAAGTTACTAACTCGAGTTAGTAACAAAAAGCTACTTTGCTTATAACCCTTCACAGTGCTGCAAAAACATGCGTTCACTCACTGAGTGAAGGTTTTTAATATATTTTAATATATTTTCTCAAACCCTTCTCGTATTCACTTTTTTTTATCATGGCTTGAAGACATATAATTTATACGACCAACATTTTTAGAGGAATTGATATTTGAGTCTGATTGCATGTCGCCCGAAATTTTATGCTGTCGTGTTTATCTTTGTTCCTCTGGATACGACGCTCGCCTTCGGACCAGGGGCCCCTGGGTTTGAATTCCCACCATGCCCAGAAATTTGTTTTTTTCTTTTGAGCCAAAATAGCCTTAGATGATTTATCGAGCTGAAAAGTTACCGTCAGCGTCCCGCGGCGTCGGGGAAAGCACGAGTGACGCGAGAAATTATGTCGTGATGACGTCACCATATGATGTTACGTCATAGATCGCCAAAATATGTGACGCCGTTGTGCCGTTATCACGACGTCACGTTACAGGATAACGTCATCACACGACATTATAGCTTGGTCAAAGGTAGATCTATCACGGATGATGTGCAAAACCACGTTAGGTGCAGATAGCTTTCGGAGGGATAAATACGACGACGGAGAAGAACAAGATGACGGCTTTCGTCTTCGACTCGTCTTACACTCTTAAAAAAAAAGTTTGGAAAAAGCTTGTAACCACGAGCAAATAGTAACAGCCGCTGTTACTAACCTTCTTGGACCATTACTAACTTTTTGCTACCTTTTTACTACCTACGTTAGCAGACACTTAAAAGTTGCAACGGTTACTACCTCTTGCGTACCGTTACTAACTTTTTGCGATGCACCTGTTAAATGAACTTGCTAAGCGAATCATAGAAGTTATTATTACGAGCTTTTTACAGCCTGTTCACTAGCACGGGGATCCATTCAAGATCATTGAGGCGATATTAGTAAGCTTAATACCCCGTGTTGGGTCTTGTATATTAGGCCATGTTGAGATGATATTACGCAAAATATACATATAATATATTGATTTTCTTAATATGCTTGATTAAAAGTTCTACGCTACGTTACCTCGCGCACCTAATAAAATTGTACGCGATATAAATATAGGCGCACAACTTAACCTACCTATCCTAAAGCCTAGCTGCCCACTGGCACCAGCTGCGTACCCCAGAGGTAGGGCTATATATACTCCTGGAAACACTTTTGAATTATACGTGTCGCGTAGCCTTGTCGTTGTGTATGTGTGCTGTTCTGATTCATGTCATACTGTGCATAATTACCTAATGATATATCGCAATGTTGGTGCTCGCGAATTTGACCGTTATAAAAGCAGGAAGCTCGTGATGCGAAAGGATCACGGTTACTAATTTTTTTTGGGTAGTAACCGTTACTACCTATTTTACTAGCTAGCAACGAGAAGGGTAGTAACCGCTACTAAGTGCGTTTGTAACGGCGAGGGTAGTAACGGTTACTAACCTCCCCGTTACTAACCGCACTTACTAACAGGGTAGTAACATATGTGACAAGTAGTTAGTAAACCGAAGTTAGTAAGTACTACAACCTTTTTTTTAAGAGTGCAGTGCTTTTCTTTAAAACAACTACCGCAGCAGCGGCCTCTGTGGAGAAGCCGTGCTGTGGTTGCCAGGGTAAATAACATTAAAACTATGTATATCTTTGAAATAGCGAAAGAGCGAGTCTTGTTTAAAAATAGGCTCCCTGCCTAAGAACATTGAAGGGTGAAGTGGGAGATGTTGGCGGTATGATGGGAAATGTTTTTCTCTAATATCTTCTAGATGCGTGCATTGAAGCAGGATGTGCAGGACAGTAAGTGGCGCGCCGCATTTTTCACAGATGGGTGGGTCACCACCGGACAGAAGGTGTGCGTGTGTACTGTGTGTATGTCCTATTCTAATTCTGCAAAGTGTGACTTCTGTGTGACGTGACTTTGATACCGGTGACCAAATGCCAAGACGCGGCTTGATGACGTGTAGCTTATTTTGCTTGTGCCTATCCCATGTACTCTGCCAAAAGGCCCTGAGCTTTCTTTTGAGTAAGGGTTTTAGATCTATAACAGGGACGGCTACTGATGTATTAGGACTGTTTTCGTGGGCGGATGCAGCTAGCTGGTCCGCCAACACGTTACCTTGGATCTCGCGGTGCCCTGGCACCCAGCACACTACGACACGCTGTTTGAGAGCGTAGACCGTGCATAGAAGTGTGTAGAGGGAGATGAGGACTGGGTTTTTGTGTTTTTTGAGAGTTTTGAGGGCTGTTACCACGCTTAGGGAATCGGTGTATATAACTGCCTTTTGTACTTTTAATTGTTTAATGTGTTTAACGGCCGCAAGTATCGCGTAAGCTTCTGCCGTGAAGATACTTGAATCAGGATGCAGAATACCGGAATCCGAAAAGGATGGACCAACGGCTGCATAAGACACAGAAGTATTGGACTTTGAGGCGTCTGTAAAAAATTCTGGGCAAGTGTATTTGTGTTGTAGTTCGAGGAAGTATGCACGGATATGTGTAATAGGCGCGTGTTTTGTAACTTCCACGAAAGATATATCGCAGTCAATACGCTGCCACTGCCACGGCGGGAGTTGTGCAGCGGGAGCCATTAGACAGTGTTCAAGAAGTGGCACACCCGTTTCCTGAGCTAGGCCCCTCACACGAAGTGAATAGGGCTGTCTCACTGAAGGACGATTGTCAAAAAGTGCAGAGCTAGACAAATCATTGACAGTAGAGTGCGAGGGGTGTTCGTTGTTTGCGTGCGCCTTTAGAAAATATGTGAACGATATGTAGGATCTCTGCAGGTGGAGCGACCACTCATTGGATTCAACGTAGAGGCTCTCTACGGGGCTCGTTCGAAAAGCGCCCGTAGAGAGACGGATGCCCAAATGGTGGATAGGGTCAAGGATCTTCAAGGCGCTCTGTGTGCAGACTGATAAACAACGGCCCCGTAGTCTAGGCGCGTTCGAATGAGGCTTTTATACAGGTTCATTAGGCATTTCCTGTCACTGCCCCATGAAGTGCGCGACAACACTTTTAGGATATTCATAGTCTTCATGCACTTATTTTTTATGTATTTGATGTGTGCTATAAAGGTGAGTTTAGAGTCCAGAATGACGCCTAGAAACTTATGCTCCACCTCTACATTTAACCGCTGGCCATGCAGGTCAATTTCGGGATTTGGGTGGAGGCCTCTCTTCCTAGAAAAGAGAACACAGGTGCTCTTTTGTGGATTTAAGCGGAACCCATTATCATCTGCCCATTGGGACACCTTGTTCAGGCCGAGCTGGACCTGCCGCTCACAAATGGCAAGACTGCAAGATTTAAAAGCTATTTGGATGTCGTCAACATACGTGCAATAAAACATAGTTCGTGGGATACAAAGATGCAAAGAGTTCATTTTTATGATGAAAAGTGTACAGCTGAGCACACCACCCTGTGGAACGCCGGTTTCCTGCACGAACGATCGTGACAAAGCATTTCCAACCCGAACACGGAATGTGCGGTTTGAGAGATAGCTTTCAATTATATTTAACATCCGGCCACGTATGCCTAAGTGTGACAGGTCTCTCAGTATGCCAAACCGCCACGTCGTATCATAGGCCTTCTCCATATCAAGGAACACAGAGAGGAAGAATTGTCTGTGGACAAAAGCCTCGCGGATTTGTGACTCAATACGTACGAGGTGGTCGGTGGTGGATCGACCTTCTCGGAAGCCGCACTGATATGGATCAAGCAGCTTGTTTGATTCTAAGAAATGTGTTAGGCGACAGTTAATCATCTTCTCAAATACTTTACAAAGGCAGCTTGTTAATGCTATGGGCCTGTAGCTGGAAACACTAGATGGATCCTTTCCCTGTTTCAGAACAGGGATTACAATGGCCTCTTTCCAGGCAGAGGGAATCTCGCCGGAAGTCCATACAGCGTTATAAAGGCAGAGGAGAGTTTTCTGTGTTTCGTAGGGTAAGTGTTTAAGCATTTGGTATATAACACGATCAGATCCTGGGGCAGATTCATTGCAGCAGTTAAGCGCTGCTTGCAGTTCAGCTAAGTTGAATGGTTCGTTGTAGGATTCGTTTTTTGCACATTTTCTTTCTAACTTTTGCCTTTCTATAGTTGTTTGTGTCGTTTGAACGTGTCGGAGTAGTGCGTAGAGCTGGACACACGTTCAAAATGTTCACCAAGAGAGTCTGCTTGGTCTTCCAGACTGTTGCCATCTGTGTTTACTAAAGGAAGTGAATGTGTCTGTTTGCCTCTTACCCTATTTACCCTGTTCCACGTCTTAGCCTCGTCTGTGTATGAGTTAATACCTGATAAATACTTCTGCCAGCTCTCTCTTCTTGCTTGTCGGCGTGTTCGCCTGCCTTGGGACTTGATCTGTTTAAAATTGATAAGATTCTCAGCAGTAGGGGAGTCGCGGAGTATCCCCCACGCTTTGTTTTGCTTTCTTCGAGCGTTCCGGCAATCGTCGTTCCACCATGGGACACGACGTTTGGAGCCAATGCCACCTGAATGAGGAATGGATTTTGAAGCGGCGTCAATAATAAAAGCGGTAAAAAACTGAACAGCAGCACCAATTTCTAAGGACGACATCTCAGCCCAGGAGACACGGGTAAGAGTTCCAAATTTCTCCCAATCTGCTGCATCAGCTTTCCACTGGGGAGCCTGTGGTGGAGATTCGTTTTCTTTTGGCGTGCTTAAGAGTATGGGAAAATGGTCGCTACCGTAGGGATTTTTAATGACGTCCCAGTTAAAATCAAGTAAAAGGGTGGGTGAAACAATACTAAGATCGATAGATGAGTAACTCCTGTTTGCAAGGCTAAAAAATGTACGCTCCTTCTTATTGAGCAGGCATGCACCAGCGGAGAACAGAAACTGCTCAATGAGACGGCCTCGCGCATCGCTGCGAGAGTCCCCCCACAAGCTACTGTGTGCATTGAAATCGCCAAGGACGAGGTATGGTTCTGGCAATTCATCAATAAAGGCCTGAAATTCGTGTTTGTGTAACTGGTAGTGTGGGGGTATGTAAAGTGAGCAAATAGTTATGAGCTTGTTGAAAAGAACAGCGCGAACGGCCACTGCCTCCAGGGGTGTTTGCAACTGCAATACCCGACATGCTACATTTCTATCTAATATTATAGCAACGCCACCAGAGGATGTGAGAGCATCCTGGCGATCTTTGCGGAAGATAATGTACTGTCTGAGAAAGTCAGTATGTATTGGTTTCAAGTGTGTTTCCTGTACACACAGCACTTTTGGTTTGTGTTTGTGGAGAAGTTCTTGAACATCGTCGAGGTTCCTGAGAAGGCCCCTCACGTTCCATTGGATTATTTGCGTGTTCATGATGAAACTAAGGTAGTGCTGTGTGTACGAAACGGGAGTTGTGGTTGTTTAGGTGGGGAGTTCGAACTCAAGTAACAGGGCCGTCCTCCGGCCCCGTTATCGGCTTCTTAGTTTTCTTAGCACGCTCCAGGGAGCTGCGCCGATCTTTCGGCACCAGGGGTGCCGAAGTAGTGTCCATTGCCTCCTGGGAGGCACTGGATGCCCGCACGTGCGAGCTGGTAGTTCGAGTTTCGGGCCTCGCCTGGCGAGACGAGGCCTTGAGACCCGATGACCCTGGAGTCGACGGGCTCTCTTTGCGAGTTGGCGGAGTAGACTGAACTACTGCCGCCTTGGGGGCAGGCGCCACAGCCGACGGTTCGCTCTGCGTGGACCGAGGGAGTGGCGGAGGCCGATGCGACGTTGCCCCCCGGCGCGCCGCATCAGCGTAGGGTGTGGTGGCGAGCACCTTTTACGGGCTTCGCGGAAAGAAATGTTCTCCTTGTACTTTAGTGTGATGATTTCTTTTTCTTTTTGCCAGTTTGGACATGCGCGTGAGTACGCCGGATGATCGCCGTTACAGTTGACGCAGTGAGGTGCGCCATTACAGTTTTCGGATATGTGACCTTGTATACCGCATTTAGCACAAGTTTGATGACCACGGCAGCTCAATGATCCGTGGCCGAATCTCTGGCATTGGAAACAACGTCTGGGATTAGGGATGTATGGTCTGACAGTTAATTTAATGTAACCTGTTTCGATGGTTTGAGGGAGAACACTGGATGCAAATGTAAGAATGAGATGTTTCGTGGGGATTTCCTTGCCTTCCCTCCTAATAACGATCCGTTTTACATGGGTCACGTTTTGGTTCTTCCATCCCTCTAGAAGTTCATCTTCGGACAGGTCAATGAGGTCGGTTTCCGAAACGACTCCGCGTGAGCTGTTCATGGACCTATGGGGTGACACTGAAATGGGTACGTTTCCAAGTGTTACGAGATTGCCGAGTTTCTGGTATTGTTGTTTAGCTGGGACCTCGAGAAGAAGGTCACCGCTTGCCATTTTGGTTACCTTGTAGCCCGGCCCAAAGGCTTCGGTCAAGGATTTTGCAACTATGAAAGGGGAAATAGTTCTTGCTAGTTTTTCGGGGTTCTGGCTGTGGAGTACATGAAATTTAGGGAACGTTTCTGTTGGTCGGGTCAAAGAGTTGAGTATTTCGTCGGTGCGCACCCTCTTGTGAGGGTAACGATCAAGGAGGCGGGGGAATGGAACTGTTTCCATGATAAATGTATGTGTTTCGGCAGCAGTGGCGGCCACCCACCATGGAGTCCAACAAGGGGACGCTGCAGCACTTAACATGTAAGGCTGCAAACGCCAGCCGTACAATGCCGCTATAACCTAATATACTATGTCCAAGAGAGGACACATATACACGGTTAACCCGAGCCGCCTACGAAAACGGGGAAGTAACTGAAGAAAAAGGAGACAGGACAGAAAGGAAAGACGATAGGAAAGAAAAAGATAAGAGTGGGGGATAGGAAAAGGCGACCGCCGATTTCCCCTGGGTGGGTCAGCCCAGGGGTGCCGTCTACGTGAAGCTGGGGCCAAAGGGGTGTGTTGCCTCTGCCGGGGGGCCTTAAAGGTCCAATCACCCGGCGTCGGCTCAACTCCCAGGATCCCCTTTTCCCCGGACACGGCAATGCCACGCACGGCTAGGCGTGGGAGGGGGTCGAAACCCCCCCGTTAGCTCGGGTCCGTGGTGTCGCTACACACCAAACGCCTGCTTCGCAGACGCCCCTGCGGGGGCTGGCTCAACCTAGGCAACCAATGTAGGGCCGGTCTTGGGGATTGACATTGGCCTCATGTGGGCCTGCGTCGGCACCCGATGTAGGCCCGTCCACCGTGGCCGACGATGCCGAGTGCATGCCGCTCGCGGGTTGACCAAGGCCCGACGTTACATAAGCGTCGATTTACCGACGGCCGTAGGTCGGTTGCGGACGTTTCTCGCTAGTATTGCTCTGCTTTTTTTTTCTTATTTTTTGTGCGTGTTCTAACAAAACGCATCAATTGTTTTTCTGGTGTGTTGGTGCGTGTCGTATTTAATGTGAACGGGCAGTTTATAGAGGCGTTTAACTCTATCTGAATTAATTACGGGCAGAGTCTGCACTAATTAACGTGTTAATACGTAACACACAATAAAAGAAAGACGTGAATATAAGTTTTCTCTCTTTAGATGTTTCACATTGTCATACCACATTGACTTCAGGCAAGTAATTTGTTTTTAGTCTGCGTACCACGAGGTTACGCCTGTTAGCTGTAGCTGCGAGTTTTTCACTCGCTTGCCTCATTTACCGTGTTTTTCAGAAACGTGCCGTACTGCTGCGTGCCTTACTGTAAGTCAACACCAAGAAAGATTACGTTGCCTCGACGCCAAAGTGGCATTCCTTCCAGCAGGTAAAGCTCGCGCACTCAAGGCCGCAGCATCCCAAGGGAAATCCGCCAACCTCCTTTAAGCAGCGGAACCAACCTTAGGATCGTTTACCCTATTCTGGAAGCACTCAGAAAAAAAGAGGTTTTTAATAAATCTCGTGCTTTCCTTCGCATGTATACTTTTTACTGATATGCTGCACTTAAGAACACCAAAACAATTTTCTTGAAATGTGACTCGCGGGTGTTTTCGCTTCGGTCACCATCATCACGACAAGGACTGGCGCGCACACACAAAAAAATAAAGAATATAGCGATAGCCGCCATTCATCCTTTTATTTGCTTTTTGTGAGGGTGGGGGAAGTGCTATGCTAACTCACGGTTACTCTACAGCGATATCTTCAAGGCGCCGCAAACCTTCCCGCATAGAGCGCAAAGGAATGGAGGGGTAGTAGGCGCGCGCCGCGGTGCGGCGAAAGGAGCGGTCACGCCCCTTTCTGCAATTACGCCTCCTCCGTCCGAATGGGACGGCCGGAGCAACACCGCCGCGCGCCCCGATCCAGGTGGCCGTGCACATGTCTCACGAGTCGGAAAACCCGTCGCCAGGCGGCGTCGTTAACACGAATGGCAAAAGTCACGTGAACAAGTGATATGACGTCATATGAGGGCGTCGATCTAATCGACCGAGGACGTACGTAAAAGTAATTTGATGAGACGGTCTCGCGAGAGCATACGCTTTCTGACTCGAAATTCGAAAGTCGTGGGTTCGGACCCCACTGTCGGCAAAAAAGTTTTTTTCTGCCACTTTAATTCAGTTCAATTGATGTCGTAATTACTACTACAGTTGTGAACAACAAATAGTACTCCCTATGCTTTCCCTGGCTTAAATGTCTGTTCATTTAATTTGGTTGTGCCTAAGAAAGAAACGAGCGCCTCGAACAAATAATTCTCCTATTTAAGATTTTGTCATAACGAACTTTTAAATAGAAACGAAAAATTACTCTTAAATAACGAAACGTCAAGTGCTTACGACGTGCAAGAGCAGTAAAATGGTGCATACAGAAAAACTGCACAAGAATCACAGCAAAAAAAAAAAGAAAGAACTCTCTCATATAATATGCATTGCCTAAGACGACTAGAAGGCGAAAGCCGTCTTCTTTTTGTTCTCAGTGGATGTATTTAGAGTTACCGTAGGATATATAGTAACTCCAGATGTATTGATCCTCCCCCGCCCCCCTGCGACAGGTTTCTGCAACTAACGTGGTTTTGTTTGCACTGCCTCCGGGATCGGAGGCATTGCCAGCCTTCTGCAGCTTACCTGATTTTGCACTGCCTCCGTGATCGGTTTACCTTTCACCGAGCGAAGATGTCATGTGATGACGTCATAGTGACGCCATGACGACGCCACAGATTTTGACGATCTGTGACGTCATGATGATCTCATATGCTGACGTCATCACGTGGTTATATTTTGCATCACGCGTGTTCACGCCGATGCGGCGGGACGCGGGTAGTCAGTTTTCGCGTGTGATGGGGCATCTAAGGATTTCGCCTTAAGAAACCCGCTAGGCAACAACGCAGCCCTTAGTTCTCACCAAACCCTACCCCACAGGTGGCCCTGCTCGGCTGTTCAGACCTACAGGCCCAGCAGGCCTTGGTGCAGAGAGCAAGGGCGGCGGCTTCAACGAATGGGGTCCCGGAATATGGACTCCACCTAGTCTGTATAGGAGCCTCTAAAAAGGTCCCACCGATCTCTTTTGCTAATAAATGCTTTTCAACACTACCACCCGCTCGGTGCGAGCCTTGCTCAGCATGGAATCATTGTGAATAAGGCTTCATGCATTTGGTAAAGACACCGCTAAGCTTGGAAAATTGTCCACCGTAGAAGCACCAATCGTGGTGTATAAATGTAGTTACATAATACCTTGAACGCTTTTCCAAGTTCCTTGGCGCTTTCAAGGCTCGTCAAGTTCACTTTTTGGAGTTCCTGGAACAAAGAAATATACGAACGAGTTCCAGACGTTGAATGTCTTACTGCATGTATACCGAGTGTTTCATAAAGAATAATAACTAAAGGAACAACGCAGGAACGAAATAAAAAAAAATACTGCGCGTTGTGTGCACGTATAGGAAGTTAAAACCAGATCATCACGTGCACGGTATCTGTGATCGTACATATTTGAGTAATTGTTGCGTGCGGCAGCCCTAAATGCATTAAGTTGCACACAATGTATGTATACATGCATCTTATGTTGTTCAGCTTTGTATGTTCATAAGTCTGATGACTTTATTGGGGAAATTCCTGTGGAAATTCCTGGGTGCGCGACTCACCTCTTTCATGTCGGTGGTGTAGTTATAGACGCAGCTGTAGAAATCTCCCAGCTGAAAAAAAAAACGAGCTTCATTTCACGGAAAGGAAAAAAATTGGGGCAACCACGCACTAGTGGTGCGAAGACTGAGGAAGCGGTGGAGCAGGTGGCGTTGCCCTCCTCCTTTCCCTCCTCCTCCTCACCATCACTTCCCTTTCCCACCCCTTTGCTATACTGTAGTATACATGGCTATGCTATGCTTTCTTTCTATCTCTTTCTTTGTCTCCCTCACTTTCTTTCTCTTTATTTCGTTGTCTCTCTTTCATTTCTTTCTTTGTTTCTCTTTCTCTCTATCTTCTCGTTCTCTTGCTCTCGCCCATAGCAACGCAACCATGGTTCTCTTTCTACGCTAAGGTGTCCTCATTTAGAGTCAGTTATCGTGCACTTCTCCCCCTCTTTCATACCGTCTTTCTCCTTTCCATTTAAAGAAATAAAGAATCACTCATACGCGAAGCGAGGCACAGCTGTGCCAAGTGGTTGCTAGGAAACGCGCAGTGACGTCATAGCCAGGCGCCGTTTCTGGTCTACGCGTTACGGACAAACGAAAAAAAAAAACGAAAAGCTTATATCAGCTCCGCTGTTAAAACGTGTTATCCCGAAAAACGCATATCATGCAGGATCGTGTATCGAGGAGACTCTGCCGCACTCAACAGTGCAGTCGGCCTGCGTACGGCCCGCGAAAAAAAAGAAAAAAAAAAGGAAATTTCGAGCCGAGTTAGGTGCCCGAATTGTGTACTTCAGTAAATCAGCGGCCGCGAATTCACAAAACTTCTCTTTCGTAAGTGCATTTTCTCATAGGTCAGCCGGCTTCACTAATGATATGTCCCGCATCGTGATTGGCTGAAATTTGTATCTCTTACGATAGGTGTATTCATGTGGGAGGTAATGGCCAAGTACTGCACCAGAGTGGTGCGTCCTTGTCTGGTGAGGATGTGCATTACCGGCTGTGGCCACCATGGAGCACCGTGCCATAGAGAAATGTTTAGTGTAAGACGTATTTGTGAATACGGGCCCAGAGCAGCGTTACACATTCTTCGCGTCAAATATATGCTCAAGAATCGCGGAAAGCAGGTTCTCGCGAATACAATTAACAGCCTAATTGTTTAGTTAACCCGTGTTCTACAGCAGCCGCACTCACGAAGCTCGCGTCGACGCAGCCCACACGAGATTCCCGTAGCAGCACTTGGAAACAGCCGGACAGGATTACGCGGTCGTGAAGCGTCTGATTCCTGCTGAATCCCTGCATAACGGAGATGGCATTGGCTCTGCATATGTAGATCACGTCAGCTTATTAACGCGAAAGCCTCAGATGCCTCATCACACGCGAGAAGTGACCGTCAGCGTCAACATGAAGTGATGCAAAAGAAATCATCATACGGCCTCATCACATGACGTCAGAGATCGCCAGAATTTCTGACGTGTTGTAACGTCATCATGACGTCACATCATGTTACGTCACGGGATGACGTTATCACATGATATCGCCACTTGGCCAAAGGTGGGCCGATCTCGGAGGCACTGCAAAACGACGGGCGGTGTAGAAAGCTTGCTGCGTTTCCGATTTCGGAGGCAGTACAAAAGCACGTTAGGTTCACATAGCTTTCGGAAATAGGGGGATCAAGACAATCGACTAAGAAAAAAAAGATAAAAAGTAGATGACTCAATAGCTTTCGCCTTCGACTCATCTTAGGCCAGGGGTCTCTAACACTCGGCCCGCACATGACTGTCTTCGTCCCATTTTTCTAAATTTTTAAAACAAGTATGTCCATGAGCTACACAGATATGACCGATCTCAAGCATTTTTTTCGTGAGGCAACCATGCGTTGAAACATAACCTGGGACAAAGACTTTAGATTTTAGAACCAGCGTCCAGATTTCATTCATTCTGCAGATCGGTATCGATGTTTCTCGAAGTCTCACTTCAAATCCCTTTCAGAAATGACCCATACAGGACCCATACAGGGCTTCCTTTCATTCGTACCCCTGTCTTAGGCGAATGCACAAGCCGCCGTGTGACGTATGGGGACGCTTCACGAATCATCGAATGGAGCCTGCCCCATACCTTGACATAGTCGGACCTGTGCCGTCACTTTTTATAGTGTAGGGTTATGACCATGCAGGTTTTAAGTGCGTAGCTCTTTAGGGGCCCGGTGTGTCGTCCATCCACTGTCTCATTCGGCCATGCCGTGGTCAATACAAGCCTAAAACAAGACTATAACAATGCTCAAAGCCAGCGCAAAATAAGCTAACGAGGTCTAAAATAATATAAACTACAGAAATAGCCAAGAATTCATCGCTATAATTGACCTAAAACCGCGAACAACGCTTCTGAAACATCTGGCTGATACACGCGCCGCGCGAGGGAGGGCGCCACCGCCTCAGCAAGCACACGAGTTCCAAGGGAATCGCTGGGTCGCCCAAGCTACGCACTTCCTCGGGTTTCACGGTAGTGGAGCTGCATTAAGCGCAGGATTTGGAACCACACCAAGACCTACACAAGAGCGACATTAGTGCAGGATTTAGCGCGGGATTAGAGCTGGATGAGAGCAGAATTAGCGCTACATTAAGAGCTGAATTTCGAATTTTTTTTTTAAGCGATAACGGTGGCCGAGTACCCCTGATGTTGAATTCCAAGAACTGTTTTCACATTTACCCCCGGAAAGCGGGGAATCAAATGTAGGCCGTTGTGAAAAGCACCTCAACGTTTAATTTTAATTTTTACGTCCATTGCGAATTTGCGAAGCTTCTTTTCTTTGGGACTCGGCCAATGAAGGAGGGGGGGGGCAGCGTTGACACTTTCCTCCCCCCCCCCCCTATGGGGAATCCTGCGTACGCGTATGATCATAATAAGGTATATGAATCTTGTGAAGGCAACTTTTAGAAAGACACTAAAGTGAAACAATGAAACGGATTACATTGATAAATTGTACTCTGAGAAGTGTAATGTCGTTAATTTCACCATCGTAGGTTTATTAAGAGAGAAAAAGATCAAGATCAAAGTTTCATTTTTAAATTTCGCGCCGAAATCGCCACACGTGACGTCACCATATGTCGGCAATGAAAGGTGGAGCTCACTCAGACTCACTCAAGACATATATTTTGCTCTCCCGGACTCAGACTCACCAATATTTTCCTCAATCGCACTCACCCGGACTCAGACTCACTAAACTTTTCCTCAACCAGACTCACTCGGACACAAACTCACGAAATCATAATTAACTCGTACTCACTCAGACTCACAGCCTGATCTGAGTCTGAGTGAGTCGACTTATGAGTGAGTTTGTCGACCTATCGACGTCACGGATTTCAAAATGTATTTTTTCGTATTTGGCGACAATGACTCAACGAAATTTCCTGAAACTTGGTGTACTAAGTGTATGGCCCCCTCAGAGGACAATCAGCTTCATTCGTACTGGTTAGGAACTACGTATGACCTAGTAGGTGCCGTCCAAAGCTGTGACGTCACGACGTTTGGTGCGCGAATTTCAAGGTGGCGTCGGCACCCACCCACATTTTATTTTCGCGTGTTTTCTCGCTTACCGAGCGTCTTCTCGCGGCAAGCGTGGTGATTTTTGAACTGTGGAAAAGTAATTTACTGATACGAGAAAAATCGTTTTTCACTTTAGTGTCCCTTTAACCGCATCGGACACACACTTAGTTCATGCAAATGCGTCTGACCGTCACAAGTGGCAGTATTATGTCTTTTTACTTTCTGAGAGAAAAAAAAAAACTCATGTCGACCTTCTATGCATTCGCCTATGCATTCGCCATTTTATTTTTCTTCCTAGTCGATGTATTTATCCTGCCCCGCCCCCCTCCGAAAGCTTTCTGCACTCAACGTGGTTTTACACTGGCTCCAGGATCGGAGGCATTGCAAGCATTCTGCACCTCACCTGACTCTGCACTGCCTCCGTGATCGGCACACCTTTCACTGAGCGACGATATCATTATGTGATGTCACGGATGTGACGTCATGACGTCATCACGTGATGATTTTTTTAAATTTTCGCGTTTGATGAGTCATCTAAAGCTCTCGCCTTTTAAAAAGCGGTACGAGATTGGGTATACTCACGCCCTCAGCGCCACCGTTGAGTCCTTTCTGGTCTTTTACTGCGTCGACGCACTCTCGGTTGACGTGGTCTGCAAATAACGACGGGTCCTTTATTTAGGAGGCAAAACAACGAAACGAAGGGAGCGCAGTCTTTGTACTACTTATCATCGTGCCGTTACCGCTGACATAAAAGTCATACGGTCACTTATACCTCTGCCATACGGCACAGAAAATGATGTTAACTTCCTAGTGCCTTAAGATTTAATACCATTTCCGCGATGCCACCCGGGCAAATCAAATGGCATTCGCCTTAATGCCATTCGTCACTTAAATGCCTTCGCTAGAATCCGTTAGACTGAGAAACACGTACTCTCGACGCCAAAGCTTACTCACTGCAGTATACACATAAAACATTTGAAATAGCATCTACCATGTCAAAAATATTTTATACACGACTTTTAAGAAATCGCATGTTATTTTTCAGTAACACTCTAAACTTCGGCATGACAGGCGCCATGTGAGATTACGGGCTTCGGATTCAACATGCAATGACCGAAGTCGCTGTGGGCAGTTGAAATATTGTAAAATGCAGGAACGAACTCAAGCTAGTGCCACCATACTATGCTTACTTCTACATTTCGCTGTTCCTGAACGCAGATTAGAGTTGTTAAAATGCATGTTTGTATATTATTATTACCCTAAAATTGTTCATTTCGATGTCGCTGTTATCGACATCATCTGTTCAGATGCCATTAAATTTAGAAGTGTGGCAGTTCCGCCGAAAAATAAATGTCATTCGGGAACTTTATGCCTTAATTAACTACTGAATGTCATTTACTGAATGTCGACTGGATGACGAAAGCCATCTTTTTCTTTTCAATCGACTGTCTTAATCCCCGAAAGCTTTCTGCACACAACGTGGCTTTGAACTGCCTCCGCGATCGGTGGCACAGGAACCCTTCTGCACCTCGCGTGGTTTTGCAGTGCCTCCGAGATCGGTCTACCTTTCACCAATAACCAACTATGTCATCTGACGACGTAATCACGTGACGTCCACGTTATGTGACGTCGTAGAGATTGGCGTCATAATGACATCACAACTTCTGGCGGCCTGTGACGACATGATGACGTCATAACGTGACGATGATTTTTTTTTCCATCACTCGTGTTGGCGCCGACGGTCACTTTTCGCGTTTGATGAGGCATCTGAGACATTCGCCTTAATAACTGCGTGGTTACCTTTTCATTGATGGGCTCGAACGGAACGTCTCAGTTCCAGCCGATGGTTGATTTATATCTCCAGCATTGATCTCGTCTCTCCCATCTATCGACTGTAGCGTATGTTCCGTAAAATAAGTGCTTGAACATGGTTAAACAGTATGCACTAATTAACTAAATAACTCATCAAATAGCGCCACAAATAATGTAAATTTCGTGTCTCTAATCGCGATCTTATAGCCTCTGTCTGACCAAAAAAAAAAATAAGGTGGTTTGTCTCTGCGGTACACTATCGAAGGATTTATATCCGCTTAATTAATTGATTAGATACCAAGTTCAACTGATATGGCGTGTATGCAAATGCACAAGTGTATACCGCACTATGCTCGCTGATGCTGCATACACACGTTATATTTGCTTTCTGCTGGCGTTTCACATATTCTGAAGTGCCCCCCAACCCTTCTTGGTTGGTCATATATAATCCGGAGGCTCTTAGTACTCTTACTGTGCCTCGTTTTCATCATGCGGACTTGGTATATATATATATATATATATATATATATATATATATATATATATATATATATATATATATATATATATAATATATATATATATATATAAGTTCAGTTTTCTTGGATCCGGTGATTAATAAGCAATAATAAGCGCAGGCGCGCGCACAAAACCCAAAAATACTTATTCGACGTTTCGGCCAGCCACCGGTCGAAATGTGGATAAATGTACTTTGTTTTTGTACAAGCGCCTGTATTGCTCTCTCTCTCTCTCTCTCTCTCTTCTCTCTCTCTCTCTCTATATATATATATATATATATCTATATATATATATATCTATATATATATATATATATATATATATATATATATATATCTATATATATATATAGTGTGTGTGTGTGTGCGCGCGCGCGCAATAGACATAGGAAGTCGTGACTTACCGAGGTGGAAACACCATCGCGACTCGGCGGTTCTGAACACAAGAAACGACGAAAAAACAACTATAGCGACTGTCCTATACGATACGTTGGCATCTGTAATTGTAGGCAGCGTACGCGGTCGCATCCTTGACAGCAAGCCTCGTTGTTCAATATCTATGTTGTATTTGTTGCATCGCCGTGGATTATAGATGCTTACATCTGCAGACGCTATCCAGCTGCCTTCAGAAAAACAGTTGTTTCTCGTAATGTCTCTTTAAAAAAAATTATTTTATTTCGTTAGCATTCGGCACGCCTGCAGATTCTCCCCACAATAACTTTTTCTCGAGAGAGACTGCACCTAGAAGGAGTTACGGATCACGGAAAGCACTCCAACAAGCAGCCTTTTCTGGGCGGCTGCGATAAAAATACGGTTGCTCGCAACTTCATGCGAAAAAGGAAAAACAAAAATAACAAGAATATCGTGCGCATAGCCACATCTGGCGACTCAATGAACAAGATGGGCTGCTTTCCGCCGGTCCGCCGGCCACCCCTGCTTCGGAAAATGGAATGTGCTTAGCAATCTCGCTATCGGCGTGCTCGTGAACAGCGCCGCGTGTCGCAATTTTGCGGCTCCGGCCACCGGTCACTTGTGCTAATCTTTTTCCGTCGAGACTGTACAACCCCAGATATTATTTACATGCACAAGAACTACATTAGCGCTACAATAAGCGCTGGATTTAGTTTTTTTTTTTGTATTGTAAGATTAACACCTACGTAACATCAAGACGCTATGAACAAAAGGTAGTCGACTTACAGCACACTGAGTAATTCACTATAGCAGATTTGTGTCCAACTGTTTGTTTAGAAACAAACTGTTAACGATTTAGGGTACTCTACGGACTCTACTATGGGACAGCAGCAAGCCGTCCCGATAATAAAAAAAATGTGCGCAGATTGTTCCAGTGGCGCAAAGCTGGAAGCAATAGCGGTGCTAGTGGTCGACCTAGCTTCTCCTGAGTTTTTGTGAGGTGATACGAATAGTGTTACAAGATCTACGCCGTAACTAGTACTGCCAGGGTTTTGCTAGAGATGCTAAGTTTCAAGTGCGGAGCACATTAGGTGCCCAACTTGTCGTCCACCCGTGCGTCTCATGTGGCGTGATCACGATCACTGTAAAGCCACAGGTAAAGCGCTCAATACAGGCCATAACGAGGCTAGCAATGCTCAAAGCCGGGTTATTATGAACTGAACAAAGTATAAAACAATACCATGAACAGAAATAACCAAGGAGTGATCGCAATGATTAACTTGAAATAGCTAAAAACGTTTCGGAGACCTGCGGCTGACGCCGGGGCCGTGCAAGAGAAGGCGCCACCGCCCTGCCGCGCGAACGAATGCCCTTCCCCCTAGGCATCGCCGCGGCGCTGCGTCGCTACACCTGATGGGGGAAACAACCTGACGGAACTTGCCGCAGACGACGTGTACCTCAACTGCCGTAACAAGCAGGAAGTCGATAAAGCGCAGCAAAAAGTGGCGCACTTGTCGCACGCCGAGTTGGCGAATCTCCCTAACAAGATTCTACTCGGTTCCGGGGAAACACGATGCTGACGTCAAACACTGGCGTCATCGATGCTTTGGTAAACGGAGCAGTGGGAACTCTACGAACGGGAATCGCTGGGTGACCCGTGCTACGCACTTCCTCAGGTTTCACAGTAGCGGAGCTGCCATCCGTTTTTTTTTTTTTTTTTTTTTTGCTAGTAGTACTGACTAAAACGCGTTCTTGGGCTAGTTGATGCATGGTCTGGCAAAAAATTTGAAGGCACAAAGATACGAGGACAAGGCACCAGTCCTGTCATTTCTTGTCCTCGTTCCTAGTGCCTGCCAAATTTTTGTAGTAGTACTGAGTATGACTAGGCTTGGCTATTCTCCGGTTTCGGATCGGTTCTCCAGACTACGCACGTGTTGCGTGGTTTTGGCGGAAACATGTCACGTGACTAGCTGCTACGTGGTTCTGTCGCGAACGAGTCACCTGACCAGCTATTACGTGATGTTGGGATTTTAGTCACGTGTAATAGCTGTTACGGGATGTTACGTGATTTTAGTCACGTGAGTAGTTGTTACGTGATGCTACATGATGATGATGAAGGGGAGGACGAAGCAAGCGCGTGCTGGTTCATGAAGGTTTTTTTTTTTTTGTTCGCACTACCCGGCGCAACGAAAAGCTTGCAGATACAGTCCGTGAAGCTGTGTCTAGCTGTTTGTTTAGAACGAATTGTTAACGTTTTAGGGTACTCTACGCACCCTACAATAGGGAATCAGTAAACCCAGTAAACCGTCCCGATAATAAATGGGCACGGTGTCATTGCTATTACGGGCAGATTACAGAGAAAGAAATTCTTCGAGGGAGATTCCAATACAGTTCTCTTTTGTTTCGACCACGTCAGGAACGCAAGGTGTTCTTTTATATTTGCAGCATTCTTCGTGGACGCTACGGCTACACCGCTACAGCAACAGGTGCTCTATTGCTCCCTTACAAAAAGCACGAAACCTTATTTCGAACTCGCAAATACATGAAATGAATGTTGATTCGCTGTCTAATTATCAGGGCTAAGGTGCGCCACTAAGTCTCTATCGAAGAACCCATTTAGGTAGTCGGCTCTACAGCTTCGCCACCATAACTTTGGTGAGCGTGGGCGCCGCGGTGCGTGATGCCTGCCGCTGTTTTCCTGCTATTAAAGACGATAGTCTTTCTTGGGGAACCTAAACGCCTAAATTTTGGTCTGTCTTTCTGTCTGTCTGTCTGTCTTTCTGTTTGTCGGCACGTCCCTCGATTCAGCCACCCGGCCAAAGTTGAACCACTTGCTTACCGCCCACCCATCTTGAACTGGTATGGCTGTTCATACTAGTGAACGTTGTCGATCAAAAAGTAAATATTACGCATATTTGAGGCGTAACATCATTAGGTAAGTATTAGGTGGTGTGTTCGTTTAATAGAAAATACATAGATACGCAATTTTAAAGACCTTGATGGTATGCGTTTAACGTTGAGACAGTAACGCTGAAGCGATCAGCGGTCCAAGCCGAGCAAGCGCGAGCGCCAACAACAACCGTCTTCGTCTTCTTCTTTCGCAGGCGTTCTTGTCTGCGCCCTACCATGTTACAAATCACTCCCCCGCGGAGAAGGAGCCATCCTGGCGACCTAAGGAACAGGTACAACTGGTGGGTTCATAATGCGGCTTCAGTCGATCGACGTGAACAGTCTCGCGGCCGCGACGACGGCGGTCCGTAGATGATTGAACAGGCTCAATCATATAGTTAATTGGGGATGCTTGACGTAGGATGCGGTAGGGCCTTCGTACTTATGCAGTAGCTTTGTGGAAAGGCCAGGAGCGGAGGAGGGAACGCGAAGCCACACCAACGTTCCAGGCGAATACGACTGAGGAGGCAGGTTTTCGTCGTGACGGTCCTTCTGGCCCTACTCGCCCTACAATGTTACTACCCTAGTTTCTTAAGGTGCGCTGAAAATGCGACTGCGCTGAAACTTGTCTTCCTCCGTGCCCTCTGCACAGCTCATGTTGTGTTTCGGTTTCGGTTCAGTATTGCATTGTACGAATGACAGGGGCGCCGCTCTGGCATTCCTGTTTTACCCAGGCGACGTGTAAGTAAGAGAGTTTGTGGAGAGTACTCGTTGAGTGCGGACGTTTCTTCTCTTTCGGCGCATCGCGCCAACAGCCTGTTTGGGCTGGCCGGCGTCCCACCGGTCGCGTTGGTCACCGCCGGTCTTCGCCTGCCGCTGCGCCGGGACTACCAGCCCGCAACACAGCACTCATGTT
Source organism: Rhipicephalus sanguineus (assembly GCF_013339695.2). Classification (NCBI taxonomy): domain Eukaryota; kingdom Metazoa; phylum Arthropoda; class Arachnida; order Ixodida; family Ixodidae; genus Rhipicephalus; species Rhipicephalus sanguineus. The sequence goes on along the minus strand of NC_051186.1, from coordinate 41,693,485 downwards.
TCCCGACGTATTGCCAGATGGCATCCATATCTCACGCAGCGCCTCTTCTATCGTCTTTAGACGACATTTTGCAGCGAAGCACGCAGATACACGGCCAATTTTTTCTGTTCCTTCTCAGTCAATGTATTGATCTATCATCCGTCCCCGGGCCTCCGAACGCTTTCTGCAACTAACGGGTTTTGCACTGCCTCCAGGATGGAGGCACTGCATGCTTCCTGCACCTTAACCTGGTCTTGCACTGCCTACGTGATCGGCCCACATTTGACCACGCGGCGATGTCATTTGATTACGTCATGTGACGTCATAGTGACGCCACATAGTTTGGCTATATGCGACGTCACGGTGACGTCATATAGTGATGTCACCACGTGATTATATCTGAGGTCACTCGTGCTGGCGCTGCGGGACGCCGACGGTCAATTTTCGCGTTTGGTGAGGCATCTAAGGCTTTCGCCTTTAAAAAAGAAAAGTTTATTTTGTGTTGGCCTGGGTGATGGACGGATGACTCGATGTACGCCCCTCTGGCGTCGCACGGGCTAAGAATTTTTCTTCAGCTGGGTCTCGTTCACCTGTTGATCGCCTGCGCCAATAAGAAAGAAAAAAAAGGAAACGGTACTAGCGTTCCTTTGCCGACTGGTTTTTCACGAAAAAAAAAAATGCGCCTCTTCACCCGTATCTTTCGAACCATCTCTTGCTGATGACAAGTTTGTGCACAGGACAGAATGAACAAAATGTACCTACGTACTGTCGCGCTCAATATGACTTGCAACACGGGAGTGCGTGGCCTCATGAGCTCAAAGATTGCGCATGGCCTTCAACTCGTTCTCATTTCAACAAATAAATGATATTTTATTATTTGGATTCATCCCCTAGCGAGAGAACAGCGTTTAGTTATGGAAATAAGGGCTAGTGGAAGCCATGCGCAATGTTTGAACTCACTCGACTGCTTACCTGAAGGTCGCGGGATCGAATCACGGCTGCGGCAGCCGCATTTTCGATGGAGGTGAAAATGCATGAGGCCCGTGTGCTTATATTTAGGTGCACGTTAAAGAACCCCAGGTGGTCAAAATTTCTGGAGCCCTCCACTATGGCGTCTCTCATAATCATATCGTGGTTTGGGACGTTAAACCCTAACAATTATTGTTAATTATTAGTCTTTAAACTCACGGACTGAAACGCAAAAATTTCATCATCATCGACATCATCATCAGCCTGACTGCGCCCACTGCAGGGCAAATGCCTCTCCCATGTTTCGCCAATCAACACAGTCCTGTGCTTGCTGCGGCCACGATATACCCGCAAACTTCTTAATCTCATATCTGCCCACCTAAGTTTCTGGGCATGGGCAGGGCATGTAGCGCGTAGGCAAGATAACCGCTGGTCATTAAGAGTAAAACAGACTGATTCCAAGAGAATCCAGTCTGGTGAATCCGCCAGGGGGAGACAGAAAGTTAGGCGACCGAGGAAATTTAAAACTAAGTAATGCACGTACTTTCGCTCCAGAGTCTATAGTTCGTGTCATATCGGCGTAATTATAACACTTGCATCAGAGCCAACATTACCTTCAGATGACAGGTTCTTCAGCGACGTTACTCGGTTATCACGAGCATTTGTTCATAGCAATCGTTATACTAAAAAAAAAAACAAAGATGAAAACAAGAAAAAAACGATGACGCCTTTCAGTCCGTGAGTAGTGCACATACAGCCGTGAGTAATGTGAGAGGGAACACCGGAATTCGGTGTTCAATCAATTATTACCTGCAATGTACCGTTATGAATGTGACATAACGAACTGCAAGACATACCTTTCCGCTTAATCATTTAGTGCTGTGAACGCATTTGCTATTGCAAACTGCGGTTAGTCGTTATGACATTTAAAATTCAATTGCAGTGTTCCCTCTCATACTGCTCAAGACTGCACGTATAGTATACATACATGCATGCATACTCGGAGCACGACATTCATCCTTTATTTTCTTCACCAGCAAATAATCATCATTGTCAGCGTCATCATCGACAGCGCGCGGATCAGCCTAGTAAACTGCGTTGAGGTAACAGCAATCCGTGTTACACACACACACAACACACACACACACACACACACACACACACACACACACACACACACACACACACACACACACGCTAATTTAGGATTTGGAGAAGTATGTTAGAGTTTACATACCTTCGTTTGCTGTAAAAAAAGCATAAATGGAGATATCACGTTTAGTTAAGACTCTTGAATATGTGTATTGTCATAGTATCGACTCAGAAATATTTTCTTGTCTTTGGTCACAAGAAAAAAAAATCTACATTGCACCGGACACAGGTACTCGACGAAGTCATTAATGCTTCTGCACTCGAAACCAATTACTCAACATGGTCCCTATTTTGCGCGGCGAAACTTCTAGAACCCCGCGCACGCCTGTGAAGATGAAGAAAGACTTCAGTTTTTTTTTTCTTTTTTCACATATATAAGCGGGCCCAACCGGTATCGGCAAATTTTTTGATCGTGGAGAACATTATCAACAATAGTGCTTATTTCCAATAGAACTTGCAGGGCACACGTGCCCCCACTGTCCCTTCATTCCCTCCCCCCCCTCCCCCCCCCCCCCGCCACCCCATCTCATGTTTTTTCTGACAGCGTAGGCAGCGATTACAAAGAAGGGCGCTCACATAGCGAGGTGGCGAGCCAAAAAAGGACGAATGCCAAGATGAAGATGCCAATACCAGCGATCGCCACCTTCCAGGGTAGTTGGTGCCTGCGGAGGAAAACGCTGTGTTACGTCATCCGTCCGCATTACTTTGAATAAAGCCTCATATCATCATTATCATCGTCGTCATCTTGGCGATATTATTCTAATATTAGCATTCGTTATGAACAAGTATTCATTATAATTGACGCCATAATCGCTAGTATGAATTGAGACTTTTAAGATCATACGATCCGCCGGACACTTGGCCTATACCCCTGTGTGGGTAGGTGCCAATCATCCCATCAGCATCATCAGCGTCGGGATCATTATCGGGAGCTGCGAGCGTGAACGGTTTAATTGTCGAGTATTGAGATGAGGGACACAGCAGCAAAACACAAGGCGCAGTCGAACTGCTCTTGCTCTGATGAAGTTACCTGTATAGACTAATTAGAAATGGAATTAATTGGTTGGCTTCTGTGTTCCATACTGTAAGGAGTGTTTTCGTGTAGTACTTGAAACCGGAGCGGGCGAAATGAAAATTTCAAGGGAACGGGATCGTGTAGGTTTTTTTTTCTTCTTCTAGCCTTTTATTGTGACGTCACCAGATCAGTTAATCTACACATTATCCGCACCTGGGAACCAGTTCACGTTACTTACCGTTCGGATAGATGCACCGGGGCTGAAAGTAATGGCGGGCATATGTATTCGTTAAATGTGCAGATAATACAATACATGAGCACAATAAATGAACGAGCTGCGGTTGGTAGATGGGGTTACGCGATGCGCGACACCAATCCCCCAAATGGAGTTGCACGCACTCCTTCTTTCCTTTGGGCGTAGCTTAAAGGGACACTAAAGAGAAGCAATGAATTGGTTTAGATTGATAAAGTGTGCTCAGAGAACTCTTGTGTAGTTTATTTCACCACCATAGGTTTATTATTAGAGGAGAAAACCACGTTCAAAGTTTCATTTTTAAATTTCGCGCCGAACTTTGTAATTCGTGACGTAAAAGGTTTCGAAGAGCATTTAAATTATTTTTGGCGCCACAGGCTCGACGAAATTTCCACAAACTCGTTATGTCAAGTCTCTGGCCCCCTCAGAGGACAATGTACTTCGATTTAACCGATTAGGAACTACGTAGGCCCAAGCAGGCGCCGTCAAAAATATGTGACGTCACGGCAAATGGTGCGGGAATTCCAAGGTGGCGTCGCCACCTGTATTTTCTTTTTGCGCGTTTTCTCGCTTATGAAGCGTCTTCTCGCAGCAAGCGTGGTGTTTTTGGTATCGTGGAAGACTACTTTACTAATGCGAGAAAAATCGTTTTGCTCTTTAGTGTCCCTTTAAGTCAACGCCTCCTCTAGAAAGATGCCTGCCGCGTGAGCCAAAAACCTCCTGCCCTACCCTTTCCCTCTTTCACCGTTTCTAATGAGGGCAGTAGCTGGCGATCCTTGCGGTGGCCGCTTGCAACGCACATTTGCGCATGCGCACATTACCCCCCTCGACGTCACACCACACCAGCCCCATTGAAAACAATAGGGGAGAACGTGGCGCCATCTTTCGACAAGCGACCACAACTCAAGGCAGGACGGCTACAATGGGATAGCCAGCGATGCCGCAGGCATGTTTCTAGAGGAGGCGTTGCTTAAGTACATGAATGAGCTGCGGTTGGCAGACGGTGTTACGTGATACAGCGACACAATCCCCGCAAATGGAGTCGCCAATATTCGCTCTTTCCTTTGGGTATATAGCTTAAGTACATGATCGAGCTGCGGTTGGCATGCGGTGTTACGCGATACGGCGACACCATTCCCGCAAACGGAATTGTACGTACTCCCCTGTTTATGGTGCACAGCTCAAGTACATGAACGAGCTGCGGTTGACAGACGGTGTTACGCGTACGGCGACACCATTCACGCAAACGGAGTTGTACGTACTCACGTGTTCCTTAGGGTGTATAGCTTAAGTAGGTGAACGAGCTGTGGTCGGCATACAGTGTTACGCGATACAGCGACACCATTCCCGCAAACGGTGTTGCACGTATTCCGCTGTTGCTGAGGTTGTGCAGCTTAAGTACATGAATGATCTGCGGTTGTCAGACGGTGTTACGTGAAACAGCGACACCCATCCCCGCAAGCGGAGTCGCCAGTACTTGCTTTTTTGCTGTGGGAGTAGCTTAAGTACATGAAACACATAGCAAGCTACGGTTGGCAAATCGGTAACGTGCATTTGCAGGAAACACATGACCACCACGTCATACAGCGTGCTTGCATATCATTACAAAATAGAAATACGAAGCGACTCACTCATGGAATTCACGGCTTCTTCCACCTTCATTTTCATTTTCTCGGCAAGACACGAACAGAAAGAGAAATGTTTACACCTTTCAACGCTGCCGCAAAGAGCGATTGGCTACGCCTTTGACTCGACTTGGCTAAAGGTGGTTCATCGAGACAAGGCAGTGAGTTCTGAATATTGGTATTTATAGTTGTCTTAGCTCGATGCCTTCTCTCATTGGGAAAAAAATAACACCGCGGGTCATTCTTGTTTGTTATTTGCAACTTCCTGTCATGGTTTCCATTTTACCATGGTTGGAAGGTATTGTCCAGAAAACAATGTCATGATACTGAATCCATGCTGATGGCGGCGCTTGATGTATGAACCTTCTGTCTTGTTTTGTTATTTTCGTTCGACACTCAGTGTAACAGGGTCATTACATATGATCGATATCTTTCGGAGATATCTACTTACTCGATTTTGGTTGTTGTTGTTGTTGTTGTTGTCCTCATGGCACATACCCAATGGAGGGGATCGGCCGAGTAGTTGGTGAATTCTTCCTATATTTTCTGCATGGTGTGACTTCTTGGTACGCTATTTGTTTTTAATTATTGAATTGAAGTTCCAATTATGAGTAATGAAAAATTTAATGCCCATGGAATTTAGCAAGAGATTCTTTTAGTAGCAATGATATATTCCTGAACAGCAAGGAAAACATCCCTGTGGCTGTACCCCAGAGTAGTGGCCCCAAAAGAAAGAGGAATGGGATTCTGATAATTCCAGGTCCAGCTTTCGAAGAGGTGGTGCTAGTATTCTTTTCCTGAATGTGTTGAAACGGCGACGTGATATGAAAAAATGACCAACGGTTTCTTCCCGATTACAGAAGAGGCACAGAGAGGAGTTCACTAAACCTGATGGATGGAAGTAAAAATTGAGAGAAGTAACGCGGCAACGAATTTTTGTTATGGCAACTTCCATCATCCTTGAATTAGCTAATTCGCTGTGCCAAGAGAATAGAAAGTACTTGTACTCTGGAAAAGCTGTCAATGCCGAGTATAATAAGCCTTTTCTAATTGTAAGTGTGCGGAAACGCGCCGTCGTGATGTGGAGCTGTTGGCGGGAAAACAGGAATTATCGGTGCGGTCAGCGACGCTTTTGCAAGACTGCCCGCCGTTTCATTGCGAAACAAGCCCTTGTGGCCAGGTACCCAGATTAAATGGATACATTGAAGATGCGCTGGGACAAGTGGTTCCACTTGTGTTCTTGACCAAATTTTTTCTTTTTTTTTGTGCGATATGTAGGAGAATGGCAGTGCTAGTTTTCTCGCGTGATTTTTGTTCTTTTTTATCGCCTAGAGGAAATCGGCACGTACCCACGAGGGGGATTGGTGACATTGTTTTAGTTTATATTGCAAACAATTATGATTCTTTTAATGCCTTCTTTCGAGTCTACTTTCTTTCCTCTTTTCGTTATGTAACGTTATGTAATGCCCACTTGGGCGAAGCACGTATGAAATAAATAAATAAATGTACGAACAAACAAATGAACAAATAAATAGATCGCTCTGTGTTATAGTGGGTATGTGTCATTATGCCTGTGCTCTTTTCAACGCCAGCTGCCGGTGAGTTTCTCAGCGTGTGTTGCTGCCTCCTTCGACGAGTGGCGCCGCGCGGCATGCGGCGCACCGTGTGGCGTCGCGGCCGCTAGGCAAAGCCCAAGGTTTATCCCACACAGTGACAGGAAACAATGACGTCCATATAGACGAGTGCCCAGTATAGTGTGGTGTGTGGAGTGTACCCTTGCGAACACTCACTACACCCCTTTTTAAAATTCTGGCACGTATCATCCCCAACCAACCTTCTTGCCGGTGGCCATTTCATGCTTACCTATACTATCGATTACGACAGAGCCAGCCATTTTTTTAGGGGCGAAGCTCCTTAAGGCGGCACCCGTTCGTCCCTCGTAGTCGTAGTAGTCGTAGTGCGTAACCAGTCGTAACGCTAGTACCAGATCTTGACCTCCAAGGTGGTGCCGGTGGGAGATTTTCCTGTGCGTTGTTGAACAATAAAAAAATTCGCAGCGTGCGCGTTAACTAAAAGCCGAATTCTTCTGTCTCTCATTCCCCATTAGCAGCCATTGGCATGTTCCAGTAGGAAACGTTAGTAGAAGTAGAAGTGTAAGTGTTAGCTAAAAGCCGACTTCTTCTGTCTCTCATTCCCATTAGCAGCCATTGTTTACCTCCGAGGTAGTGCCTGGTGAGATTTCTCCTGTGCGTGATTAAACAATAAAAATTTTGTTCAAAACGCCGTTGATTGATGAAATAAACCAACGAAAGACGCCAGATGTTTTCTAAAAGCAAAACGAAAGAACGCCATATGTTCTAAAGCAAAACGAAAAGACGCCAGCTGCTTAACGAAAGACGCCAGATGTTTTCTAAAGCAATGGTTTTCGAAACAATGATAATTCACAGCGTACATGTAAAATTAAAGTGAGCTGCAAGTCGTCATAACTCATCGAACCTTTAGTATAAACGCGCCCGATCTCACGTCGGCGATGATGTACTGGGCAGAATTCACGGAAGATTCACGGTTTACCGATGAACCTCGCAGCTTCGCCCACTCATCATCATTCACTCCGTGGATATGCTGTGATTTTTTTAATTTCCTCAACAGTTGTATTGTGGCTTCCGCGATTAGCTCCGGCAGCACAACGGCGCGCTGCCGCAGCTAACCGCAGAGGCCACAGTAGTATCCCACTCGGTTGTACCAAGGTAGTGTAACAGGTTTAACCTCCTTGGTTGTATCCGACTTGCGCGGAAGCATGGCGGGAAGGGATGGGTAACACGGATGTAAGTTGAGTACGAAAATGAAATAACCGTAACTTTTATTTCACCTTTCTGTCGTGCACGTTAGAAGAATTAGTGTAAACAGTAAACGCTAGTAATGTAGTGCTATGCACTCCTTCTTTCGAAGTGGCTTATCTGAAGGATTGCAGGAGCCTCGTTGGCAGTAACTGCAGTGCAGCTTGAGCCAGAATGGAGGTCTTTACATTTGACGTAGAGACATCGCTGCATCGTTGTTAGTGGTCATAGAAAGATCATTCAATTTTTGTTGACTGGCGTATGAGCCTCCAGGCGGAGTTCAAGTTTCGGACGCTTCCATAGTTCTCGGAGTGGTCTTTGACGAAGAGAGCATGGCAGTTAGAACGTGAGAAGACGCGATAGCCAAAAGAAGGGACGTGATAAAAAAATATGGCTTCGGAATGCAAGCTGTCACTCGCTGCGAGGACAGGTGTGGTAAAGACGCGGGCGTGCGCGTGTGCTTGCTACGTCGCGCACGTTTCGTTTTGAATCGGCTTTCCAAATGACTATTCTTCGAAGGTATACTGCCACTAGCTGCTCTGTTTCCAAATGACGTCACGTGGCGTGGGCGCCACGTGACGTCATTGGACACTGGTTCCTCATTGGTTATTGCAGCTTCTACGAACAACTTGTGTTTCACAGTGTGTTTTCATCTGTTGTGTTGACTCCCATCTTTACATAGCTGCCGTGGTGGCTAAGTGGTTACAGTGCTCGGCTGCTGACCTGAAAAAAAATATATAACAGGCCGCGGCCTGCTTTGCATGGCGTTGCTATTACAAGGCTAAAGGCACAGCGTAGCTGTATTTTCTGTCATTCTATGGTTTTACTAGGTTATGCTATATCAAGTTTTGCTAAGTTCGGCAAGTCATATATCACGTTTAACGTTCATATTACAATGGTATGCTATATAAAGCTAGACAATGTTTATCCCTCATTCACCCTCCTTATGCAAGCTTCATCCCAGTATTTGCCCATGTTTTTCAAAGCACACCAGCAAGCTAAACTAAGCTTGAACTCTGGTTCGCTTTGGCGAGCGCCTTAGCGCTCCGTCTCTGGCTAGCTTACCTCTGGAACGCCTACCATGCTGTGGAAGAGAGAGCGTGCCGGTTCATGATGATGATAGTTTTCGGATACAGCAGACACATTACGCCCGGCTCAAAGAGCTCCGCCGTTAAAACGCAGGTTCGATCCCGGCCGCGGATGTCGCATTTCGATGGAAGCGAAATGCCAGAGGCCTGTGTTCTGCGCAATTTCAGTGCTCGTTAATGAACCCCAGGTGGATCGAAATTATCCGGAGTTAGTGGAATAGCCTTCAGCACAACACTTGGAGCAGGCGACGCCTGCTGCTGAAAACATGTATTGTCTCCCACAAATATTATGCTAGAGGAAACCCTGAAACCGCGATGGTTTAACTGCCATGAGAACAACGCGTGGGGAGAAAACATTTCCTCTCGGAAACATTGCTTTCTATTCGGTCTTTTTTACATGCATTTCACATGCATGAAAAAAAAATAAAATTTTTTTTCGAGGAACTTGATTCCATCCATCAGCGCTAACGCGACAGGGCGAGGGTGACATTTCGACGGCGGACACATACATCTCGCATGCGACGCAGTTAAGGCTGTCTGCGCAAAAAGAGCAAAGGTTCGTGGGCTCGAACCCCCCAGAGCTTGCACCGTGCGTCGTGGCATCGACAGCTGCAAACTTCTGCGTACGCACGAAAGCGAGAAGTGCTTCCCGCGCTTTCACCTAGCTGCCGTATTTACTCCCGTAAAGCCAGCTTACGTCTGGTCCGCTTCCTTCATACACGGTGACAATTTCTTATAGGAAATTTCAGATAGCATGCACATTGATTATTATTATTCTGTCGACGATGATGATCCACATTTATGGCATGGGCTCACTAAGAGTTACGAGCCGAGAATCAGACAGCAGGGCCCTCGTACAGTGGTCTAGGAAAAGGAACGCTTTCTGTTGTTTTTCTGCGAACATTTTGGACATTGTGACGATGACAGATGTGACACACTTATCTGGGGCCTCCGCGGTGGCGCATGTGGTTGTGGCGCTCGGCTGCTGACCCGCAAGGCGTGGGTTCGATCCCAGCCGCGGCGGTCGCGTTTCTGAGGAGGCGAAGTGCCCGTGCACTGTGCGATGTTACTGCATCTTAAAGTACCCCAGGTCGTCGAAACTATCCAGACCCCTCGACACACGGCGTCTCTCGCAGATCGAGTCGCTTTGGGACGCTAAAGCCCCTAAACCGTTCGTTCCTTTTGTGCCTGTCGTCGTGCGCTGCTTCATATTTAATCTAAACTAACCATCTTATCTGGGACACAGAAAGGGATAACGGTGCAGTAATCGCAGTGCAAGGTTTTTATTTTTTTGAAGAAATGGGTAGCCGTGATTCTTATCGAGAATGCAGGACCTCCTGGATAAATGGCCATGATCCAGGATGTTATAGGTCCTTTCGTCGCGCCCTGTTATCATCACAAGCATCAGACCCCCGTGCTCAGGGACTGGTCACTTGGGCCTCCCATCAGGCAACAAGCGCAATAACCAAAGCTCAAAAATAATCAGAACTTGAGCTTGATGGCTTTCCGGCGAAAAAGAATATCGCAGCGTTGTTTTGTCTATTCTTTCTTGTTCTATTAATCGGCGATGGCTTTCGGCATGGTATACTACAGTCTTCAGGGCTATATAGTGTATCTGACTCCTTTTAATAGCGACAGCCTAGGCATCGTTGAATTCACTAGAGACAACAGACTTGCACAGAAAGCGGCTGTATACTAGCTGTGTTTATCACAATTGACTGGCGCTGTCGTGTCAAAGTGAGCGCCTGTGACGTTGCGTATGCGTTCCCTGCGTTTCTCTCTCTCCACTCTTAACTTTCAAACTCCGCCGTCCCTTTCTCCGGTATACGTATACGGCATGCCGGTTATCTTGAACTAGTTAATCTCCCTACCTTCACTCTCTCCTGTATCCTTTGCTGCGGTCGCGTTTTTAACGGGGGTAAAAATGGGGAAGCTGCCATTTGTGAATATACTATTTAGATTTAGAATATACTATATATAAGAGATTAAATCTCTTAGACGCGAGCAACCACAAGCTGCCCCACGTATGTTAAAACTAAATGATAACGATATATCTCGAGTAGAGCTGGCAGAAGCTTTTAACAACTTTTTTACAACTCTCACCGATAACAACCCGTCAGAGGATTCCAATAAATACATCAACTCGTTTAATAATGAAACGATATTTCTGAGCCCTGTTACAACAGAAGACGTTATAGCAGTAATACAAAACCTTGAAAAACAGTCATAGCTATGACACAGATGGTATTCAAGTAAGACCTGTGAAGCATGTTGCAGCCGTCATTGCGCCTGTTCTTGAAGACATATTTAGCCTATGTTTAGATACCGGTACATTTCCTAGTAAAATGCAAGTTACTAAAGTAACGGCTGTGTTTAAGAAAGGAGATCGCAACGATTTAGGAAATTATAGACCAGTATCCATACTTCGAATATTCTCGAAAGCTTTTGAGAAAGTGCTATGTACTAGGTTGTCTGACTTTATTAATAAACATGGCCTACTATCACCAAATCAATTTGGGTTTTGTAAAAATAAATCTGCTGAGCTCTAGTCGAACAAAAGGAATATGCATATTAACGCAGTTTGAAAAGAAAGCCTTCGTTATTAGTGTCTCCGTGGATTTCTCGAGGGCGTTCGACCTTGTGAACCACACTATACTCCTTGAAAACATAGAATGTTATGGTTTTCGTGGACAGGCTCAAATTATCCTGAAATCATATCTATCGCATAGAAAACAGGCTGTTTGCATATACAACATAAAATCTGAACTAAAATCGGGTACTTCTGGCGCTCTACAGGGCAGTATATTAGGACCATTGCTCTTTAATATGTATCTTAACGACATTTGCAATATTAACACCACTGCAAAATTTATTATCTATGCTGACAATACTACCATTTTTTTTTACTGGAAATAATCTTGATCTCCTTGTTCGGGATTGCAATGACACCGTGAGTGAGTGTCATGATACAGAGGCGCGGAAAAAAAAAAAAAACAACTACTCAGTGATCGCCGTGCGGGGGCGATGAAGAAAACGAAGCGTGACGCGTGGTGCGTGCGGTGGTTCGAGGCAGCGCATGCAAGGACAGTCAGTTCTCGGCTGGACGTCTGGTCCGGGGAGCTAGACAACGTCGTCTAGGCGCTCTACCGTTCCTGGGCTCCGGCTGGGCGACTGGCCCAGGGACCAGGCGATCCGCTGCTGTTCCGGCTGCCGTTCCTGACAGCTGGACAACCGGTGAACGAGACCTGGACTCCGGCTGGGTGACTGGCCCAGGGACCAGGCGAGTTCCGTGGTTCTGGCTGCCGTCCAGAGTGGCCGCGAGTTGCCTTGCTGTGGGCCGATGTTCCTGCTGCCGTTCCGGGTGGCTGGCGCGACCCCGGTGCGCTGCTGAGACGAACGTGGTGGCGGAGAGCTGCTGCGGAGCTACCAAGCAGCTGCCGATACTCTACTGCTGCTGCTGCGGCAGAAGGCCGTGTCATGGCTTGCTGCGACGCACGTTGAGGACGGCAACGAGCCAGACGGCGCACAGTCCACGAGCGATCGGCGCTGGCGTCCAGCAAGCCACATCGAAACACGGCGAGACACTTATAATTTAGAGAGACATTGAATACAGCTAGGACTGCACGTTTCTACTACTTTAAGTGTTATTCGTTAAGCGTTACGTCTTCCTGTAAATATATTCTCGTGGGTGTGTGTGTGTGCACTCGTGTTTCGATTCAGTTCCTTGCTGAGTGGTCCTGGGCCCAAACCTGACACTAACGTCACAGTGAGCTACAAAAATGTTCACAATCCAAGTGTATGCGTATTAACGAGAAGAAAACACGAGCTGTCGTATTCCGCCCCCAAAATAAACCACTTCTTTTTTCCTTCGACGTTAAGCTGAACTCGCGACGTACAGATGTGGTTGAACAATTTAAGCGCCTCGGAGTGGTATTTTCATCCTCTATGTCTTGGCAACAGCACGTGGACCACATTTCATCGAAACTGGCTCAAATAACCGGGGTCGTAAGCAGGCTCAAATACGTTCTTCCAAAACCAATAAAATTACAACTGTAAAATTCCCTTTTTTACTCCTATTTAAACTATTACCACTTAGTCTGGGGACCGGCTACTCCTGGCTGTCTTCAGCACATTTTAGAAAAGAAATTTTTCGTCATGTTTATAATGTTCCCTGGGGCTCACCGAGTGCGGATCTGCTTTTGCAAAGTAGCGTATTAAAGGTCCAGAACTTGTGCAAATACTTCTTGAGTGTCAGCTTTAAATTCGTAAACCACTTACGGTGTCTTGCTGATTTACATGCCCTAGAAGCAGCATATATGACAAGGCATGCAGAGACTTGGGTTGTGCCGACACACAGAATAAATTCAGGTAGAGAACGTCTGCAGCTCACTCTTCCTTCCCTTTTAAATTCGTATCTACATAATAGTTTTGATCACTTCAGTTCGCCAAACAGTGCTTTGCGTGCTATGTACACTGACATGTAGATTCTTTTTTTTTGTTTTTTTGCAGCCGTACCTGTTTGTATCCGATGTGAATATTATCTATACTATATTGTATAACCTCTTTTTGTTTCTTTTTTGTATTTGTCGATTACTGTACTGATTTGTCATTACACTTTGTCAATACTGTTGTTTTCGCCTTGCTGTGAAGCCGCTGCCGAGCAAAAGGGTGCCGCGGCTCTGTCAAGCTGTTTCTGACAGCTTTTTCTGCGCCTCCACTGTCTGTATACCTCTACAAGGCAGAAAAAAATACAGAATTTGAATTTTTAACAGCTTTTTCTGCGCCTCCACTGGCTGTACCTCTACAAGGCAGAAAAAAATACAGAATTTGAATTTCTGACAGCTTTTCCTGCGCCTCCACTGGCTGTACCTCTACAAGGCAGAAAAAAATACAGAATTTGAATTTCTGACAGCCTTTTCTGCGCCTTCACTGTCTGTACCTCTACAAGGCAGAAAAAAAATAGTATTTGAATTTCTGACAGCTTTTTCTGCGCCTCCACTGTCTGTACCTCTACAAGGCAGAAAAAAATAGTATTTGAATTTCTGACAGCTTTTTCTGCTCCTACACTGTCTGTACCTCTACAAGGCAGAAAAAATTACAGAATTTTAATTCCTGATAGCTTTTTCTGCGCCTCCACTGTCTGTACCTCTACAAGGCAGAAAAAAAAATACAGAATTTGAATTTCTGACAGCTTTTTCTGCTCCTCCACTGTCTGTACCTCTACAAGGCAGAAAAAATATATAGAATTTGAATTTCTGACAGCTTTTTCTGCGCCTCCACTGTCTGTACCTCTACAAGGCAGAAAAAAATACAGAATTTGAATTTCCGACAGCTTTTTCTGCTCCTCCACTGTCTGTACCTCTACAAGGCAGAAAAAAAAATATAGAATTTGAATTTCTGACAGCTTTTTCTGCGCCTCCACTGTCTGTACCTCTACAAGGCAGAAAAAAATACAGAATTTGAATTTCTGACAGCTTTTACTTCGTCTCCACTGTCTGTACCTCTACAAGGCAGAAAAAAAAATACAGAATTTGAATTTGATTTCGGTGCGTATATAATAAGGAACCTGACGGACTCGAAATTATTCCGCAATCTTCGACTGTGCAGTTGCTTTAACAACTTCGTGCAAGTGCCGTTGGGAAGCGTTAAACTCTATGATGCAGATCATAGTAAAATGAAAAAAAAAAAAAAAAAATCTGAGTACGAAGACGAGTGCCACTACAGAAGTACAAATTAACCTTCCGGAACGATTGAACAAATAAACGGAGAGCACATCACAAGATGTCGAAGCGCACGTGTTTGAGAAGGTTCTTCGTCAGGCTCAAGGCATCCGATCTTCAACGCAAGATCGAGGGCATATCTCGTGTGGACTTGCGGAAGTAGAAAGAAAATTCGGCTAGTTCCACGCCATGAAAACTGTCAGATAGCGAATCTGTAAGCGTGCGAGTGTGTGTGATTGGCTAGCGAGATCACGTGGTGTCATGAATACGCCGCTAGACTTGAAATACGCTTTGAATCTTCATCATCGTTATCATCGTTATTTTGTTTTGTTTATCACGTGATCTGCGAGCTCATGACTACTGCTACTACTACTACTACTACTACTACTACTGCTGCTGCTGCTGCTGTAAAGGCGAACGTGCAAAGTGGTTAAGAAACGGCTTCGGGACAAACACAGGTCGTGAATGCGTGAACCTTATATAGACGTCCAATGGAAATCTGCTCGAAGAGGACGTTACCGTCGATAGGCATCCAAATGAAATCCATGCACTGCTCGACAAGACACCCTTAAAACCGATGAAGTTAAACGTAGATGCGTAGTTGTTGTGCACATTTACATCCTCAACTTTCAAAGGTCGCCGCGTCGTTGTTAAAAACACACAAGTGCGAGTCTTGCACGGATAGATACGGTACATCGATGTCGGTTCGCCCCGACCGTGAACAGAAAACAGTCGTCGCGTGCAGCGTTGTTCTCACAGGTGCAGCGCCATGCATTACGAAGGGCTCAGACTCGCCACAGCTGGCGCTGTGTGGTGGCAAGGGCGGGCGCCGGGATAAGCCCGCAGAGCGCGAATACTTAGTCATATTAGACTGCGGCTGCGCCAACAGCAGTACACCTAAGCCAGCTTTGCGGGGGAGAACCGTTCTTGCGGAACGTTTAGAAACGGGACCAACGACCCCGGTGCCGCTGCGAACCTGCCAGCTCTGCAGCCACAGAAACGGTGCTGTTCTTCCACGCCACGTGCTAGTACTGCGCAAAGATCAAGAACCCGGATCGAAGTTGTCGAAATGAGCCGAGATCGAGAACTCCGGCAAGGTCAGACTTTCGATTTCCCTTGACCTGGCCGGCCAGATGACCCTGTGAGGACCTGCAGCTTCGCTTCGTCTGAAGTTCATATTCTCAAAACCACGGGCTCTGCTTTGTCGCTTAGGTGACACATACGACGGGCTTGTGCTCTTCAATCATTTGCGCAGTCGCTTCGATTGCTTGAGGCAGGCAGCGTAGGATCTTCAGCGGTCATGATGTTGGGCTCCTGCTTCGTTACTCAGACGCTTTGATTTTGAACTCGAACAGCTTCGTGAAGGTTTCAACGACGGTTTTTCTCGTATTGCTGTTTTTCGTAGTGTTTCCTATACCTTCTGCCAGTGATTCAACTCGGTGAACTTTAGGACCACGTGTGTGTGTGATCGTAGTGCGTCCAGCGGCGGTCGTCTTTTGCCAGAACTGTCGCGGACCTTTGTTGTTCTTCTGAACACGAAATGTGACGGTGCAGACACAATGACAAAATCACACGCGTAGTCATCGATTCGAGAATATAGTCTTTCCCTGAACGAACATTGCATAGACAACCATACCGCGCTTAGCACCTCGCAGACAGCTGACGTAACCACCGTTTCGGACGTCTTCCAAGTTTAACTGCACGTCAGGACAAACCGCAAGCAACCATGCTGCACGTGCTGGGCAACCTCAAGAAGCTTTTCAGCATCCGTAGACTCAGCATCGACTGCTTCGTCTTTCGGCTCCACCACCAATTCACCGTGCTCGTGCTGGTAGCGTTCGCCGTCCTGGTCACCACCAAGCAGTACGTCGGCGATCCGATCGAGTGCGACAGGTCCTCGGGCGTCCCGGCAGGGGTCATCAACGTCTACTGCTGGATCCACGCGACGTACAGCGTCAAGAGTCTGTTCGCCAACGCCGACGGCAAGCGCATAGTCTATCCGGGCGTCGGCAACGGGGCCGACTTCACGGACCGCGACGACGTCAAGTACCACAAGTACTACCAGTGGGTGTGCCTCGTACTCTTCCTCCAGGCCCTGTTCTTCTACGTTCCCCGTTGGCTCTGGAAGGCCTGGGAAGGCGGCAGGCTCAAGACGCTCGTACAGAGTCTCGAATACCACGTGGTACTCGAACCGGACGCCAAGCGGCAGAGGACGGACCTTCTGGTCCGGCACCTGCTGTCGAACCTCGGCTCCCAGGACCTGTACGCCTGGAAGTACTTCGCGTGCGAGGCCCTGGCGCTGTTCAACGTGGTGTGCCAGCTGTTCTTCATCGACGTCTTCCTCGACGGCGAGTTCCTCACGTACGGCGTCGAGGTCCTGAGCTTCGTGTCCAGCGACGAAGACAGGGTGGACCCCATGGTGCGGGTGTTTCCCCGGGTGGCCAAGTGCCACTTCCACAAGTTCGGCTCGTCGGGCAACGTGGAGACCCACGACGCCGTGTGCGTGCTGCCGCTCAACATCGTCAACGAGAAGATCTACGTGTTTCTCTGGTTCTGGTTCGTTCTACTGGCGGCGCTCACAGGGGCCCTGCTCGTGCAGCGGGTGTTGCTGGCCTCCAGTAGGGCCTTGAGGTCGCGGGCTCTTCACTACAGGTGAGTTAAAGTTAAAAAATTGGGAGCCCTTCCCCTATCTGGAAAATGAAGGCAAGCGAAGCTTGGCCTGACCTATTATTTTTCTTTCCTTCTTTCGCATTACGCAATGCTCCCTCTTAACTTTTTCCTTCCTCCATGCCGGGAATTGGGCTTCACCGACATGCTTGGCAGCTCAACACTTCTGTTGCTACAGGCGACAACGACGACCATGCGTGAAACAATGGAAAGCAACGATGAAATGTCACAACGTGAAATTAAAAGTAACCTCGATAAAAGATGAGATTTGCATATCAGAAACGGCTTATCGCCGACAAGCCCGCGATTGATAGAGCATCGGTTATCGCAAACGGCGATACGCATGTGACCGCGGTGCACCTTCGGGGGCGCACTATTTGTACATAACCGCATCTCTGTACACTCGCTCGCGCCGGGTTTTTCGCGAAATATCTCGACGCTGCCGCCGCCGCCTGTGTAACTCATGGAAGCTTCGCTTAAAAAAAAAAAGTAAAAAGGAGAAAAACCGTACGGAGTGCAAAAATGAGTACAGACGAAGAAGTTCTGAATTCACTGTGAGTTCAACTTTATCGATCGCCGTTAAACATGGCCTTGCTTTCTGTAGCTGTTTTTGGCATGCACTTGCGCCTATAATTACAAAAACAAACACATGCGCTACGCCTGTTCAATTGCGTGGTCCAGTATTGTTCTAAGCCATACGCAGCACGTCAGGATATTTTTTCCAATCTGTCAAGCGGGCTAATTAACAAATTTGCTTTGCTTAATTAACTTTTTAATTAGCAACTAGCGAAAAATTCTCAATGCAACAGTTCTACCACTTCATCTGAAACGTCGGAATATTTCATCCATGGTAACATAACCGCCGATCAGATAAGCTGGGTAATAAACAATTATTGCCTAATTAACCTTTAAAATAGTAACTCTAACGGAAGATATTCAGTAGAAAGGTAACTTTTGTTCAGCAACGTCGGATTATTTCATCTATGCTAAGTTAGCTGCCCTGTTTATTATTATTTTTTTCAATCTTTCCATTCTATTCCATTTTCTTTGGGGTGCGCGAAATTAAAAAGCATACTTGGCGCAAGTTAGCTGGAACACCTTGTATATGGTTCTATATTATGAAAAATTGTTACTGTTTGGAGAATCTGTGCCGGGACGGCTTACTGCTTTGCCAATACAAAGCACACAGATTACTCTAACTCGTTCATCACTTGATCTAAATACAACTATGGAAACTCTTTATGCGTGGGACGACTGTGGCTGTAGGCAGAGCTTATATATAAATTACGCTGTTACCAACGAGGTTTACGAAACCTCCTTGGCTGTAAGCGACTACACTTGAATCTCGACCTAACGAAACCCGATTTTACGAATTTCCCGATCTAACGAACATATCCCCATTACCCAGAAGGTGCCCATAGGGTTCAGTGTTTTCATCAACTCGAATTAACGAAACTATCATAGCACCAAACCAGATTTAGCGAAGTTTTCCGGAAATAAATGAGTTAAAAATGCGGTGATTTCTTTCTAATTTTGCCACAGACGGGTTTCTCTTCGGACGTGCGCTCAACGCTATCGCGCTATACATCTAGCGCCCTAGAATAAAAATCAGTTGTCAGTAGCCGTCCGTCCGCGTCACCTCTTGTGTTCGTCTCGTTGGTGCCTTATTCCGCTAACATGCACCAACTAGCCCAACAAAAAGTTCTGTTGAAAAAACAGCCGGAACACTTGATACACCGAACATCGGGCAGTGCTGAACGCCCCGAGGAGTTGGCTTTCCCTCAGAAAAAGTTGGCTTTTTCTCACGGAAGGGGACTTTCCCGCATGCATTTGCGAGAGTGAGCGGTGCGATTAGAAAGGCCTCATATACACCGCATTTTCTCGCCTACAACCCGCCCCTGCATATAACCAACACCACCAACTACAGACCACGCAAAAATAACAATAAAAAATACCGCGCGTTGCCCTAAGCCGCCGCTTTTCTTGCATTATTGTGTAGCAGTTATGGGAAGCCAACTTGCGACCAAAATTCGCGTCCAAAATACGGCAAATTATTTAGGAATTTTATATCGAACTATACGATATATCGAACTGATTCCCGTTTTTTTAGCGAGTTAATATACGCGGGTGCGACTGTATATGCATATATCCATAAGCTATATATATTTCATTATGGCAACTCCACTGCTCCAGGTTCCACATGGTCCCGGCGGAAGACCTTCGCCAAGTCCTGGACAGCGGCTCCCTGGGCGACTGGTTCCTCCTCTACTTGATGGGTCAGAATATGGAGGCGCGCACCTTCGCGCAGATCATCGCGGAGCTGGCTGACCATCTACGGGAAGAGCCCAACCAACGCACCTTGCCCGCCGGGGACACCGAGAAGATGAAATACGGCTTGGTGCCAGTGCAGGACGTTTGAGCGAGTCGGGGAGAGTGTTGCACACTTCCACACAAAAAAAAGAGTGTTCCACACTCGCCGTCATGGCTGCGAGCGGCGCTGGCTAACACTCCCAGGATTACACAAATACCCAAAAAAGTGGAGCAAACCACGACTGCCACCGTAGCTCGATCGGTAGAGCATCGGACGCGCTATCCGAAGGTTGCAGATTCGGTCCCTACACCGAGGTCAAGTAGTCTTTTCGTCCACTTTAATTCCTTTCCATTTACGTCGTAATTATTACACCACAGTTAAAACTTATGAATGATTCCCTAGCTTCATTATAGAGAGAGAGAGAAGGAATATAGGAAATGTGGGGAGGTGGTCATGACAGTTCATGGCTGTTAGTACAATTGTTTGTTTCATTTTAGTGGAAATTATGCAAATAGCCAATTGGAAGGGCTTGCCGTGTTTCCATGCTCTTGTTCTTTTTTCTGCATTTTTGTGTTAAATTAGTGGAAATTATGTCATATAATATCCATGTAAGCTAAAAAATTTTAAAAGTGAACAATTAACTCTCGCAGTTTTCTGGTTTTTCTTTTGGGCCTTTGGATCTTCCTTTACGTGAGATGTCGTTCCGTCGCGCACTCGGGCACTGTGTTTCAATGCATGCGAAATGCTGCGCACTCAACATACCTTTGTCTTTCCACTAAAAGGTATTGGCACTTCCCGCCTGAATTAATTATTAGAGGCACCGTACCATGCAACTCGTTGCTTCAAAAGCGACTTCGGTAGTTTTACGTCGTACGATATCAGTAACTGAGCGACCGTTTTGTTCCATGAGCAGTTCTTTTTATAAATTTGTCAAAAAGTAGGCAATGCAGTATATGCAATGCAAGTATACTGTATCCGCGTACTTGATCGGGCAGAGTACGTGTACTTTTGTCTGAAGTATTTAAGTGATTTGGGAACGTACGTATGTTGACACACGTTTGCTCATATGTGTGAGGGATTCTGAGGTAGGCACCATTTGTGCTCGAAAATACTAAATCAAGCTATTTCTTCAAACTGCGTGTTTTGAAGCATAACCGTATATCTACACTCGCATGCGGCGCTCGAGACCCGCCTCTCACCGTTCCCCCGTGTTTGCCCATGTCTACTTATCGCTTTGTTCTATAAACTGCGAAATACCTTGTATCCATTCGCAAAAGAATTCAGGAACACAATCGATTACTCGACAACCGGTAACAAACTCTGATTACACTGAACAGCAGGCACCTTGAAGCAGCGAAGAGCGAGGACTCGAACCGGAGGTACCGTAGCAGACGACGCGCCGCTTTTCTATCCACCTACTGTCGGTCCGCCTTCTCCCCCTTTCTCTCGATTTGGCTCCTTGGGACTCGAATTCACTTCCAGCGCTTATGCTAATTTCTCCTCTTCTATAGCTAGCTCTCTGCGTGTCATAGATCTTCCAGCTCAACAAACGTCCACTGTGCTAATGCAGGCAAAATCGAAAAAAGAGTTGATGCTTTGCGCTAGAAAGCAAGTACTTCTGACTAAAGCTGATGGCATTGCTGCTCAGGCTTAGTGATTGGCTCCCACGTAGTGCTTATTGCTCTTTTGTGTATGCAAAAACCTTGACTTTATACGTAGAGGATATTTGCTAAGTTGCTTGCTCTACTGGCATAAGTCCAATTCGCATTTGACTCAATCCTTATCAAAGCCCAAAACAGGAGAAGCATGATGATTGCATGCATGCAGTCAAAAATGTATTCAACGATCAAATTGTAAAAATTGGGGATAAAATTTTGAAGCGGTCATTACCATATTGTTGTTTAGTAGAAAGTAGAAGCGTCGTACATCACCTTCATAAAGCTAAACAGTTTCCCAATGACTGAAAAAGTGAGATGGGGGAACTGAACAAGATTACTTATCTAATATAAAAGATGTACCAGCAGCTGCATTAATGCTGTGAACTTTGTGCACAGTAGAGCTAATGTGATCAAGTAGAGTATCGGACGCATTATCTCAAGGGTCCCTATAATCAGCAAGTTGATTTTGCATCCACTTTAATTCCTTTCCATTTATGTCATATTACTACTTTGCAGTTAAAGCCCACAAATTATGTCCTTTATACTTTCCTTGGCTTCATTGTCTCTAGGTTCTCATTTGGCAGAATCCCCGTTTTTGTATTTCAAATGCATAAAGCTGCCCGTATTGTTTTGGAAACATTGTTAGAGCAGAAAATTGATACTTGTGATGCTGCTTTGCATCCATCCCATTTTTGTATTTCAAATGCATAAAGCTGCTCGTATTGTTTTCGAAACATTGTTAGAGCAGAAAATTGATACTTGTGATGCTGCTTTGCATCCTCCAAAAACCTTCTATAGGAATCATTGAAAATCCTTGAATTTGGGCTTCGAAACCAGTATGAGCCCTGTTCACTCCTCCTGTACATTTTTTCAGCAGTGTTTATGTGCTTTTATTGCAATAGCAATTATATATGGACAGTCTCGGCTGGTTTTTTCCGCCGCCGTCATGCACCGTATATATATATATATATATACACAAAAGTCCAAAGAAAAATTCAGAAAAATGCTTACGAAACGCGGAATCGAACCAGCGACCTCTCTCCGCAGCGCGTGGCGCTAACCACTACGCCACAAAGCGCAGATCCTTCAGGTAGCTAATGGTACAGACCCTTTACCGCTGGCAGGACTCGGAGACGGCAGGCGCTTATAAGCGTTTCTTTATTACCAGCGAGTTGGCGCGAGGAGCGCAACGGGCACATTTAAAAGTCGTCGGCCAGCTCGCTCGCTTCTTCTAGTATTTGCGCAGGGAAAACATTGCCCTTTCGCTGTCTGCTCGCGCGGTATTGCTGCCGGGGGGCAGATATTTCTGCAGCATAGCAGCGCGTCCATCACGGGCCGCTTTTCTTGCTATCGCATTCATTGCTTCGCCCTTGCGGCGAAACTGACTTTTTTTGTTACCTTCCGATACGTCTAGTTCTAAAACTCATTTAATAAAAAGTGGTACTTTAGTGCAGTTTATTTTGTCAACTTGGATGCGGTTTGCACATTACAGTGGGAAGTTCTCAAGTATGTCAAACCACAAATATTTAGAAACTTGAATAAAAGTTGTTGCTTCAAAAATATTTTACTTAGAAAACTGTTCTCTAGTTTTGTCCAAAGTTACACGGTAAAAGAAAACTAAGGAAAAAAGATGCTGTTCTTAGTCTTCTCCGGCACGATTGAGCACCTCGCGCAGCGTGTACAAAGACCTTGGCATGCGTACTCCCAGCTTCTTGCAGAGAACCTTTAGCCCTTCTTGACAGTTTCTGTCAATAGTCTTGTAACGACCCATGTTGCAAAGGTCTGCCATCCGGTTCCCAATTTTTATTGTTGCGAACTTCTTGCTTAGCTTTAGACGGAACTGTAAAAAGAGAAGGTAAACATTCTTTTTTCAGTAGAAGTTTTCGTAGTGCTAAAAATGACGCAATTGTTGGAAGCTATATTTATTAAGTGCGTATATGGCATGCTGTACGGGTGGTCTCGTTGTGTCAAACATGACATATTGAAACAACCTTATGTCTTAAACCCCGCACATTTTTTGAAGTATTTTTATTCCAGTGGGCTACTGCACCTGTACTGTGCTGTATGGCTCTTTATACGCAATAAGCACAATTATAAAAGAACAACAGCGCCAGTCCTTAGCCCACTTAAACGAATAGCTTACGCACTATTCTTGCTGCCTGCACTGTGTCATGCGAAGCCAAGTGTCTTACAGTCATGCAGACACACTTCTGCTCAAGGCTTGTTTGTGCCCTTGTGACACCGTGCTTGTTAACTTGGATAACACTAGACTGAAAACCATGCGTCTAGCTGAAGATAACTATTAGTATCTTGCTTTCGCTATGACTGTTTAACTTGTCGTTCTAAGGCCCTCTACTTGACTCTACCGGAATAATGTCGCCACCGCTTCCACATTGGTACATTCACTCTTCTGGACAAAAGCCGTAACCGCAGGATTCAACGGCCGTGCGTGAAACTGCTTTTCTCCGCGGCGTTCCCATAATTCGCATTCAGTCAGCTGTTGACATTTGCACTGTTGCTCACGTGGTTGCATTCAGTGGGAGCCTCTCACGAACGCTTTCCCCGTCCGCTCATTATTATATTTTCTTTCTCTTACTGCGCACACGATCTGCGAAGGGATATTTCTACCAGCCTATCATGACGGTGCTTTCCGCTCATCTTATTTCTTTGCTGTCGTCTTTGATAACATTAACATAGAACTACTCTCTTTCCTCTGAAATAAAGTAGATGCCTTATTTAATTTATAGCTGTTCAATACTTACGCATTTGTAGCTCCGTGCCTTGATCAATCGTAGATGATCCTTTGTTGTCCATGTCCCTTTACCAACAAGGTGTTTACTGCCGTCGATCACAAATTCAACAGTCATGGCGCCTTTGTGTCCGTATCTGAATGCGGCCATCCATTGCATCGTGCTTTCTCTTGGGAACTCGTTCCCGAACGCACCTTCGGCAGCCTGAAGAGCTGCTTCAATTTCAATGCCCCTTCCCGTTTCTTGACACAACACACAGCCTCGGATGATCTTGTTTTTGCCTGTTGAAAAGACAGAAGACGAGTCTGTTGTACCCACCACAATATCCGAACTTTTACAGCCACTACGCCGAGTGCTGTGCACCCGAAAATTCGAGGTAGATACCAAAAAAGAGGTTGGCAAAAAAAAAAGATGCCAGAAAAAAAAGGGGGGGGTGGTGGTTTGACAACCACTATTGAGGCTGTAAAAGGCATGCTGTAGGCTTGTTCTTAACACGTTCCGCACGATGTGGCAGAGAGAGCAAACGCTCCAAATATATTTTGCTTTGCTTCCAAACTGTGCCTATCTCGTTCTCGCGATCGACACCCACCGCTAGCGCGACTTACACTGACGGCACTGTGTATGAAGCGTAACGAAAATTTTGATGGCGTCGTACCACTTACACTGACGTGCAGTGAGCAGTGATCCGCAGCACCGCCCAAGCCTGCAGAGCTGCTCGGCAGCGAGCCCACATTCTATCGTTTTTCTCAGTGATTTAGTTGCCGAATTAGGCAAGCTTGCTGGCATTTGCGAAGTGCTTCGCATCGTCACGCGAACCTGCGAGGACATTAGGTAATTTTAGTTTGTCCTCACACGTCTTTGTGTTAGCGTAATAACGGGTTACCGTAGCCGTAAACGTGACAAGCCGGATAGGTGGGGAAAACGTGACGGGTAGGTGGATCATAAGACGTGAGAGGCCGGATAGGTGGGGCTTATGATTACGAGGGAGTTTTGAAGAGAAGCCGGAACAGGTCATAATTGACGATGCTAGCATTAATTATGCGATACGTTATAACAATTACTATTCAACTTCAGGGTTACGAGACAAAAATCTGCAAAGCTATAAATGTCGCAAACGAAAATTTCGCTATCAGGATTCCTTCATGGTACGAAAGGACGGAGGCTTCCAAATAAGCTGTTCATTATACTCGGTTACAACCTAAGAAAAATATAAGCTCCACACACAGTGTGGCGGCGTGCCCACTCTTCACCTGTGAAGGACGGTCGTGTTTCATAGTTCCTGCTGGGAACGTAAGTACTTTTTTCTCGGCTAATGTAAACGCTACGCATGTTAGGAAGCTGAACGTTCGTCATTACTGCCTTAAACCCAAGTACTTCTGGAAGTGGGAAATATAAACGTGCTTGAGGCCACGAAAATGTGTAAACGCTATTGGATGGAGCATTTATGCAAATTTTCTATGGGAGTCAAAGCGATGGTTGTGGGCGGAGCTCACATTTTTTCTTAGGTTGTAAACAAATGTATATAGAGCCGGAAGTGAACGGTCGGCGGCATAGGCGTGCGCAGGGTTCCCCATCATCGCAGCGCCCCCCCCCCCCCCCCCTCACCTACTAATGGCATCTTCGGCTGGCGGCACTCGTGGCGTATTCTGCGCACTCGTGCGGTGCCGTACGTTCGTCTGGGCACCACGCGTGCGGTGCCGCATGTTCGGCTGGGCCGGCCACGACACGAGTGCACGCCACCGCGCCACCGCGGAGATCGACGGTGGAGCGTGGTGCAATCCCGTCGTTCAGCGCGCGCTGGCAGACGACGCTGCGTCGTTCCATCAATGCAGGCGCAATTTACAGCTGGCGCTGCAGCAGAACACGGCCTGACTGGAGGTAAAACATGCGTGCGCTGTAAATCGTCCGGCCGCGCTCACACAAGGCTACTTTTGCTGTCGGGATTTCACCGGAGAGCAAAGACGATGCAGAAACTACCAACCTTCGTCGAGTTTGTGCAAAACTGACGCAGTAAAAGCGCGTGTAGAGCAGGCGAGTTCACGCTGGACGCACAGCGTCTCGCAAGCGTCTCTAATCGTCTGGTTTTCCGTCGTTCGCGCTCTCAATTCCAGTGCAAATCCGCCGTTGCAAAATGTCGTCTGCTGAATTTCGACTGCTGTGCGCGCCTCGCAGACGGCGCTGCTGTCGCAGATTCGAGTTCCCTGGCTCACACGTTCGTCTGGGCCGTAGCGGGGCCTGAAACTCGGGCGGTGTTTGACGTAACTTCCCTTCCACCGCCACGGTGCCAGTGCGGCTCAGCCGAAGATGCCATAAGTCGATGTACGAGGCAGATTTTGCGCCCCCCCCCCTCCTAGGTCAGTCAAATGACACGCCAACTACTAGCCGCAAATACTAAGACAACAAGCTCGAGAAGCATGGGCGTCCGGAGGGGGGTGCAAGGGGGGGGGGGCGGCTGCCCCCCTCTGGAGTTTCAGATAATATATTTCTATGCAGTAGCAATAAGCTGCACACGTTCGTTAGCACACAAAAGGTCCGCATATCCGTGTGAAACGGTCTTCAGGATTGCCAGCCAACTTTGCACGTTATTACATATTATTGACTAACCTTGTCGGTCAAGTCACGGTAGTGAACTCTCCCCCCCTCCCTCCCCCCCATGGATGCACCCCCCCTGGGAAAATTTCTGCGGACGCCCTTGTCGAGCAGAGCTACAAGAGATATACAAGGCGCCGGCGCCCCGCCTGTCACTAAGGGCGACCAAACTGTTAAAACACACACGGTGCGGCTAACCAAGTTACCCGAAATAAACAGTGTCGCTGTAACGTCTGCATCGAGTGAGAATGTGCTGAATTTAAAACAGACGAACCGCGCGCCCAGTCTTGTTACTTCTGTAGAGAACGCTTATCCGTCAGGGCGAGAAACTCCAAGGCTTGCGGGTTTCGTCCTCATCCAGCCTCAGTCAGCATCTGATGTAATGTTTCCTAGGTGGTAGCTATCGGCACGCGCGATCGGCAACACGCATATTACGGCTGACATATCTTTTCGCTGCTGTCGGAGTCCGCCCACTGAGTCCGCCTAGCTGCGGCTATTTGCTGCCTTCTTTGTTGCTACGGTACTGCCGCAATCATAAACGTTAACAAATTGCCTGAAACGCGTGACGCGTCCGTGCTTGTCCGGATCCAGCGGATCCAGAGCTTATTACGGGAACGCGCGGCGCGTCCGCACTTCTCTGCTTGCCGCGTTCCGTCGGAAACGCTCGTGGGCTAAGACCGGCCGATGACGACGATCCAATTCTTCGACAACCTCGTAGGGGTTGACTTGCTTACTGGGTGCAGGTCAGAGCAATGAAGTAAACGTCGTCCACATTGTCACCGCTACATGATAAGCAGTTTTAGAATAGCGTACGCAAAGCTTTGCGTTGGCTTTTCGCGTAACTGCGCACGCTAACCGCTTGCGGGCTCCCGCAACGCCTCCTATATTTATATGAGGCGTTGGCTGCCGTTAAGTGATGGAAATAGCGGGCCGCAAACTCTAACGCTAACTTACCGTACGCTATTCTAAAACTGCCAATTAAGAAGGTACCACTCTATTTCCAGTGACTCACTCTATAGAACCCCCGTTATTTGAAAGGTTCGGTGCTTCTCACCCGGTGGACTGCAGACCTCTCGAATCGCTTGGAATACGCACGGCAGTTGATCCTTGTCTTCGCAGTCAGGTTGCCATGTTCATCACGAACAAAGTCTACCGTTTGCACGCGGTCATCCCCGTAGGAGAACCTTATAGACCAATGACAAAGTTCGCGCTGGGTGCGCGAGTGGCCGCGACACCAGCTGGCAATACGTGCCGCGATTCGAGCACTCGATTGGCTAACTTCATATCCGTAGAGAGTCACTCTTGTTGGCATTCTTGCAGCAGCTTTGTCACGTGTCCGGTTGAAAGAGGTCAGAGGTATGCCTCCAGGATACCGAAGGGAAGCACTCGAGTTCGAGCACCGAATGGCGACTGGTTCCGAACGCCGACCCGCCGACTGCTCGCGAGCACGGCGAGCACGGTGCCTGCGCCGCGCCGGCGCTGCCGGCGCCGCGCCACGCTATGGTGCTATGGTCGCTATGGTAGCTATGGTGGCTAGCCACGCCGCGCGACGACGAATGATGATGATAGTGATATTGAAGCGGGGTAGGCTGGCAACTGTAGTGGCTGGCCCCTTGAAGAAGTTAATCGGTGTTATCGGTGTCAAGGCATTGTCGGTGTGCGCCAGTCCTCCTTGGTGTGCGCGCGCTATGCGCTTTTGGGTAGCCTTTTAGGGGCGAAGCTCCTCAAAGCGGCACCCGTTCGTCCCTCGTAGTCGTAGTAGTGCGTAACCAGTCGTAACGCTAGTACCAGATCTTGACCTCCAAGGTGGTGCCGGTGGGAGATTTTTCCTGTGCGTTGTTGAACAAAAAAAAAAAAAAAAATTCGCAGCGTGCGCGTTAACTAAAAGCCGAATTCCTCTGTCTCTCATTCCCCATTAGCAGCCATTGGCATGTTCCAGTAGGAAACGTTAGTAGAAGTAGAAGTGTAAGTGTTAGCTAAAAGCCGACTTCTTCTGTCTCTCATTCCCATTAGTAGCCATTGATTACCTCCAAGGTAGTGCCTGGTGAGATTTCTCCTGTGCGTGATTAAACAATAAAATTTTGTTCGAAACGCCGTTGATTGATGAAATAAACCAACGAAAGACGCCAGATGTTTTCTAAAAGCAAAACGAATGAATGAATTGAACCTTTATTTCGTAGGAGAGGAAGGCGCTCGGCCGCAGTTTGGGAATAGGTGGGGAAGGGATTGTTCGGTAAACAGCATATGCACAATAAATTAACATGACTTGGTGCGAATCCGTTTTCGGTATAAGTTCAATGGAGTCGCTCTCACGAAAGAACGCCAGATGTTTCTAAAGCAAAACGAAAAGACGCCAGCTGCTTAACGAAAGACGCCAGATGTTTTCTAAAGCAATGGTTTTCTAAACAATGAAAATTCACAGCGTACATGTAAAATTAAAGTGAGCTGCAAGTCGTCATAACTCATCGAACCTTTAGTATAAATGCGCCCGATCTCACGTCGGTGATGATGTACTGGGCAGAATTCACGGAAGATTCACGGTTTACCGATGAACCTCCGCAGCTTCGCCCACTTATCATCATTCACTCCGTGGATATGCTGTGATTTTTTTAGATCCCGCGGCGTCGGCGTCCGCACTCACACTACGCATGCGCAACTCTCCTCCTTCCCTCTCTCCAACAGCTGTGCGTTACTCTCTCCACTTCTCTCCTACCACCTGCTTGCGCTTCTCCTGCGTTCTCGCTTCTGCTCTCGCGGCGCATGCGCTACTCTCCTCCTCTAGTCACATCTCCTTCAAGTGTGAATATAAAGCGGGTAGAGCGCTGCGTGCGTTCAGTGCAGCGCTTGCTTCGGTTGACTCCGCTTGACTCCGTTGATGCTTCCGGTGAAGTGTGATGGTCCGATGAAGTGTGATGGAAGCAATAGTCCCGTCCATTAGTGGGTTGGCGCAAGCAAGCGTCAGCATCAGCCCACAAACTAACAACAATTTCGTGTGCTTTCTCGTGTCTTTCTTGTGTGTGACCGCGTGTGTGGGCAGCTTGCCTCATGTTTCATGCTCCTTAGTACAGTTTTTAGATGCGAAGCATCTTATGGCCGAGTTCAATCCGGTGGTGTTGTGCGGCGTGACGACCCTTACTGCGCATGCGCATTCTCCTCCCCCTCCTCTCCTCTCCTACGCCCCCCCCCCCACTCGCGCGCCCGTCGACCGCGTTCCCCGCTCGCCCTGTGAGAATTAAAGGCCAGTCTAGAGGGAAGACACGACGCGCGTAGCGTTCCTCTTCGCGTTCCACGATCACTGACCTCCATTAAAAAGGCTGGACGGCGCATCCCCGCTCTGCGAGGCGGGCGCTTGTGAAGCCACCGGAAGGTGCCCTTTTTGTCCCGGAAGCCGGCGTCTTCTGTGCGTCTCAGTCGCGCAATTCAAATATTCTCGGGTGGCAGCTGTTGTTATGATCGTTTTTATTTTTTATTTTTTCAAACTCTGCGATTACGCGTCGCTTTAGACGCCGACGAACGCTACACGAAAGATGACAGACGCCGTGCCGGCACCGTACGAATACGGCGGAGTGCTGCAACGAACAAAATGCGTAAAAAGTAATGCAACTTTGAGGTACTTACGCGTGAAATGTCTTCCCTGACAACTTTTCCGGTCGATTCGTACAGTTTACTGAGCTACAAGCAGGTATTTCTTTGAAAAAAGAAGAGAAAAGCTCTTTTCCGGGACAAAAACGGCGGCTTCCGGTGGCTTCACGCCCGCGTGCTCGATGCGCCATCCAGCTCCTCCTAGTGGAGATCAGTGTCCACGATGCGAGTAGATGTACGGAGAGGCCCCGCCAAGACCATAGAGTTTCCTACAATACTTACTAGAGGGAACTCTGGCGCTAGTGTCTATGGGAGCTGCAACGCATGACGCTTCAGCTAGCATGGGAATGATGGGTAGTACACAAATTTGCCTAAACTTCGTACTTTCGGCTCCGTTTGGCTCCTCGTTGGCTGCATCCGCTTTGTCGAAAAACGAACTTCAGCAAAAGTCAGCAGTTTCACTTCGCTACTTTAACTTCTTTAGACTCAGCAATTCAAATCTGGTCACGAAGTTCACAGCGATCCATTCTTTTATCCGAAAGAAATCCAAAACATAGCAATAAACAAAGCTACAAGTACGTTTGAAGCCGTAAGCACGAAGACTAGGCAAATTTGTGTACTACTATAGTACTACCCATCATTCCCATGGTAGCTGAACGATCGCAGCGCCAGAGTCCCCTCTAGTTAATTTTAGGAAACTCTATGGCCAAGACGACCGAAGCGCGGCAGCCGGTCGCTTCCGCGGCTCAAGAAATAGTCCCGCGCCGTGCACTCGGCAATGTTCTCCGAAGGCGGGGTCACTGGCCGTCCGGCTCGTGACGTCAGTCGGGAGGGCGCGCTTATTGGTGCACGGCTTGTGTGCATCCGCCTTTGAGGAGGAAATGCCGCAGTGTAGGCGTTTTCAATATTCTTTAGGCTATCCGAACACAAACCCGACCTTTCCCCCTCTTTAGTAAGCGGCTGAAGCTGCTACAACCGACTTCCTTGCAAGAATGCCGGTAATTGGAAATGCAACTACAGCAGTGGCGTAGCCAGAAGTTTTTTCCGGGTGGGGGTTTCAGCTATACATGTATGCATGTACGTTCGTGCATGTGTTTGTATGTGCGCGCATAGGCGTCAGGAGGGGTTGCAAGGGCGGGGGGGGGGGGGGCTGCCCTCCTTTGGAATTTGGGATAATATGTTTCTATGCTGTATACCAATATACACACACGTTGGTTAGCACACTCAGGGTCCGCAAATCCGTGTGAAACAGTCTTCAGGATTGCCAGCCAACTTTGCGCGTTATTGTACACTATTGGCTAATTTTGCCGGCCATGTCACGGCAGTGAATCCACCCCCCCCCCCCCCCCTCCCGGTGGATGCACCCCCCTGCAAAAAGTTCTGCGGACGCCCTTGTGTGTGTGTGTATACAAAACTCATACAAAACTGAAAGATTTCAGAGGGGTTTGAACACTCCCCTACCTCCCACCCTAGCTACGCCAGTGGCAGACAATACTTGGGGAAAAAGAGCTCTCGTGTCGTTGCACCGTCAACTAGAAAAAAAAAAAAAGAGCCCGCAAACCACTGGCGCAGCCAGGGGTTGGTTTGGCGGTGTGAACTCCCCAAAATTTTTACATGTACACAAAAGGGGTGTTGGACCGCTACCCCCGTCCCACCCCCTAAAAGAAAGTTTGGACAACGCCTTGAGGCACATCCACCAGGGCTTAAAGTCTCCCTTCATTGTAGGGGGGGGGGGGGATGTTCCCGGCGTGGACTTCAGCTACTTTATTTGGCCTCGTTAAGGGGCTGATGACACGAAATTAGACACCATGTAAAATACTGTGCGCAAATGTCGCTCTCTTTATTGAGTTCCGCAACCGAAAAACTTGCATGCCAGCGAAAGTACAGTTTGAATTTTCCGCCACATTGGAGCATCGCGTCGATCGCGTTTTCCGAATGAAATGCTATGCACTAAAGGAAACTGACGCATGACGCGCCGTACATACGCCACAACTAACGGTGAAAGCTATTTACTGCAGTATTTAGCGCTTATATCTAGCAGCGCCAGAAAGGAAGTGGACGAGAAAGAAAAAGAGAGAAAAGCACGGAAGCGTCGCTAGCGCCGCTTCGGCCGCTTCGAGCGTGTGTTGTGTTTTGGTCCTCCTCTGCGTGGTTCGGCCGTGCGCTCGCGCTCGCCTCACGACTGCGTTTCTTTCCACGATACATTCGGGCGTGATTTCGCCGTTCATCCAAGGATAGGACATGTCATTCGTGACGCCTTGTCAACCGTCGCCGTGATCGTAGCATCCATCAGCGCTGTTAAGTCCACACGCCGCTTCGTTTCCGCAGCGTGCGATCGGCGGGTATCCGAAGAAAAAAAAAGAGAGGAACATGGCTTCGGACGAGTGCTGCATCTACGTCTCGCTAGTGCCCGAGAATACGTGCAAGTTCGAGCGACACAAGCTATCTTGTCTCAAGCTCGAAGATAAGGTGTCGGCGCTGCACACCAAGGTGGCCGAGCTTTTCGGCAAGGACATCGGAGATCTTGGTAAGAGTCCACGGCGCGACCCTTCGAAGCGGCAGCCGCTGCTCGCCTCGGCAACGCAATTCGATCATTTTGTTCTTTCCCCCTCCTCTTCTCCCCGGCACCCTATTTGCTCTCCTGATTGTTTCTCTTTTTGTATCTTTTGCGCCTAAGCTGTTGTCGTAATGATCCGCCTATAGATTGCGCCTGGCGCACAAACGCTTGCGACATTTTGCGAGCACTCTCCGATGTCGTGACGTTACACTAGAATGCGGGCAATGCGGAGGTTGTTTGCTTCCTGTCACCTTGAACTTGAAAAACCTCTCGCTTGCAATGGCTTAGCTGAATTAGTGTCTCCTAATGCCGCATATCGAATTGCCTTTTTACGAGGTTCGTGTTTCGTTGCGTGCTCGGGGTATTGATTGATTTTGTCATCGATAGCTGCGTGAAAATGCGAAACTTGAACTGAAGTACCGAACCGCGAATGTTTTGGATTCAATTCTCGTTTAATTGCGTGCGCTGTGTCCGGGCGGGTCACGGAAGCACTTAATTAATACGTGTCAGCACGATACAGTAATGAATATGGAGGTTAGCATAACGTTTAAGGTTTGGGATGTTGGAGAAATCACCGACAAACGGCGAATTTTCGTGAATGCCTTGCGTGACATGCACTGTCGGTTGTGTGTGCTCCCCGTGTGTTGGGTGACATTTCACCCGTGCAGCTCGGTTGTAACGCGTCTTATCAGCCTCAGTAACGTCACGCAATGACGATTCATTTGTGTACATTTTAATCACACTCTAGTTGAGGCAAACATCAGTTATTCTGATGAATGAAAATGAAGAGGTAATGATTTCAGTACAAGCAGTTGTATGTCGGTCATACATACATACATACTTACATACATACATGCATGCATGTATACACACATACAAATCCTGCTTTCAGTGCACATGTTGACACCTATTTAAAGCAGAAAACTTTTGCACAATGGTTAGCTCAATACTAAAACAGATGTGATTCATACAATTGTACTTAGTTTCCTACTTGGAATGTATCTCATTGAATGTTCACATGCCGAACGACTCACAACTTTAATTCGGCACACTGTGTATGTTTACGAACCACATTGTTCACAGGCTAGGCCAAACTGAAAACATCAGTTCATACATGCTGTGACACCTCGGCACGGTGACGCTTCTAGAACAATGGCGATGTTTGATGCCTACCAAGACAAGAGCAGGGACGAGAGGCTCATGCATGGAGAAAAGTGTCGTGAGAGATGGTGGTAACATTGAACAGCATTCGCCTGTTTCATTTGTCTTTAACCCAACGGAAACAGCTAGGTTAGTACTTCGGCGTAAAAGAAGCGTGTGTGTGCGTGAGTGTCTTCAACTGTGATCTTATAGTAGGAGTATCGGGCTTTAAAGGCCCAAACTTTAAAATGGAGTTATCGCCCAAACTTTAAAATGGAGGGACTTCAACAGCTATAAAAAGTTAACCCATATATGCCCAAACTCTGAAAAAATGACCAAACAAATTTTTTTTTTCACAAAAAGTGTACTTCTGCCCTCAAAAGAAAGCACAAGTTCTTTATATACTGACAGGTAAACGAAACACTGTTTTTCAAGCCGTCCTATACATATAGGACACTGGTCATTAGGGGTGCTATGTGCAGGTGTGGTAAGCCTTGAAAGATGTCACGTGCACACCGGCATTGCACTTCTTCCTCTCGATGACGTCTTTCATACAAAGCACGCGTTTGCCCGGAGAAAGCGGTCGGCATTCACGTGCACTTGTTCCTCTGCATGACGTCTTTCACGCAAAGCACGCGTTTGCCCGGACAAAGCGGTTGGCACGTGGCAGCATGAAAAGCAAGCAATGTCTAGACTTGCACACGTTGAGAATGAGGCCTGCTTGATGTGCTGTAGGTGGCGCTAGTCATCAGCTAAAGAAATAGCGATGTTAGAGTGCATCAAAGAAGCGTCCTATATGCAGGACACTGGGCATATACGGGTTAAGATGCAAGGAAGTAGTTTCACTTTCGTGCGTCGAGTGCTGAACAAAATGACGAAACTTCTTTTTGTCATGTATTTTCTGTCTGTAGTAGAGAGCTACTTCATGACGACCTTTATCGGCTTGCCCTTTCTCTGTAAGTGCTTACAGAACTAATCAAATCAAAAGACAATGAAGCTAAGAATGGTATAGGGACATTACTTTTATGGTTTATCTGTAGTATAGTAATTAAAGTGGATGAAAAATCAAACGTCTAACAAAAGAAACAAGCCCTCAATCGATCTCCCCTCTTTCGTTCCTACAGAACTAGTGTTTCTCGGCAAAATACTCAAGCAGGATGACACCCTTGAAGCCAGCGGGATCAAGTTCGGCATGACGGTGTTTGCCTACCCCCACCATGAACTTGGTAAGTAGCTCCCCCACTCCCCCCTGAACTGGCATCCTTTTCCGAGCAGTTAAAAAGAAGAAAAAAGAAACGACTGCTTGAACGACGACCTTGCCTTGTTGTATGCCTAATGCGTTCATAGTGATCGTGCTTCATTGTGCGATGATGCCTTGCGTGCCTTGTATGCAAAGCAGTTTGTGTTTTTGTTTCTGGGTAAGATTACGCGCGACACGGGACACGCCTACTGGAGCGACTCGGTGTGCACGACAATACACAAGACATGCGGCTTGCAACGTGGATTAGAGCATAGAGTTTCATTCAATACTTACTAGAGGGAACTTTGGCGCTAGTGTCTGTGGGAGCTGCAACGCATGGCGCTTCAGCCGCATGGTAATGATGGGTAGTAGTACACCGATTTGTCTAAACTTCGTTCTTTCGGCTCCGTTTGGCTCCACGTCGCCTTCATCCGCTTTGTCGCAAAACAAAGTTCAGCAAAAGTCAGCAGTTCCACTTCACTACTTCAACTATTTTAGGCACACCAATTCAAATCTGGTCGCGAAGTTCACAATGATCGATTCTTTTAACCGAAACAAAACCAAAACACAACGATAAACAAAGCCACAGGTGCGTTCGAAGCCTGCAAGCACGAAGACTAGGCAAATCCGTGTACTGCCCATCATTCCCATGGTGGCTGAGCGATCGCAGTGCCAGAGTCCCCTCTAGTTAATTTTAGGAAACTCTCTGGATTAGAGAACAGATTCAGGGGTGTAAGCTAGTGATTTTGGAAGCTTACTGACGCTCCTTTTGGATACTAAGTGGGAAGTATTCTGTAAAATACTTCCCATTTCCCATACAGACCACACGTTGGTGTCACTGGTTTTAGGTCAGAAACTTGAACGTCCTGATAAGTTTTGTCAGGGATTCTGACATCGCTGCTCAGCCAAACGTAATGCTTTAGGCAGTAACGATGAA
Organism: Rhipicephalus sanguineus; assembly: GCF_013339695.2. Lineage (NCBI taxonomy): Eukaryota > Metazoa > Arthropoda > Arachnida > Ixodida > Ixodidae > Rhipicephalus > Rhipicephalus sanguineus. Next base: position 41,657,416 of record NC_051186.1, on the reverse strand, counting down.
CCTTTAACTCTTTAATGTGCATAGTATTTAGATTAGCCAAGGAATAGTACTTGCGATTCAAGTGGAAACCAGCTAGCGTGACTGTCTTTCACAGGTGCATGGCAGGCAAGCCGTGCTGGGGTTCTCTGTGCGTTTTTTTAGGTTGTATGAGTATAGCGTTCTTGAGTAAATATGCTATGCTTCACACAAGCTACACTATTTTTAAAAGTTATTTAACGGTCTCGTGTATATTTCCTCTTGATTGTAGCTTTGTACGATAGCTCGTACAGTTTGTGTTACATAATTAGTGTTTTTTTTTCCTAGTTTGAGCTCGGAAATCTTTTTATGCTGATTTAGTAATTGCTTCTGATATTGCAGTTTAGTTTTCATTAAAATGCTTCGCACTCATATTTTCAGACTGTCATTCCTCTCGTACGCTAACGATTATTCGCCTGTCTTTGTTAATTGCAGAGAAGCCAACCTGCACGCTCGATATGCAAGACATCCCCATGATCGCATTTGGCACCGCCCTGGTGAATCCGGCCTTTCGAACGGTGGTGAGTTTTCGCGGCTCTGCCTTCCATGGTTCCTAGAAGTTTCCTCCTCAGAATATTGTGGCGCAACTAAATGGCTTTCTTTGCCATCGCCACGGTGTTCTAGTAGTTATGGTGCTCGACTGCTGACCCGAAGGTCGTGAGATCGAATCCCGGCCGCGGCAGTCGCATTTAAGTAGAGAAAAAATGCTAGAGGGCCGTGTGCACTTAGATATAGGTGCACGTTAAAGAAGCTCCAGGTGGTCAAAATTTCCAGAACCCTCGACTACGGCGTCCCTCGTAATCATATCGTGGTTTTGGGACATTAAACCCCAGCAATTATTACCTTCTTTGCCTCGAGTCGAAGCTTTGCAAGGCGACTCCACATAAAAGTTTCATTCTAAAAAATTTTTTACTGGTACCCCAGTGCTGGTATATCGGTTTGACATCATCATGTTGTCAGTATCGAAAATGATGGGTTGTATGTAGATTTTTCTAATCTTCGTGCCTTTGTCTTCAGTTGTTCTTGGGGGAGGGGGGGTTGCACAAGTGCCTTGCAATCCCAAATTTTGGCATATTAGTGGTTTTCTGAACTATATTAGCCTGGACTGCTTGCAACAGAGACGGCAAGCAGAGTAATACTTGTGTCACACGGGTAATTTTGATCGCGCATCAGGACCGATCCGGATTAGGCTCGTTCCGGGTGAGGTGCTGCTACATGGTCACCTTTAATCACGATCTGCGCATCAAGATCTGGCTCCGTGATCGTGGTTTGACTGACGTCTGCGCCAAACTTGATACGGATTAGTTTGGACCGTGAAGCAACGACCGTTGTTGATTGCGATCAAGAATTTTGATCCAAATTGGCGCTAATTGCGATCAAAAGTGCCCGTGTAACACCGGTATAAGAAAGCTGTTTAGTGAACAGGCAACAGTGGGTGAATGAGTTAAGGTGACACGGAATCAACTAATGCATAATTGAAGTCAATCTTTTATATTCCTTCTTAATGTCTCCATGTTACAGGCATAATATGTAATAAATATCGGTTGTAATTAAAATAATTTCATGTTAGAGACAACTTTGTTCACAGAAGATTCAGATGTAATGCGCTGCTTGCTGTCACTGTTTTATTTCTGGAATTTGTTGCATTTTGTTGCAGTTCATTTGATGGTGAATGCATGTGGCATTTCTCTGCCTTTTTGCCCCCAGCTACAAAGCCTCAAGGACCCTGAAGTACTGGAAAACATAATGGCTGCGAATCCCGCCCTGGCCGACGATCCGGTTGCTGTCGGTAGGGAACCTTTTGTCTTTTTCACTAAAAGCAAGAGCCCAGTTCCAGTGCTTATGAATTACATTATATGGCTTATGAATGTCATTACAATGGAATCTCGTCGATATGTTTTTCACGGGAACCGGAAAATAAATGTATTAAATATTTGAAATTTCGAATATTCGCACACCCCTAGTTTTTTTCATTGTGTCATGGCCATCCACAAAAGCAAATTTTATGTTCCCTCTCTACTATTACCTAAGATGAGATTGGCAGTACGTCTAAATAAATAAATAAATAAATAAATACTGAATCAGAAGCTTTCCTTTCATTTGCGCACAAAGTTGTCCTTGATGAGTATAGCTGAAAATTTTCTTCGAAAGTGATGTTGGTCTAAGCAGATTAGATTGTCAGGATTAATAACTTGCGTGTATTAGGAATTGCCTTTTGTGGCATCACAGTGCAAGTTTGAAGTTTTGGCTAGTTGGTATGTTTCCATGATGAAATGAAGGTTGCATAAAACAACAGAAACAAATAGACCGGAGTGTATACGAGTGCTCTCTCTAATCAGAGATTTATCATAATGAGGAGAACTTGTCGAAGCCAAGAAAAATTTATTTATTGAGTGAAACTGGTCATGAAGTAGAATTACCTTCTCATTGTGTATCTCTCAACAAGCGTCGGTTGCGAGTAAGCGTTTGCTGTGTCCCATCCAACCGTTTGTTTTCATTGTCTTGCACTATGTCCATTTTATTATGACATGTTTTCTCGTCTGCATGTCAGTATTGATACCAATCAATAAATAAAGCAATCAATCCAAAAAACTCGAAAGGTCCCTTATGTATCCGCCTCAGTTGTCTCTAAGGCGAAAGCCACCTTCTTCATTTTCTTCTCTGTCGATGTATTGAACCTCCCGCGCCTCCCTCCGAAAGCTTTCTGCAGCTAATGTGGTTTTGTATTGCCTCCAGGATCGGAGGCATTGTAATGTTTCTGCACCTCACCTTCTTTTGCACTGCCTCTGGGATCGGCGCACCGTTGATCCAGCAGTGATGTCACGTGATGACGTTAGAGTAATGTCTTCATGACGTCACCTATTTCGGCGATCTGTGACGTCATGATGACGTCATATGGTGATGTCATCAGGTGGTGATGCTTTTTTGCATCACTCATGTTGACGCCGCCGATGCCAGTCAATTTTCGCGTTTGATGAGGCATCTAAGGCTTTCGCCTTAATAAATTATTCAAATCAAATCTTCATTTCCAACAACAGTTGGCGGTCCCTCACTTGAAAAGCAGTTGCACATCACTTGAAAATGCCTGTTCTTCTTGCCCAAGCTTTTCCTTTTTCCTTCTCTCTTTCAATCACAGGCATCCTCCAAGATCCAGAGCTCATGACACTGCTGGCAAACCCAAACTTCCTCCGAAAGTATGTTCCTCAACGTGGTATCATTTCCTTGCGCTGAATGACCAACTTTTGCTTTTTAACTGGATATCTAGTGTTATTCCAGTCGCATTACTTTTCATATTGTATTATGCATAGGCCTCTGCTGCGTGTTGTTGGCTGCAAGTCAACGCATGTAATGAAAAAAAATGTCTGCATGGAACGAACCATGAATGTATAATGAAGATGCGTGATCCTCGTTTTCTTGCCGCAAATGTTTGTTTGTTTATTTATTTATTTATTTATTTATTTATTTATTTATTATTTATTTATTTATTTATTTACTGTACCCCTAGGGATATCTAGTGTTATTCAGCCAGTGTAAAACCCCTAGGGCTTTACAGCATTGTAGAGGGGAGGGGCAAGAAAAAAAGAGAGTAGAAGATAACATTATTCCAACTAAAGCACTTGCAATACAATCAGTACAGCAAACCAGGAAAATAAAAAAATACAAGAAGGCATATTTAACTGAAAAGCGCAGTACATGCACAAAAACTGAACGCGTACAAAAGAAAAGTCGCTGCATCACGTAAGCATGAAATGAAATCATAGTGATGTATTTAATGCATGTTGGAATGTGTCAGAGTTAGTAATAGTGACGACTGATGCAGACAGGTGATTCCAGTCACGGCATGTTTTCGGTAGGGAAGAATGAGAGTATGTTATTGAATTAATTATAGGGTGATCTTTGGTGGGCGTTGCAAGTACTATAAGTAATAGAGATGGGCGAATATTCGGGCGTTTCGAATATTCGGACGAATATTACAGCATTCGAATTCGCTTCGATACGAATTTAGATAATTCGAAATTTCGAAGTATTCGAAATGAACGAATATATGTATACATTTGACCGCACATAACCCCCTGTAAAGGTGCTTTCACTGCAGCGTCTGGTTGCTGTGCCGTGAAACAACCCATTCAGGGGAAATCTGAACCGGCGCGAAGCCACACTTCAAGGTTAAATGTACATATTTTTTTAAAGTTTAAAAGCGTGTTATATGGGCTGATATGCGCTAAGTATAGTAATTTTTAAATTGTAACGTATTGCACCACTTATAACTTGCACCCTACTGCTATTCAAATCTTGGTACTATTCAAGGCTGCTTCATTTCAAACCAAAAAAGTGACATTCACTCGTATCTAGTTCCAGTCCTTAAAGATATTGTGCAAGGGTCATGACAAAAATGCTAATCTTTCTTAATATTAAGCGGTAAATACTATTTGAACTATTCGATTCAAAATTATTCGACCAAATCACTATTCGCTTCGAACCTCAAATTCACTATTCGCCCATCCCTAATAAGTAATATTGCACGCCGTTTTAATATTACTCATACTGCTTGGAATAAATTTGATTGATCTTGCCCATGTGCAAGTCAAAATGTCATTGCTTCAACATAGTTACCTTCAGACGGTTCTCTTGACTGCTAACACAAAGATCGTGGGGTCAAAACCTGGCCGCTGCATTTTCGGCGGAGGCAAAATGCTAGAGGGCCATGTGTTCATATTCCGGTGCACATTAACAAAGCTTAGGTGGTTGAAATTTCTGAAGCCCTCCACTACAGCATCTCTCATAATCATATTGTGGTTTTGGGATGTAAAACCCTAATAATTATTGTTCCGTCGGTTCTCTTAGATTTTTTGTGCACTGTATCTTCAAGTTGCACATAACACATTGAACTGGGTTTACTGTACACAGAATGGCCGAGAGTCATCCCGCTCTGGTGGAGGCTGCCGTGCAGATTGCCGTGTCGTTTCACGAAGAAGGCGCCGCCTCTGGGCGCTCCACGTCGCCGCCGCCTGAGGTGTCCTACTCTCTTGAGGCTCTGAGCGACGACGAAGACCTGGAAGGGCAGCTCGAGCAGGTACATGTGTGAGACATTGAAAACACTGTCTTTGCATTATTGATCACTTCAGTCAGTCAGCTTATATTTCAGTTTCATTATGAAAGAAAGCAAGTGTTTTAAGAAAAAGATAGATATAGCAGTGGCGTAAATCCAAAAAAATCACTAGCGGGGACTCACATCATGCCGTGGCGGCCATTTTGTTTTTATTTTTATTTATATAAAAATTAAAATCATGCTATGAAATAAAATTGAAAAAAGCCCCGCCACGGTGGTCTAGTGGTTAAGGCGCTCGACTGCTGACCTGAAGGTCGCGGGATCGAATCCCGGCCGTGGCGGCTGAATTTTCGATGGAGGCGAAAATGTTTGATGCCCATGTACTTCAATTTAGGTGCACGTTAAAGAACCCCAGGTGGTCGAAATTTCCGGAGCCCTCCACTACGGCGTCTCTCATAATCATATAGTGTTTTTGGGACGATAAACTCCAGACCATATCATAAAATTGAAAAAAAAAAAGAGCATGCATTTGCAGCTTCTGTAATTGCATTTTTCTATTGAGTTTTCGCTGTAAGCAGTTAAGCAGCAGTTCTGATTTCAATGGTCTCACACAGCTGAGGGGTATTGAACACAGGTCTACACACTACAAGATAAACAGGCATTGACAAAAAAAAGTTGATTACACTTAACTCACAAGCAGTTCAAATATATGGTGCTCGAAAGATAAATCTCAAGGGGGGACACTTGCAAGGGGTGTCCCCCCCCAGCCTGAACACAAAGGGGAATCAGGACCCCTCCTGATCCCCCGCCCCCACGTGATTTACGCCAGTAATCTTCAGTGTTTCCTCGAGAAGCCTTGCCAGTCGTAGAACGAAGTTGGCAGTACCTGAATGACATAACAATGTACAGCCAGAGCTATACGATATATTGCCTGCCATGTGCCCTTATTTCTTTATTTTGATGTATTCGGATTTCACCCACAAAAGCTGTTAGCACCGCTCTGCGCAGGCCACGCCACAGTGCTTGGGAAGCTTTGCAGTTGTTTCAGATTGTTCTGTTAACATTATGCGCAGGACGCGAATAGTCAAGTTTATTCAGGAGCTTGCGCGAGCACCAGTGATAATGCTGGAAGGTTCGATCACTGATATATAAAAGCGGACGCGTTCCGTCAGTGATCAGATTGCTAAAGGCTGACCATTGTGATTGCTGTTATCAGTGTATGGAGTGCATCGCTTGTACTTTGAATTAGTTTTCTGGGCACATGTTAGTGCAACAAAGAGTTTCGACTACCAGTGTGATTGCCGCCTTCTTCACCGTCACTACCATGTGACAGTATGACAGTTATTAAACAAGCTACCCAGCACCTCCACCAATAATGTTACGGGTAGCTTGTTTAATAACTATTTACAATGCATAGTGCAGGCGGACAAGATGGCGGCAGTCCAGCAACAACCAGAAAGCAACGTCGTCTTCCTCCTCTTTCATGCAGCCATGCTGCGGTGACAGTTAGGTATAAATATAAACTGCAGATCAGTACAAGTGATGTGAAATAGCGCTCATAACCCATAATAACCCATAATAAACATGTACATAGCGATGATAAGGATAATAAACACCAATTTGCATAATGTATTTATAATGTCGTAGTTGTATGGTATGATGCGGCATTTATATGCACGTAAAACACACAACAGATATAAATGTGCAGTTCAAGGTGTGGTTGAGTTGAAAAATATGCCTTATAGGGCTTTTATAAAAGGATATCTTTGTTCTAAGTAGTTTCACACAACCACAAGATGTCAAGCACCTCCTTTCTTCTATTTTGTAAATTATTGCTTTTGGCAAAGTTGAAAAATGGCTCTCACTTGCAGGAGCCCTGTGGAATGTTGAATGCCACAGTGAACCTCTGAGCTTGTTCATTGATGTTTGCTCCTATGAAAGTGTAGTAACAATGTGGTTTCTTGTTTTATGTCTTTTTTGTAGTTTAAAGTGACCCTGACTAAATTTGGGTATTAAATACAGAGGAGCTGGGTAGAAGGAAAGCGGACTGGCTGAGAAATTAAGGATTTTAAAATTCTTCTGTGAATTTTGGCACTTCAGCCTACACAAGATGTGTACTCTGTGTGATAACTGCCTGCTGTCTACCAGGAGCTAAAGTATGAGTGTTTAGCAACTGCCCGTCAGCATAAGAGAAACGAGCCCATTGCATGACAACTTACTGGCACTCCAAAAGCAAACACCCAGCTTTCTGTTTTGCAAGTTGTTTTACAAAAAGAAGAAAAAGAGAACTTTTATGCACATAATTTGAACTTGCTATACAGGTCCTGTTGGAAGGAAAGAAGGAGAGGCTTTTTTCGAGGCGCTTGTTTTTTTGTGAGACGCAACTGAATGAATCAAACAGACACTTAGGCCAAGGAAAGCATAGGGGACACAAATTGTTGTCTTTAACTATAGTTTAGTGGTTATGACATAAATTGAAGTTATGTCCACTTTAATTAACTTCAATTTACGTCACTATATTACTGCGCTACAGTTAAGGACAACAATTAGAGGCCCCCATGATTTCCCTGGCCTAATTGTCTATTTAATTTGGTTAGGTCCTGTTAGAAGCATTTCAAGACAAATGTGACGCATTTTGAGTACTGTGGCATTGTTATAGTATTTTCGTCAGAACTTGACAACAATTGAACTGACAGAGTGGAATTTGAGCAAACACTTAATTGCAAAGATTGCAACTTCACACACCTGATGCAGATATAACCGGACCATTTCTACCTTCAGCCTCATTGTGAACAAGCTGTGAGAGCCGAAACATCTTTGATTTTTAACGCGAAGCTGTTGAAGCTATCGGTAACATGTGCTCAGTTGTGCAAAACTCCACAGGTGGGTATGCGTCACAGGAATCGGGCAAGCCCCACTACTGAGTACAGCAGTTGCGAGCGTTAAGCGAAAACTCCGCTCGGCAAAGTGGAGCACGTGAAACACAGGAGAGAAAGAGAAAGAAAGAGATAGAAAGGGAAATGAGAGAAAGAGTAGAGAGAAAGAGAGAGAGCAATACAAAGAAAGAGAAAGAAAAAAATAGAAAGAAATAAAAGGAATAAAGCATAAAAAGATAGAAAGACAGAAAGAGATAGAAAAAACAGCAAGACAGGAAGAGAAAGAAAGAGAGAAATAAAGAAAGAGAGAAAAAGAGATAGAAAGAAAGATTGAAAGACAGACATCGAAAGAGAGAGAAAGATATAGAAAGAAAGAGACACGAAAAAGAGGTAAAAGATAACAGAGAGCAAGACAGAAAGGGAAAGAAGCAGAGCGAGAGAAAGAAATAGAGAGATAAGGACCAATAGAAAGAAACATAAAAAAAAAGATTCAAGAAATGGAGAGAAAGAGAAGAACGAAAGAAAAAGAAATAAAGAGAAGCAAGGAAAGCCACCAAGCTGCGCTCTTCCTTCAGGCTTGGCACCACTAGGGCAAAGCTGCCATAATATCTTTTTAGAAGTTTTTGTGGTCGGCATCTGTTTTTAATTGTTGTCACGTAACTTTCTCACTATACTCGCGGACAACTTTTCTTGGCAATGAAGGGAACGCTACAGAGCCGAACTACGCATGTGCTACCGCTAAAGAATATAGTCCCACAATTGTGTCCGTGTTTTCTGCTTGAGAGTAAAAAAAACATTACTTTATTTTCTATGGGACGCTGTTTGAAAAGAGGGTCAGCACGCACCAAGGAGATATTTAGATTTGTTTTACTTCGTGCAGTTTCATTTCGCGTTTTTGCACGTGTAATAATGTCACATCTTTTACGGGTGCCTCACAGTCAAAATGGCGTCTTCATCTTCAGGTGAGCTCTCGTCACCCTCCAGCTTTTCCGACGACTCGACGAAGGAGCTTGGGATGAATTTCAATAACAGATGGCTGTCTAAGCCTGTGACCGCCGCTCGAATAATCAAACGGCCGTCACTGGAGATACGGAAGGTTCACAAACCAAAACTAAATTCGAAACACATGCCGAACCGGACTACTTCGCGGAGCAGTACATGTGCAGTAGCTCCGCCCCCGTAGCCTTTCCTTCATTGCCAAGAAAAGGGTTCCACTAGTATAGACGTGTTTCCATCCAACTCTCGACATCTTCATGAGCCCTTGTGCTTCCGATGCGCTCTCTTTTCCACTTCTGCAGCCAGCGGCAGCCGGAAGTGGCTTGTTCTCGCCCAACCGCATCACGCCGGCACAGCTGGCTGCTGCGCTAGCCGCAGCTGCAGCCAATCCGGGAGGCTCCGGATCGTCCTCGCCACCGGCAGCTTCGGGTAGCCCCCTGATTCCTCCCTCGCCGCGGCTGCATGCGCCACCTTCGACGCCGAGGAACCCGATAACGTCGGATATGCTCAACAGCGCGGTGCAGACGGCGTTGGGGTCCCTGGCGCCTCCGCCGAATGCGAGTGCAGCTGCGCCAGTTGTAAGTGTCTCTCGAGCGACTGTTTTAACGTAGGATGAACGAAAGCAGGGGAACTTAAGGGCTCGTTTTCTTTGTTAGACACAATATTAATGACAACTAACAGAAAATCAGGCCAAAGAAAGTATAGGGGACGTTATTTGTAGTAATTATGATATAAACGTGAAGAAATTAATGTGGACTAAAAGAGAACTTGCCGCCGGCAGGAACCGAACCTGCAACCTTCGAATAACACGTCCAATGCTCTGCCAATCGAGCTACAGTGGTGGTCGTCATCCTGTACACTTTATCAGTTATATTCGCGCATTTAGACCTGGCAGTGTTAGCCAGCACCGCTCGGAGCCATGACAGCGAATGTGCAACACTTTTCTTTTGCCTCCTGCCATCACGTAGCATGCGACGTAGGCATATGCGAATATTCAAGTGCTTTGAATATTTGAACGAACACTGCAGTATACAAATTCACTTTGACAAATGTTTAGGATTTACAAAATTTCAAATTACAGTAGACTCTCGTTTATAGTAGAAGATGAAGGGACCAAGATAATACGTTCCCCTTAGCAGGAGTTTTGTTCACTGAGAGGTGAACAGGGGTGCAGAATTCAAGCACAAAACCAATCATATGACAGGCAGTTGTTCCATTTAAGCAACAGTTTCATTTATTAAGAGATTTCCGTTTATGGAGAGTGTACGGTATTCTTAATGAACTAATAGACGTATTTGACTGCATGCCTTCCACCTGAAAAAGTGGTTTCACTGCAGCACTATGGCATGCCTCATAATCATATTGTGGTTTTGGCACGTAAAACTCAAGATACCATTGTATTAGTTTGAAACTGGCATTGACTGTTTAATTTGCGTCATTTTGTTAATTCAAAGGATATGGAATACCGTATATAGTCGCATAATTTGTGCACTTTTTTTTTTGCAAATTTGGAGCTCCGAAGAGGGGGTGCGCAGATTACGCGGAGATTTTGTGAACACATCTGAAATAACGCGCAATATATAGTCCTAACACGCGCGGTACATACATCAAACAAGAAAATAAATTATAGCACTAACGAAGGGTATTTGTTTATTTAAGAGAATTTGCATGTATTTTAACGAGCCAGATCCAGTTATGCACGGTCTAGTCAGAATCACTGGTGGAGAAGTTCTGTTGAGCGCGTTCGACAGCCCAGTCTTCTTGAAGCTCTTCTCGACAATTTTAGGAGAAACGAGATCTCACAGCACGGCAATACCAGTGGATCTAAGCTCTCGCATATATTTGAAAAGGTATCCTTCAACGGCAGGAAACTTACCTTGCTTCGGTCCTCTGAACGCTCTCCTTCCCTGTCTTGTATTAACAAGCAAACTCTTCTGCTTTATCCAGTACTTAAACGTGACTCTCATTCACACTGAAGTGCTTGGCGGTGGCAAGCTTCCCCTTTTCTTCGGCAAACTCTATAACAGTGAGCTTGAATTTCGCCGATAGTGATTGTACTAGTCCAGTACAAGAGAACAGTGAAAACGTGACTGGCTGATGGCGAAACCTAAGCTTCCGAAATCAACAAAGGCTGCGCTGCAGCACGGACGCAGAGAACGAGGGGTAGGAGACAATGGAAAAAGTTGGTGCGATTAGCCCTCGCACGCCTCCAATAAAGAAAATAGTCCGTGCCGTGTCGTGTGCATGCATTCTCACGGCAGGAGAACGCTCGAGCAGTTCCGACAACCCATGAAGACGTTCGGGTGTTCGGGTACAGTCCCTAGAATATATATTCTAGTGACCGCAGTTCGGGGGTTTCTGGAGGATAGAATGAAGTAATCGGAAGAAGGGACTTCGCATTCGCAGCCCGTCTTGTGTATGACTGCGCTCACCTGCTAGGTGAGGGGTGCGACCGTCCAAAGTCTCTCAGCGCGCGCGTGCCGGTGAGCTGGCTCGGGCGGGACGGGGAGAGCAAAATATGCAAGTAAATATTTTTTTTAGTAAAGCTGGTTAAATATTAGGGGTGTGCAAATTATTTGGGTAAATACGGTATATCTATCTACATATGTGTATGTACCATTGATTCATCTGTTTATCTGTTTACAGATATCTACCTATTGTATATATATGAATTCATTAACTATCCTCCACAATTCTACCGTATAAACGCGTGTAAGGGCCGCACTTTTTTTTCAAGAAATGAGGGCCAATTTTCAGGGTGTGGCCCATACACGCGACATTTTTTTTTTTTTTTAAGTAAAAACGCACCAGTTAGCGAACGAAAAGCGTTTATTGCAGTATACGACATTTCTTGCGACATACGTGCTCAATCGTCGTCACTCGGCGAGTCCTCAGACTTGGAGTCCGAGATGAGATGGTGTGCTGCGAAGCGTCGACACCCCACATGCAGTCATCTTCCGTACCATCCAAGCTGTTAGATATCCCGGCGACTTTAAAACTTCGGGGCACAATGTCCGTCGACACCGAGCTCCACGCAGATGGGATCCACCCAAGTACAGTCGCCAAGGCTAGTCCCTTCACACGCAGCATGTCCGTTGCGAGTGCAAGACCATCATTCCGCACTTCAGTCACATAGCGGAGCAAGTCTTCTTACAAATCGGGAAACTTGCACTGCTCTCCTCGGAAAGCGCGCTTAGTGCTGTTGGTGTTTCGCAAGGCTTCTTTTTGAGCACACCAACGTCGAACACACTTCTCGTCAACGTCGAATTTTCTGCCGGCGGCACGTTTCCCATGCTCGAGAGCATACTCGATCACCTTCAACTTATAGCCAGCAGTGTAGCTATTCAGGTACTTGCCCATCTTGCCAAAACGTGAACGCCGAGTAGAAAACAAGCTAGCACGAAGGTCATCGAACAGTGCAGAAAACTACAGCAGACGGCTGGCTGAACTGCAAAAACCGAACAACGCGAATGACGCGAACGCCATGCCAAAGTTGGTGATGCTAATGCCGATATGGATAGCGCCGATAGCGCGTTTGTATAGAGATGTGAGAAGCTAAAGATAAAATCCTGCTTTAACCTTTAGTTGGCCGGTCTATGAATACTAATAAAAAGTTAAAATTTTTAGCCCACTTCACGAACATCTTAACACGAATAAAATTCAAAAATATATATCTATATACTCTGGTGAAGATGATGATCGTTGCGTTTCCTTGCGCCATCTATCGACTACGCCTAGAAGCTCACGCGCGCGCGCATTTTGAATACGTATTGGTTGAGGAAAGTGTGGGTGCGGCTCTTACGCGGATATTTTTTTTTAGAATATGCACTTCAAAAAAACGGGGTGCGGCTCTTACACGGGTGCGGCCCTTACACGTGTTTATACGGTAATTTAAGGAAGCTGAGAATTTATGAAAGAAAGGCAGAAAGATCAGCCTGAATAATTTTTAAAAACTGGAATACGACATATGTGGTACTGTATCTTGTATGCGCAGGCGTCATCACCTGCGGGAGCCCCTGCAGCTGAAGTGACAGATCCTGCCGTCACGTATCAGGTTCGTAGAACTCTTCTCCATGGACAAAGAGCTTTGATGGCAGTTAAGACCCCACATTCATGGACTTAGTCGCAAAAGGTAACCGTCATACCTGGATACACCCGCCACGGTGGTCTAGTGGTGGTTATGGTGCTCAACTGCTCACCCAAAGGTCGTGGTATTGAATCCCGGCCACGGCAGCCGCGTTTTTGATGGAGGCAAAAATGCTTGGGGCCAATGTACTTAGATTTAGGTGCACATTAAAGAACACCAAGTGGTTGAAATTTCTGGAGCCTTCCACTACGGCATCCCTCATAATCATATAATGGTTTTGGGACGTTAAATCCCAACAATTATATTATATTATTATTATCAGACCTGGATATAATGAACACGAAAAAGATAGCAAGATGGTTAATTCAGAAAGTGCGTGAAGAACAAGGACAAAAAGAGCTACAAACACAACTGTGTTTGTCCTTGTCCTTCAATCTGTTTCTGGATTAACTACGGACAACCCACTAGCAGAAGCTACCCTTGTATAGCAAGACAGTTCAACATATTGACAATTCAAAATGTAGAATCTGCACATCTGAAGCTTATCTACACTTTTCATGTCTTTGTCGGTCTTGGAAATAGTGAAAACAGTGGGAGCTTGCGGATTTGTTTCTCCGAAGCCATGTCAAAAACGTAATCACTCATTATCTTTTTTCATCCCAGCCTTTTTGTGGAACGTGTGTATTGAATTCCGAGGGCTTATGCCTTTTTGAAGCAGCATGACGGTCGCCTTTCCTACAATGAACAGCTGCAGACAATATGCTTCGCTGCTTGTTGCTCAGTTTTCTCCACTCTCAGTGTTATTCACCACATTACAAAGCCATGTTGCAGCGAAGCTTACCAAAGCAAGCTTGCCATTGTGGAGCGCAAATAAAATTGCCTGCTATGCGACCCGTTCATGTTTTTAGACTCTCACTTTACAGGAACCTGCAATTTGCAATTATACAGGAATATTTTTTTGAAAATAGCAAATCATCTTCACTTTCTTACGAAAGAAATGGATTGTTTGTTTCCCGCAGTTAAACTGTGCGTCTTTTGGTATCAAGTGCCGTGCATCAAGACTGGCAGTGCTGGACTTCACGTGATTAAAGTGTCGCGAATTTCCACTTCATTCGCAGAACCAGCTCCAACAGCTACGGGACATGGGCATCGCCAACGACGCGACATGTCTGCAAGCGCTGGTCGCCACGGGTGGCGACGTCCAGGCCGCCCTGGAGCTGCTCTTCTCGGACTTCGGCGATAACGACCCAGCCAACATGCCCACATAACTCCTTCCCCGCGATCGGCAGCCCAGGCACGTGCCGGTAAACCCTTCTTTGTGGTGCCCCATCAACTCGTCAATGTCGTCCAGTAAAAGAAACGATCGGCAGCGCGACGGCGAGACGTTCCGCCGTGGAGCCGCCGCTCGAAAACACAGAAAAACGCGCGCGATACCGTATCGTTCTGCAGCTACGCGCAGATCTCGGGAGATGGTCTCAGTAAACGCAAAAGCCTTTACTGCCTCCTTGTTCGCTGCTTCGACATTGTTGCCACTTCTCCCTGCCCCTTTCTCGACCAGTAACGCTGTTAACAGTGTGGGATATCCTGCATGTCGGGAGCTTTATGTAACAATGTGACGCGAAGCTTTTCTGATCAGTGTGAAAGCATTTGCAACAAAGACTCGTCACGTGCAAGTTTGATCTCTCAAAGGCATCGCAGTAGCGTTAGCCGAGAGCTTTGTAAAAAAAACGAGAATGGCAAGGGGAAAAACAAATTAAAAGAAGCTTATACCCCTGTCACATGGTACATATAATGTCATTCGCAGTGATTGTCATTTGGTGTTAATGCCATTTTTGTTGCTGCTGCTACACGGTCATAGCAAATGACATGCATAGCTAATGGAATTCACCTGCTGAACGCGTTTTCTCTGAACTTTCGCAAGAGCGACGTGTAATCTCGATGACAGGTGCTCAACAAAAAACTACAAAATCGGCAAGTTACAGCAAACTGTAATCAAGGTTAAGGTTTTTATTAACGACTATTGTTAAATTTTTTATAGCTTTTTAACATACAGTGCTGTAGTTGGAGCAAAATGTGGAAATATTATATTCTTTTCCCCAGACTCCGACATGATGCAAGTGCCTCCTTTTGGCCACATTTACAAACACTCGTCTGTTCTTTCTTCTTTTTCAATTCCTCCCATGTCGTTTCGGTGAAGTAGTGCCGCAGTAGCAAGGTTGGAATTTCACATGTGATATCTATCCAGGAGGCTATGAAGCAAACTCTGCAGTTTCATCAGCGCATAATAATAGGAAGCTAAAAGCGCACTGCATTGATGACAAACATCGACAACACTTGTGAATGCCATTTTGTATACCCACACAAATCAGGAATGCAAGACACCAATGACATTAAAAATGAATGTCATTTACTGCAAATGGCATTACTACATGTGCCATGTGATGGGAATATTACTCTAGGTAGCAATGACTGAAAAAAAAAAGGAGGAGAAATTATGTTTATGTATGCCTGAAACAGGACAGGCCCTGTTTGTGAAAGACAAAACAAACACTGGTTAACAATTTCTGTGCAGAATCCGTGACATAACATATTCTACTTATGCATTGCAGTAGCATACCATAGTCTATTTATCAGTTACGCAGCAGTGGTTCTAAAGGAAGGATGGATGATTCATTATTCTCGTTAGTGATAAGGAACAGTGGCCTTTGGCAGGATTACTGTTTGTTTTTTCCTGTGGCATTTAGTTTTGACAATGTTACTTGCTTGGCAATCTTATCTTGAAAATGGGTACTGGACATGCCATGAGGCAATGTTTCATTTTTCAGTGCGATTAACTATGACAGGTTGATGACTCAGCATGCCTTTGGCAGCATGGCATACTTGAATGATGTAATATTAGAGGATCCTTGAGATCCTGAAGCGTGTTTTAAGAGTCTGAAGCGTGTTTAAGTAGCAATTTACGGGCCCGGCTTGTCGTTCATCAATAGATCTCATGTGGCGTGATCACGCTCCCAATCAAGTGCTCAATACAGGCCTAAAACGAGGTTAGCAATGCTCAAAACCGGGTTAAAATAAAGGAACAAGGTCTAAAATAATATAGTTAACAGGAATAACCAAGAATTAATTGCAATAATTAACTTAAAATTGCTAAAAGTGCTTTGTAAACATGTGACTGACACCCGCGCCGTGCTAAAGAGGGTGCCACCGCCTCGCCAGGCTTGCGGCTACTCCTCCCGCTGGCACTTCTCTGGCGCCGGTGTTATGAACCCCTGCGAGAGATCATTGATAGACAAAGACTAACAACAGCATAACGGGAATCGCTGGGTGCCCGTGCTACGCACTTCCTCAGGTTTCACAGCAGTGGAGCTGCAGTTAGCACAGGATTTATAACTACACCAATTGCTACAGAAGAACGACATCGGTGCTGAATGTGAATGACCTTTATTTTTTATCTTTCCACTTTTGTTATTTTCTATTGTCTTATAGCCTGTGCATTTTGGCTGTGGTCAGTGCCTGTATCGTGAGCATTCGTTGCGAGATGGGGTTTTGTCGAATGCGTTGACATTGATTTTCGTGGTGACGCGCAAGCGCAAGCGATCGTTGACGTGTTTGTGGTATCAAGCGAGGGAAGTGCCTGCGAGTGGATGGGCAGAGAAGATGCAGAAGGTAGGAAGATATAAAAACAAAGTTGGATAATAAAATAGGTAGACTTTTGTGGCTGCTTATGTCCTCTATGTTGTTAAGTGTGTTTCCTTCTGCTAAAGGTAGTTGATGTAAGCTGCCACTTCTTGAGGTTGGGGGAGTGTGTTCATTTTGGTATACTTGCAGAAGAAGCATTGAGGTGGATGTACTACTGTAAATGTGCATTATCCTTCTTGCAGTTCTTCCTTCCATTTGGTTTACTGTTCTTTGTTTTTTGTTTTTCAAATACAATGAAGCTTGCAAAAGGCTACATTGTTTGTGCTTGAAAAACGAAAAGATGTACCCCAGTATACATTCTCGTTAGGCAATGCCGAAGCTTAATGCACAGTCTAACTAAAGGGATAGGTAACACTTCTAAGGAAAAACGAATATCGGAGTTTGGAATCTGCCGGATGTCGGATTAGGTGACAACAAAATCTCGGTTGATGATCACAATGTCTGCGTGCGGGTTTCTGTGCGTGAAAAATTTTGCTGGTGCAACATAGTGCTGTATCAACAATTTCTGAGGTCATGCTTTGCCAGTTACTGTTGCACCATGCAAGTTGGGGAGGGCAGCACAGGGTAGAACACTCCTACAAGTGTCACTGATGCTGCAGGTTTTGTTGTCATCAGCATCATCCTTTTTTACAAGTTGCAGCAGTGCTGCCACCATTGCTGCAGTGTGAATAGCAGCTTGTTCTTGGCACTGAACAGTTGCTGCCGCCGTAATATGCCCGCGGGAAGAAAATGTATAATTTAGCGCCAGGCAGTGTTGTGTTGCCAACGATGGCCGCATTTATGTTGTGTTGGTCTTGGCGAGAGACCATGCTGCACTGCCTCCTATTCAAGAAGCAGTGCAACAGTGGCATGATGTTCATATCAGCACCTCGCAAGCACAAGTTATGTGTGCATGTGGAATGAGTTCACTGCTGGTTCGCATGTTAAAGCGTGTGTGACACTGATCTTACTATACCAAGATAGAGAGACTTGTGTCTCTCAGTACTTGTGTTATCTGTGCTTGCATGGGGCTGTATGCTAGTCTGTGTGCCCTTTTTTTTTTTAGTTCTGTAGTGTTTACTGTTTTCCCAAAGGCTTTTGTCTTCTGATATCTAATGGTTGGAAATAGTGTAGAGCAAGCTTGCTTCGCTGACCAAAGAGTCACTTTTTTATGTAGTATGTGTTTAGTTGTGTTAACTATTTCACGTATGGGCCATGTTGTAAGGTACCTAAGGCATTTGAGGCATTGGTCATTCATTTCTGCATTTTGCTTTTTTCTTCTTTTTTTTTTCTCGTACAAGTTCACTGTCATTCTTTTATTTTCGCATCAGATAGCACTTTTGCTTGTTGCATCGTGTGTCTGCAGAGACCAGGGGAACGGTAGTTCACACGCCATTTTTCGTTTCTGTGGCAACAAATTTCACACACTGTACACAGATTGGCCGGGGCAACTCGTGTCTACTTCATACAGACGAATAGTGTGGGTCTGTAGACAACGCCTGTCAAGATGAAGTTAAGGTGTACTAATTTATGTAACTTGTTGCACTTTAGTTTTCAATGTCTGGGGTGGAACGTCTTCATTGCAGTCATTGCAGTCATTTTCCTTTCAGATATGTACATAACTTTATAAGGTCTGTCGCTTTGACAAAGGGAGCTGCAATTCAGTTCTTTTCCAGCAATTCAGTCCTTCTACTTGATTTTCCACCCGCTTTAGTTTATCGCATCACTAAAAACAAGACTAAGTTGTAGACACGAGAGTAAAATTTTGCAGCTCTGCGGCCGATTAAGTCACCGCTTTTCGTACCAGAAGTGCTCAAATGCAGCTAACTGCAGTCTGTTCCACAAGGCGTAGTTTCGTCTCGTGCGAGATGTATGCGGCTTTAAAGTGAAAGGAAGCTTTAGATATCGCATCACCATGATTAATTTTGGTCGTGGCTTCGTGAAGGGTGTGTTGATCTTGCCTTTATTCTAAAACGTACTCAAGATCGCGTGTCTTCAAGAAGGTGACTGAGGCCTTGTTCTCATAGCCGCAGTACTTTGGGAATCACAGATTTGGGAAGAAGTCTGGAACACTGTGTATCATTTAGTGGGCATTGACTGAGTTGCAGTCTTAGGATTAATGACGGTCACTTGACTAACCATACGCACAGTCAAACATTAGGTTTGTTTGTTGTACTGGTGTAGCAGCATCAAGGACTTTTGTTGTTGTCATAAGCCGGCTCTCTTTCTTAAGCACATAAACTGAAAAGTAATGTACATGTCTGGTAGATGTGTTGAAGGTAGGAAAGTTACGTAACAATAATTTTTGGTTCAGCGTTGTTCCTACTGTTGCTTATAAGAAGTGGCGTGAATTCTAAAGCTCATGTGGGTGTGAGAAGGATGACGATTGCAAGCTATCGCAACACCCAACTTTGATATATTCTTTGGAAAAAAAGCCCTTTGCCTGTGTAGATTGATCGATACTGTAGAAACAACCATACTGTCTGTGCTACATGTCTGGCTTTTTGTATACAGCCCCAGATAACTTACAAAACTGTGTTTAGACTCGTTATTTTTTAGGATTTGTTAGGAATCGCTTGGACACTTTGCCAAATGTTAATCGGGAAAATATCAAGCATTTGGAAGAGATAAACGCGACTGCATGAGCATGTAATGTGTATTGTAAGTTACGTAGAGGATCGACACGTGTGTTGTTCAAAAGGCAGTGGACTGGATTCATGTGCTTTGTAAAACATTTATAAAAAATTTATTGGACCAGATGACATTTACTTAGTGCAACACGATGTTCCATTTGGCATGCTAACACTGATGAATGGCAAATATTAAGTACGCAAAAAAAGCGGTGGGCAGAAGCAAAGAATTCAGTCAAGCATTGTAGATACAATGAAATGTAGCAAATTTTTGCGATGTGCGCCTGAGGATGCAATACTTGCTGGCTTTGATTTCTAGGCAATGTGTGTTTAGACTCGTAAGTGCTTGTTGCCTGTTGTATTTTCATCTCCACATAGTTATCGCTAGAGAACATGCTTTGTGACTTTTAACATAAACTGAGAAGAAATAGCTAAATAAGAAACATCTTGGGAAATAACGTTTCAACACGGGAACTGTATGTCCAAACGTTGGCTCCATCGGTAATCATAGCTTGACAATTTCTCATCTCTTCAAGCCTTAAATTTCTGTCCCACCCTGAACTACTTTGAATATCACGTGCGCTCTGTTTCTGATCCATTTTCGGCACCTCGTCACTTGATGTATATGCATGCTTGTTTTGCGTCACATATGAACCATTCTTTAAGTGTGACCAATATGGCTGCGATATCGGCGTGGGCGTCATCCGACATTTGAAATTTATTTGCCAACGCTTCAGAGTTATTCGGCTAAGCAGCTAAAGAACATGCTTCTTTCTGGTAGACTGATTATATTTTTTGTTCACCTGATCCATTTTTCGGTACTTCGTCACTTGATGTATATGCATGCTTCTTTTGCGTCACATATGAACCATTCTTTAAAGGGACACTAAAGGCAAATATTAAGTCGACGTTGATTGTTGAAATAGCGGTCCAGAAACCTCGTAGTGCTGCTTTTGTGCCAAGGAAGTGCTTATTTTGAAATAAAATGACGTTTTTAGTGGTCCGCATCGCGTTAGCGCGCTTCAAATCTCCCGCCTGAAAATATGACTTTCATACGTCACTGCTGCCGTGCCCAACGTTGCCCGCTTTTACTGCACGGCCGCCGACACTAGTAGCAGCCGAGCGGAAGTAGCGGGACCCACAGTAGCAACAACGGTGCTGCGGCAAAGACTTGCTCGGATAGGCACATTCAAAGCCTTCACCAAGTTGCGGTTGGTCTCGTAATCCTCAGTACGAAAGTGCAGCGAGCACACACGCAGAGGTTTTGACTGTTTAGCACACTGGCACAATGGCATCACACTAAGCCACTTCGAGCGTAAGGGTTCATTATGCGGCACCCAGTGAAAAGACACACCGGTTTCCTTGCTGCAGCACTGGCGTTGTGCACCATTCGGGCATCCGGCAATATCACAAGCATGCGGCATTTTGTCGAACTTTCTGTCAGAGCGACTTTCACGAGCGCGCAAAACACGCACGGCAGTACGCGATCCCGAAACTACCACTGAGACGGGCGAGGCGAAGTTCGGCGAAAACGGAACCTTTGAACCACGCGCGCCGTTCCCCATGGCAACGCCACGGAGGTTTTGTTTTTCCATGAATCAAGCGGAAACGAACAAACAGCATTTTATTACGTCTTTTGATGCTCGGAATGTTCTTTTTTTACTGCTGCTAGTTTGATTACTAGTGATTTATTGTAGGCCGACTTCCATACGTCATCGGGATCACTTCGAAAATGTCCCACTCGTGGCGCTCATCATGTGATACATTTAGCTTAATTTCTCGGTAAGTAGCGCACTGCTGTTGATAATATTGCCGTTTTAGAAGTTGTCATACATTGGGCTTTCACTCTGACATAAATTATTTGCCTTTAGTGTCCCTTTAAGTGTGACCAATATGGCTGCGATATCGGCGTAGGCATCATCCGACATTTGAAATTTATTTGCTGATGCTTCAGAGTTATTGGGCTAAGCAGCTAAAGAAGGTGCTTCTTTCTGGTAGACTGATTATATTTTTTGTTCACCCCAGTCTTGTCTCGGCAGCAAGAGGAGCTTTGTTTTGAAAGTTTTACATTACTAAAAGCAGTGCTGCTCACCTAATTTTCATACAATTGCTGCTTTCTTAGATAATAACTTGTCTAATCACAGCCTTTGCCATTTTCTAGCAAATGGCTAGAAGAAGGTTCTAGGAAGCAGTGTAAAGGTAGTAGAGTAATTGCATGCATACCTTGCTTGCCTACATAGAATGTGTTTGTGGGAATATAAAACATCCTCTATAATTAGGTCTGTGTGGATAGTATTCTGGCCAGTTCATTAGGGGAAAATATAGCACCCTGTAGATTTCGTAGACAAGCAAAAGACTGAGTAACACTTAGACAGAAAATATCTCTGCTGACGTGCTTAATCATTTTTATGAGATTAAATTTTGTCTTATGCGCTACCAAAGCGTACTTTTCATTGTACCTCTGGTTCAATGTTTTTGTTCTACCGTACTGCCATTGAAAGTCATCATTTTAACAGGTTGTTCCTGCCATTGGCTGCATATCACTAATTTATCACCAAGATGAACACTGAAGCACAGATGAACCAAATGTTGAGAAACGTATTAAAATATACCTAGAGTAGCTACGACTTTTTCACACAAATCTTTTCTTCTGAGAAGAAATGTGATTTATATGGCCTTCACAGTGATGCGCGAGACAGTTATTGTCGTGATTTCTGTGCACATCAGTTGAACGCATCGATGCAACGATGTTAATCAAGTGTTTGTGTCATACAGCTTCTGTCACTTGTCGACACTAGCCCCTTTCCGCTGTGGCGGAACGCTTGTATAGCACTCACAGACAACAATACTAATTATGGGTGCCGTTAGGGTTGAGGGTTGCAGCTTATCGTAGACCAAGTCGTCTGCGAACATCTTCAGGAGCACTCGATGCCACCGTGACTGATGTGTGTATCGGTAGTTGACTCTTCACTTGACCTGCGCAAAATGTGCACTAGTGTGACATTTCCTCCTCACTTGTGACACAAGTGATGCTTCTGAGGAAATATTGCTAAATTTTGCAATATTTCCTTGAATTTTATCACCGATGCTTATGTAGATGTTATCCTAACAGAAACAAAACAATCATTCTATTCCTGTTCTTTTCCTATTCGTGTTTTGTCATGTACCCTAAGCGATGCTTCACTTATGATGTCTTTAGGACAAGCCATTCAGTGTATCGGACAATAAGGAATATAAAAAGACTGTGAAAAAAAAAATGCCGATTTTGGATGTTTACATTTCCCTCGTTGCATTAGAACTATTGAGACCTCTTTACTGTGACAATGTGCCCTTGCAGTTATGTATTAAACATTCAGTATTGACAGCCACAAACTTTTATCAAAAGCTACTCATCTGTGCCACAGAAATATGTAATATAATGTGGATATTGCACAAAATCAAGTTAGTGTAGTAAGTTAATAAAGCTTTATTGTTCTGCACTTCAATAGCTTAAATTCAGCCATCACCACAGTGCAGTTGGGATTTTAAAATTTTCTCTCCGTAATTCATGTTCCATTGATTCTTTCAGCCAGTTGGGCCGCATGCACTGTGGGCAATTTTTTAGAGGCAGCTACTTCCAGGAGACTAGAGAAACGTGCTGTTGCGTTTTTTTATTCACGTGTCATCATGTGACTAGCGTCACTTTGGCAGCTTTGATGCATAACGAATGCATCTTTTCAGGCAAGGAAATGGATGTATTTTGCATAAATACTTATTTAATCGGAAGCTAGCAAATTTATATGCTTGAGGCAAGCTAGCTGATTGCACAGTAATTGATGTTTTTGATCAAGGCCTGTTATGGCACTGACCAGCCAACAAAATGCAAAGAAAACTTACGACATGGACATTTCTTCTAGAATTATGAAGTTTAGTGGTAGCCGTTTGTCTGCTGGAAGTCGATAGTCGGCATATTGTAGTTCAGGCAGGACTTGCTACGTATGACAAGTCTGCAGACAGCTGGGCCGTGCAAAGCATAGCAGTTTAAAGCACACGTGTGTCACAACTATGGTACCTATTTGACAAAGGCAAGTTTAACACTATTAGAAGACTAGCATCTTAAGACTGTTAATGCCACTACGGCTAAGGCTGCTGCTGTGTGCATACCTTCAGTGATGATAAACATTGCGTGGTAAACTGCAGTGAGTGCACTATTTTGTTCGTATTCGACAGCCGATTGAGTTGAGAGTGCGTGATCACACAAATTGCTTTAAGTGTTCAATCTCATTGACCATATCTGTGTGGCAGTGCACAAAAGGCATTAAAACTTAAGGCGTCAAGCAGAATTTTCATGTGGAACACATATAAGGTAATGTGAATGCCTAAAGTGACGTAGGCGTAGGTGACTGTAGATGTGATAAAGTACCAAAAAAGAAAAAAAGAAATGTATTCCTCCATGTTCAGTATGTGCTCTTGCGTGTTTGTGCTGTTTGATCGTGTGATTCTGCACAGGAATGCCAGAATTCTGAGAACATCTATAGCTACTTAATATTTTGTGCCGATGTAGTTTTCCCGCGAAATTGAGTGTTGTATTTTCGAAAGCGTGTCGTGTTGCAACTTGTACAGAATTGTTTGCATGCTCAACAGACCCTCGTCGTGAGTATTGTGTCTCAGAAAAAAAAAGAAATTGAATTTTTGGTGTGTTTATGTACAAATGCCGAACGTGGTCGCCTTACTCATGTGCGACACACGTTGTGGTTACTTTGCCGCGTGGTCTGTTGACAGGTCCACCACATTTTGGACGTGGTCCGTTGACTTGGTCTCATTGTCCGTACAATTGAAAGTTGTGCCGCTAATCAACTTTGAAGGTGGTGAAGTGCTATTTTTATGCGTATGTTTCCCATGTTGTAATGTTGAAGTTAAGAAAAAGAAAGAAAATGTGTACAAATTTTCACCTAGCACACTTGTCGTCGTATGGTAACTTAATTTTAAACTTGTCTTTTTGTGACTGGGAGCAGATTTCAAAGAAACGTTTCCCGCAGATGTGTGGCAATGGAAAGTAATCCTCAGTGACTGCTGAATAGGGAGAGTAAGTCTTCTATTCACGACCAGTAACATGTGACATTTAAAAGTACAATTTATTTGGAGAAACCACATTCTTCACTGAGTCGAGCTAACGCATGAGGCAGAGTGGCTCAAAGAGGTAACGTCCACGGTTGTCTTTGATGAAACAGGCGTGTTATTGCTTTGAATTAGTTTGCAGGACCTGAGGAATTGGTTGATAGCTGTCTGGTTCTAACATATGTGTTCTTTGTGGACAGCAATGCGTTTCCCATGGTGTTTAGTGCCTGCAAGACTTCCATGTTGTTTCAGTTCTGCCGTACTTCGATGTGTAAAGTGCAATATGCCGAGTGCTGCGCTGAAAGCGGAGGCGTGTACCAAAACCTTTCTGACACGCAAGCAGTGATTGTTGGTCTGCAGAGTTTAGCTTAAGGTGATTTTTGATGGTGGCCTTCATACAGTTTAAGGTTTGTGGACAGTAAGTTATCAAGTTTATATAAGTGTCCTTTTTCCCGAGAAAAAAAGTACTGCACCTCCGTTTGTATCAAAGCGCACATAAATATTAGCTTACCCGCATAGACGTGCGCAAGGCTCACCTTCAGAGGGGGCAAAGGTTCGTCGCAGCCCCCCCCCCCCCCCAATATTAAATCAGAGTATGGGGCATACTTAACGCCCCCCCCCCCCTCTAGTTAGGCGCTGTTGCAGATTGTCCGTGACTCTTATTACGGCAAAGTGTGCGGTAAAATTGATTAATCTAGTTCACCTGCAGGCTTCAGTTGTGTTTTACGCAACATTTAGCAGCACTTAAGTTCAGGCAACGCCACCATTTATGTGCATCCACGTACGAAGCAACTTGGCCATAGTGTACAGCCATGCCGTGTCACTAGGAACTCATCACCCATTTTTTTTTTTTTAATGGTGCAGCACATACTTGGAGAACAATTCACTTAGTTTCCCTTTTTCTTTCTTTCTTTCTGGACTTAAAAGTGTGTTGAGTGTTGGAAGATTGTACCAGAACGACGTTGGAAGGAAATGCACAGCACCATATTTTTGGATCCATGTTACTGTAGTCGTGTGAAGGTGCACCTGAATATGGAATAAACGTGAGGAAAAGGAACATGGTTGCCGTCTTTTGTTTGTAAACGCCACCAACATGGGTTTGTTAATGCGCAGGGGGTAGAAAAGCCCCTTGCATGAAATGGCTCACTGAAAGGCAGGCCCATAGCCAGGAATTTTTTGTGGGGGGGGGGGGGGCACCACTTGCTGAAAACCTTGACTATTTGAGAAAAACACCTATTTTCATTATTTATTTTTGGTAAAAACACCTACTTCACAAATTTCGAGGGGGGGGGGGCAGAGGGCGTCCCCCCCCCCCCCCTGGGCCTACGGGCCTGCTGAAAGGACTTGCAAATGCCAAGTTCTCTTTGCATAGGTGCCACTCACGCTACAAGGCTAGATGGGGCAAAGAGGTGAAGCCTGTCTTCGCCGCGTTACTGCATGGTAACTAGTGTGTACTCGACGGAATTTGTTGTCACAATTTATTACTCACAGAATTCGGTAATGTCGAACGTTAAACAGGAATAAAGAAAACCCCGGCGCCCGCGAGCGCCAAGAAATGCGGCCCTCTAAGCCTGCATAGGCGTGCGCAGGGTTCCCCATCAGGGGGGCAAAGGTTCATCGCAGCGCCCCCTCACCCTACTAAGTCAATGTATGGGGCAGATTGTGCGCCCCCCCCCCCCTCTTAGGTGACTAGAAGGGTCAATATACGGGGCAGATATTGCGCCCCCCCTCTTAGGTAATTAGGGGGGAGGCGGCCGCCCCCCCCCCCCCCCCCCGTGCGCACGTCTATGCTCTAAGGTGCGCCGGTCACACGCGTATTTGCATGCGCCGTTTTCCAGTGACTGATGCTCTCTCGACCGTGGGCTTGTCGGCGATCAGCCGTTTCTGATACGGCAATCTGATCTTTTTATCAGATTGCCGTTAGAGTGCAGTAGAGAGCTAGTACACTGTATCGAGGCCGCTTGTCATTTCACGTTGCCGCATTTCATTGTTGCCTGGATACGAACGCATGACCGTCGTCGTTGCCTTAGCAACAGAAGTGTTGCGGTGCTGAGCACGTGGGTGAAGGTCAAACTCCCGGCATGGGGGAAGGAAAAAGTCAGGAGGGAGCATTGTGCAATGCGATAAAAGAAAAATAATAGTTCAGGCACGCACACGCCAAGCTTTTTTTTCTCCCACTTGCCCGATAAGGATAGGGCTCCTAATGTTTTTGTAGCGTTAGCTACACTTGCCTAGCCGGAGCCGATTTCGCGTGGATCGTCATGAGCCGTGCTGCGATAGCGAGGATCAGTGATGACACACAGCTGGCTCATGGCTGGTTCACCGGAGCCGGCATCTCGCGCGCTCTCCGCCACCGCCGCTGCTTGTCTGCGCGTTCGGGAGGAGTGGCGTCGTAGCCGCGGCAGACAAACTGGCGCCGGCGCGCGCGCAGACTCCGCCACCGCCGGTCTGCGCTTTCCAGAGGAGTGACGTCATAGCCTTGGCAGACGTATTGGCGCCAGCGCGCGCGCAGCTATTCGCCTTCGCTGTGCAGTCGCCGTCTGACACTGTGCTGGAGCCGCTTGATAGCGCCTCTGACTGGCGTTTGCAGGTGGGTAACGCCATGGAGAAGGAGAGCGCAAATGCTGCTCAACGGCGCAGAAGAGCCGAGAAGCTTATCTCATCGGATCCCGAAGTAGTTGCCTGGCAATTAGCTGTTCAGCGTACGAAGAATGAACAGAAGAGGGCTAATAATCCTAGACAATCTGGAAAGCTAAGAATAATCAGCTGAACCTTTGCTAAAGCTACGTCTACCCTGGCATAGCCGAGCTAAGCCACTGCAAAATTTTTTTTTTAACAGCGAAGCTGTTTAAGCCGGTCGTAAAAACTTTGGTGTGTACAAAGAAATATCATCATCATGAACAGGTATGTGCCACAGAAATTGGGCAAATCCCACTACTCACCGCTGGTCCACACTGAAAATTAAGAAGGCGACAGACGGGTGGCAAAAACCAATTGAAACTCCTACACAGACGCAACCAGCGGTACGTACAACGAGAGAACTAGCGAACAAGAAAGGCAACGGCGGCTGTGAGAAAACCCCGAAGCGATGGAAGCCCTACGCGAACGACGACGTGCTCGTAGATCTGTGGGAGGTGCGAACGCTCGGTTTCAGCACGAGTTTCTGTCTCTGGAGTTTGGATATTCGTGTCCTGTCTGTGACTGTCTTGTGGTTTAACTCGAACCTCTGTGCGCTGAAAGCAACCTAGAAACAACCCAGCATCACCTAGCTAAAGCCTAGCGACAACCTAGAAGCAACCAAATTAAACCAGAAGCGTCCTGCTTCACTGTTTCAAGCGTTGCGCGACTTAGTGCAAGCTGCGGCAATTTCTTTTTTAAATCCACGCAAAGATGAATGACATTGTACTCCAAAAGAGCCGAACAGTGAACTCGGCACTTTCCGAGCACTTTTGCCGAGCCGCAATTAACAGCCACGACAAGCTTAAATATGCTTTGAAAAAACGGTAAATTACAATGACGTCGTACCATTGGCGTAAATCGTGGGGGGGGGGGTCGGGGGGGGGGGTCCTCACCCCCTTCGTGTTCAGGTTGGGGGGGGGGGACACCCCTTGAATGTGTCCCCCCTTGAGATTTGTCTTTCCAACATCATATACTTGAATTGCTCGACAGTTAAATATAGCGCATTCAGCTTTTTCAAATGGCCGTTTATATTGTGTGTACCCGTGTTCAGTACCCTTCAGGTGTGTGAGACTATTCGAATCGCAACTGCCGCTCGACCGGTGCAGAGAAGACAATAGAACAACGCAATTACGCGAGCTGGGACACCGTGCTAGTTTTTAAATTTTTATTTCACAGCATGATTTTATTCTTACATAAATAAAACTAAAGTTATATTTATAAAAACAAAATGGCCGCCACGGCAAGATGTGTGTCCCCCCTTGTGATTCTTGTGGATTTACGCCACTGCGTCGTACTGTGATCGTTTTATCACAATGATGAATGATCGCCTCATTACCGCTCTGTTAGCGAAATCCCCGAAAGAGCATAATTTATCAGCCTAAACTGATTCAGTGTTTCTGATTGGTGTCCCCATGTAAACTGCTCGCGTCGATTGGAGTTCAGAGCAGTGTGTGTGTGTGTGTGTAGTGTGCCAGCTAAATCTTGTGTTTTTCTTTGCGTTCGAAAAGACACGTCGTTAGGCGAGTAATCTGGGTCTGAAGACGACGTTCTGTGGTTTGTGACGAGAAAATAATGGACTCTGCGGAAAGCCGCAGACATTATTAAAAAAGATAGGACAAATAAGAAGGACATTAGCAGAGCGGCCATCTTTGTGCCAGCCTGTCATCTCTTTGCCTTTACTTCCAGTCCGTGCTTCCAGTGCACCCTAACTCCGTGAAGAACGAGGGCTTTCTGTCATGATTTACGAAGCTCTCGGCGAAATAGCCCGCAGCGACGAATCTCTGCAGAGCAGGCTTCTCTATCGCTAACATCGTTTCGTTCGTTTTTTTGTATGCTTATTTTATGTAGACAACGAGAAAATCAGGTTTTGTAATTTACTTACAGAATACTGCAGGCCCTAAAAAAGGCCAAAGCAGGAGGGGCAGAAGCACATAAAAGATATCGAGGCAACGCGTGCAAAATACTAGTATATAACAAGATGACATAGCAACAAAAGAAAGAACGGTAATACATTTAAAAACAGTTATATGAAATTGCTCTGAATGTACAAAAGTGAAGTCCGAGTTGTTCCTGTCCGTGGTTATATATATATATATATATATATATATATATATATATATATATATATATATATATATATATATCGTGTGTGAACTTGTATGGACTTCATTAGTTTCGTCTTCACAAAAACGTCGTTTGCATCGCGTCTTCGGGCACCATTGGAACAAAGCGTTGGCCGTTGCATTCAAATATGTATACATAGAGTGCGAGCGCGTACTGCTGCATTAGAAAGCTAGGCTAGCCGCGTTTCCCGATTTTAATGTATACAAGAGCGTGTCTAATGAATGTTCTTTGTAAGCTGCGGAAGAGAGTTATCATTGTAGTGGTTTTTGTTGTTATGTTTTATAAAAGCTGCTGGCGCCTTTATTGGAGCTGGCTGGCTACTACTGGCAAGAACAAAACAAAAACTTGGAGGACGCTTGAGCTTCGCCTTCAAGAGTAGAACGCGATAGCGTAATCGGGCCCCGTGCGCATAGCCTTCAACCGTGCCGTAAGGAAAGGAACGTTTGTGCGCGTAGCATTGGCCGTTTCAAACTACCCTAGAATGCCTACAGCGTGTACATATTGCTAAGTGCCCACTACGCCATAATTCTTCCTTTCGCAAATTGTCGAAGTGCCCACTATACGCGTTTGTGAGATTCCACCCGCGACTGCTCAGCTGCACACATTGTAATGTGTGGGCAGCTTTTAACCACCTGCTCGTTGCGCAATCCACATGTCTTGACGCCTGGTACGATTCTGCCACGCAATATTACATGCGTTAAGGAGACTCCTCACACTACACATGGCAGCCTTATAGCGTTTTTGTTTTGTTTTTACAGTCTTGGCTCCGTGGTAGAACACCTGCTTGCCACGCAGTAGGCCTGGGTTCGATTCTCACTCAGAACGAAAAAATTATTATTTATTTATTTGCATCTATCTGGAATTTCCACTCACGGACAACGCCAATTTTTCGCTCACAACCAACCACTGTGACGCTTCATGACCCGGGAATTTCTTCGAAGAGAGCTCTTTAACGCTGGTCCCTTATGCATTTGACTAAGACGACCCGAAGACGAAAGCCATCTTTTAATTCTCAGTCGATTGCACGGATCCACCCCACCCCGCCCTCCCAAATTAAAGGTTTCTGCACCCAACGTAGTTTTGCACTGCCTCCGAGATCGGAGGCATTGGAAGCTTTCTGCACCTCCCGTCGTTGTTGCAGTGCCTCCGGGATCGACCCACCTTTGGCCAAGCGACGACGTCATATGGGATCATGCCGTCGCGCGACGTCACGTTATTTGTTCTCGTAGTGACGTTACGATGACGTCAGAAATTTTGTCCACTTAAGACGTCATGTGGTGACGTCATCATGCACTTCATGATTTTTTGCATCACTCGTGTTGACGCCGACGGTCACGTTTCGCATTCGATGAGGCATCTAACCTTTATAAAAGAAGTTCGAAAAGCGAATGTATGGGGCAATAGAATGGCACAAACACTTGCTAATTCTTATGTATTAGTATTGATAATCACAGTAATAATGGTAATGATGTGTGTTTTCCATGATATTGATGGAGGAAGCTCAGTGACCAGTCTCGGCTGTAGAAGGATATCTCCTTGGGCTTGTTGGTTTGGCATTACTGGTGCACTGTTGCGCGTTAAAGACGTAGACAACGTGTGCTCCGCGTGTGTCTCTGTACTCTTGTCTACGTCTTTAACGCGCAACGGTGTACGAGTAACAGTATGAACTAATTTAGTTGCAACGAAGGAAAGAATGCTCTTTCCCAAGAATCTCTACCTGGCCTTGCCTTCGATTCCTAGTTGTCTCATTTCACACAAATCTCTATAGTTATCGATCAACCGATTCCAACCTTATGTAATCATGGGCACCACCTAATCGTCCCATTCTCGACTGCCTCTCCTTTCCACTAACACACTTATGCTATTAATCTGATAAGCTGTAACCGCCGGTAATTCGATCTATATACATTACATGGCCTGACCCAGTCAACTCCTTTTCTTTTTAAATAAATGTGTGTCACTGTGGCTTCCGTGGCATTGAAGGACAATGACCACTGCTTTTTTGAAATGCGGATTACAGGCGGGGTTTATACCTTCGACAGTAGGGTTTTCAATAAATAAGTCAGTCTCTCGTCCCAACGACAGGCTAATACTCCTGTACGACTACGTTTCTATACTCGGTTACAGCCTAAGGAAATAGGTCAGCTCCCCCCCCCCCCCCCCCCCCCCCCCCACAGCGCATCGCTGTCCCTCCCACAAAGAATTTGCATAAATGCACCATCCAATAGCGTGTACTCACTTTTGTGACGTCAAGTACTTCCTGGGTGTTTCAGATAGTTGACTTTGGCATGAAGACGCACGTTTGTGTCGCTGGTTTTAGGTCGGAAACTTGAACGTTCCGATAAACTTCTACAGGGATTCTGACATCTTAGTTCAGCCAACCGTAATTTAGGTAATAACGACGAACCTTTAACTTTATATGCGTAGTATACTTACATTAGCCGAGAAAAAAAAAGGTAGTTAAAGGAACACTAAAGGCAAATAACAATTTATGTCACAGTGAATGGTCAATCTGTGAGAACGTCTAAAACGTCAGTATTATCAACAACAGTGCTCTACTAATTAAGGTAAATGTAGGACACGATATGCGCCACGAGTGGGACATTTTGGAAATGATCCCGATGACGTCAAGAGTCCCGAGTGCAATTAACCACTAGTAATCAAACCAATTGCGATAAAAAGAACCTTCCGTGCATCACAAGGCATTATAAAATGCTGCTTGTTCGTTTCTGTTTGATTCATGGAAAAAAGAACCTCTTGGCGTTACCATGGGGAACGGCGCGAGTGGTTCAAAAGTTCCGTTTTCGCCGAGCTGCGCTTCGCTCACGCGGTCGCTTCTCATTGGTAGTTTCGGTATCGCGTAACCGTATACTGCTGCGTGTGCTTGGCTCTCGCAGTTTTCGCACTGTTGGTACTCTACTTCAGCTGCTGGTCAAGCTAAGCTCCGTTACAGTGAACTATACAATTTCGGTATAGTGCCTAGAATATACTAGTTTCGGAGTGGCCTGTGGCTACATCTTGGCAAGGTTGATGGCCGCTATTGCCCAAAAAACCGTAGTGCCAGTGGTCGGGCAGTAAAGGCGGGCAACGTTGGGCACGGCAACTGCTACGTCAGAAGGCCCGTTCAGGCGGGTGATTTGAAGTGCGCTAACTCCGTGCGCACCACTAAAACGTGATTTACTTTCAAAATAAGCATTTCCTTGGCACGAAACAAGCGCAAAAGCCAAAACCAAAGCAAAATAAAAAATATCTATGCCGGGTGCGTGGTGCATGCCTGTAATCCCAGCACTCGGGGAGGCAGTGGCAGGTGGATCTCTGTGAGTTCAAGGCCAGCCTGGTCAACAAAGTGAGTTCAGGACAGCAATCAACGTCGACTTAATATTTGCCTTTAGTGTCCCTTTCAGGTTCGGCCGGAAACCACCTAGCACTAAAGCCCTATCACGACTGTCTTTCGCAGGTGAAGGACAGGTGCGCCTCGGTTCTGTGGGTGGAGTTTGCATTTTTTCTTACGTTGTAACCGAGTACATCAACCTCTTCGCTTTTTGTTTTCCTTCTTGCAGCGAAGCTGTTTACCTCTAGCCCATGCGTTCCCAGAGGGCGCGGGGGTCGGGTGGGGGTAATCTAGGCGGCTCGCGTCCGTATCGTGGACAGCAATAAAGAATGGTAGGACTGAATGGGAGCGAGCGTGGTGGCGGCCTCGGCGTGGTGTTGTGGCGATGCTGCAGTATGACGTATAGAGTCATAGGCGTGCGCAGGGTTCCGCATCAAGGGGGAGGGGGAACGCGAAGGTTTATCGCAGCGCCCCCCCCCCTTACTAAGTCAAAGTATGGGGCAGACTTTGCGTCCCCTCCCTCGTAGGTGACGGGGGGGGGGCGCAGCCGCCCTTCCCTGCCCCCCTTTCCCCGTGCGCATGGGACGGCGCAGCACGCTCACGCCGGAGAAACAAGCGAAGCATTCAGCGGGGGTTGCATAGCCTCTCTATATAAACTGCGCATCCACGAATGACCGTGTCCTGTCCACTGTGGTTGCACGTTGGGCTACTCCACGATCCCTGTCGAGGGATCCTGGAGTTGCCGCACCGCACAGAACACTGCAAAATTGGTCGTCTTGTGCTACCCCGTTGCAGCAGTTGCGGAAGATGGATTTCAGAGGTCTCGAAGAGTCGTTGTCGACGTCTTCCAGCACGGCGCGAACGAGCTCCACGCTGCGGCACCACACTTTGTGCGACGTCTCCTCATCGAGGACCTTGCGGGACCAGGACGACTGTTGACAGGAGACGAAGTACTTTCCGCTGACGTCACGCAGCCCTGGCGAGGACGCCAGGTAGACCGAACCCCGTGCGCCTTTGCGAGGACTCTACAAGAGAACAGAGCGAAGAAATGAGGCGTCTGGAGGGGTGGTGGGGGCGCAGAGGGTGTGTTGATTGAGAAAATACAAATTAAAGTCAGTTTTGCCGCAAAGGCGGAAGCAGTGAATGCGATGGTAACAAATCGGGATGTTATGTGAAGTAAGGGTACCTGACTCGTTTAGCGCGCGACCTGTCGTAACTCAATGAAGCGCTGGCGTAAGGAAACGCGGTCGCTGCAGCGAGCGAAGCGAGCCGAGTGCTCTCTATGGCGTCACCGCAGTACAACACATATACAAAGCTAATAGTTTGCTGATCCCTGTAAAGATACACCGCGGGCGACCGCGATCGCCCCGGTGAAAGTAGGCAGTTCCTACAGGAACCGGATGTTTCCATAGGATGCTCACCGTTCCGAACGTATGGAGGAAGGAGTTCCACAGATAATGACGCAGGCCCGATTCTTTCTGGTTGAAGTCTGTCGCCACCACGCCTGGATGCACCGCGTTGCAGGTCACCTCTGTTGAGAAGGCGAACACACAGCCGCGCCTATAATATGAGTTGCAACATGCTGTCCGTCCTGCTGGCCAACAGATGGCAACACTGCAAGCGGCTCAGACCCATAAGAAACATGGTGAAGAACACTGTTCAGTCAATGGTACTTCTGAACCAATTAACAGATTAGTGCCAGTTCCCGTTTCAAGTTTGGGGCCCTTCACCCCTGTCGCCGGTTGCAATCATATATTAAGCTCGACTGTCCACATATACAACATATGTGCACACATTACATACATACATACATACTAAATACATACATAATACTAACCTACAATACATACATACATACATACATACATGCATACATGCATATTAGTCGGTAACGCGCGGATCGAAGACAACGATAGCTCGCGAAGCGATGTTCGCATAACGATCATGAACATCCTGAATATCTTGAAAAAAATGAGAGGCCACCCTGATTCTCGACATGGGTGCCCGGTTATGGTGGCACCATAGCCCGGTAGTGCACTCGCACCTCGGCGTTCGTGTGCCCCTGGTGTATTCCTTGGGTTAACTTGGTGTTTCGTCGCGCTGCCGAAGCGAATCTCAGAGGCCACGTAAAAAGAAGCGCAGAGGGGCTTTAAAGGTGTACTGACACCTCTTTTCGAAGGCGAGTTTACTCTGCCATACAAATCTCCTGTATGCAGACACGGCTCTGAGCAAGCGTGAAGCTCAGCAAATGCTGATAAGATATTTTAAAGTCTTAAAATGTACTCGTGGGCTAGTTGGTTGGTCATATTTACGATAAATGGCAGCGCACACCGGGTTAGGACACATACACGAAACGCGATAAATACTACATGGGTATGTATGTAGGTTGAAGTTCAGCGCTAGTGTCGTCTTTTTTATGTTTAGTGTATGTGTCCTAACCCTGTGTGCGCTGCCATTTATCATAAAGATATTAAAGTCAATTTTTCCATGGCGCACCTACTGACATCGACACTAGCTTGACGTCAGGCTACAGTACAAATTCTGGTGACTTCACGCAGCAGTCTGGCTTGTTGTGATATGGCGTTGTGATGACGTTAGGTACCAAAACTTCCAAGATGGCCGCTGGTGCGTCACCAACGGACATGGAGGAAGGAAAAATAAAGGAGGGTGCATTACGTCACGCGACCGAAGTCCACCGTGTTGGCTCAACACGTGATCAAAACGTCAGAGCGCGCGGTTGGTTTTAGTACTATCGGTGGAGTTCTGTTTTTGAATCTCCTCTGTGATCCGGCCGGTCTGCGCCGAACGAGCGCGCTTCGATTAAAAGCTACCGGGCGCCATACCCGAAGTCTCGGCGAACCTCATTTCTTGCGTGATCTTGACGCAAATGATCACGTGTTGGGCCGACACTCCTGGCTTCAAAACGAGTTGGCTTGCCAAGGCTGGCTGCGTGACGTAATGCTCGCTCCTTTCTTTTTCTTTCCTCCATGCTAACGGAGCCACGGTGCGGAGCAGCCGTGGAAACGTCACTATATATTGTGCGAGCACGTGACGAGAAGCTCATACCGTGTTGTGAGTTGTGACGTCAGGGTACAGTAGGAACCGAAACTAGCTTTTAAAAACATACTGTAATTACTTTTTCAGGGCGCACTCGCGCCTAGCACTACCTTTTCTAGGCTCTTGAGGGCTTGACCTTTCATTTGACGCAAAAAAACGACAACTGAAAATATTCGTGTCAGTACCCCTTTAAAGCTGCTCGCAAGAAAGCCGTCGTCTCCTCTTTCAACGAACTCGTTCAATTAATTTTAATCTTCGAGCCGTCACCTGACGCCATCATCATCGACGGGGGCGTGGGGCGGGACAGGGGTTAATTTCCTCTTCTTCCCGCCTCGCCCGAAGGAAACTGAAGGAGCCTTTAATAAAGGTCATTCATTCAATATCCTGGCAATTCATTTGCCCTTAAAGTAAGCTTATGCTCCCATGTAATACGTGTCCAATATAAGTCTTAACTTGAACGAAAACCATCGACTTAGTGTCACTTTTAATTTTGACAAGGCTTCTTTATGAATATTCCGAAAACAGTAAATAAGTGCTTGACCGAGAGTGCTTGCAAGACGAACAAGAGAGTACCACTCCAATTACCCGACAGTATAGGCTCACGATTCTCGTCAGGGTAGCATATTATTATTCACAAATTTTGCCATACAGATTAAACGTGTACAAGGTTTCTCCCTATGTGACTGTCGCCGCCACGCTTCAAAGGGAAGACCAAGGTTGCCAATGGTGGCTACTTTTCGCCAAATTGGCGAATTTGAGAGGCTCGCTGCGACCTAAAATGATGAATGGCGACATGGCGAATTTTTGGCGATTTTCGGCTTAGGTCTCCACCGAGTTATGCATCCTAAGCTCAGTGTCTTCCCAACGAATGAGCGGAAACATTCTCTATTTTTTCTTGGTTTCAGAACCACGAGTAGAATGTGCACATTACTCGTCATTCGGTATGTCCGTCTTGTAACTCGTGTGTATCTCCTCAATTCATGTAGAAAACGTTTATTTGATGTTCTGTGAGAAGATCAGTGAGTGGGATCCTTAGTCCGAGGTCCCATCTAGACGCAGGAGGTACTGGAACGTCCCCCAGCGACATTCTAACAAAATGTAAGTCAGCGGACTGCCTTGTGAACCGCGAGGGGGCAGTGTTTGACTATAAGTTTATAGCTTTAGGTGCTTTACGCTTCTCTGAAGTTTCGCTTCTGAAGGGGCTAGACGACGGGTTGGCCGCGTGTTCCGACCATGTCTTCCGCCAAAGCTTCAACTGTTCTGAATAGCTTGGCGACTTATTCGCTGTTTGAGTACCCCCAATTCAGCTCGTAAAGACTGTTTTAAAATAGCGAAGAGAGGCGGATACGCGGCTATTTGTGCAGTAAAAAATTATTTATTGAGGCATTTTCCACTGTTCTCGGTGAGCGTGTGCAATGAAAACAATTGCTATGTAACGTTTTACACTGTCTACCTGATCATTAATCG
Organism: Rhipicephalus sanguineus; assembly: GCF_013339695.2. Lineage (NCBI taxonomy): Eukaryota > Metazoa > Arthropoda > Arachnida > Ixodida > Ixodidae > Rhipicephalus > Rhipicephalus sanguineus. Next base: position 41,620,329 of record NC_051186.1, on the reverse strand, counting down.
GATTGACGCGTGTAGATACAAGTGACTATAAGAAAGGGTTGGTGGCGTCCGGTATTATTAGTTCACACTGAAAAGGTGTAAGTCTCACTAATGATCGGTTTCTGTAAGAATTCTGTCGTGTTACCTTCAATAAACCTTTTAATCCTTTTAATTCATATAAGGGTACGTAAAGCTGTCTACAAACAACGCTTTCACGGTTTTCGCCCAAGGTTTACCACACTTTTACCTTTAAAACGAGCGGACAGGGATGGAAGGATATCATGAGCGTTTCATTCATTCACCCTTGCGCCACCACGCACATCTTGCGGCTAATCGGAGAAGCAGCACCATGCACTCCCACGGTGAAGCGGGCGATACGACTGGCATTGAGAAACGTCACTATAATCCAAGGGTCTTGGATGGCACTGTGTTCTACGGGTCTATACGTGAGTGGAAATTTTTATTATACTAGGTATGCCGCACATATCCAGAATGGCGACTTTTTTGCTCGTCGATTGGCGACATTTACTCGAAAGTCAGTGGCAACTCTGGGGAAGACGCTCATTAAAAGTAATCGTCATCATCATCATGCTTACCGGTTCCCTGGAGCTTGCGGGCTAGCTCGACGCTGAACAAGTTGAGCAAGAGTTTGCTACTGGCGTACGTCGACTCGACGCCAGGGTACTCGAAGCTGGCGCCACCACGTCCGGCCGCCTCCAGCTGTTCCCACGGCACACGGCCCAAGCGGTACAGTGATGACGTCACGTTCACCACACGACTCGGTCCACTCCGCTTCAAGATGTCTACGCACGAAATGGGGTCTGATAAACTAAATATATAATTATATAGTTATATAACTATATAATTATATATTTATATAATAAAATTATAAATTATACCATTATATTATAGGGCATTTTAAAATATATAATAATTTTATAATGTATAAAAACTCACAGGGTCCCTTAAGCAATCCCCGTAGGACGACTGGAAAGCGAAAGCCATCTTCTCCTTTTTCTTCCCAGTTAATGTACTGAGCATCCCCCGCCTCCCTCTGAGATATTTCTGCACCTAACGGGGTTTTCTTACTGCCTCAAGGATCGGGGGCACTGCAAGGTTTCTGCACCTCAGAGGGTTATGCACTGCCTCCGTGATCGGCCAACCTTTGACCAAGCGAAGACGTCATGTGATTACGTCATCGTTTTACGTGACATTATGATGGTTTTTAACAGCGAAGCTGTTTAGGCTAGCGTAATTTGTGCGGCCTATCCGGTATCCCACTAATCACTACTGGTCCCACTACTCACTACTGGTCAACTAAAAATGAAGAAGGCAGCAGTTAGCCCAACAAACGGGTATGTGGCACAGAAATTTGGGCGGCTTATAAGAAAACTATCAGAATCATAAACGGGTACAACGAGAGAATACTAGGGAATGGGAAAGGCAACGGCGGCTGCGAGAAGATCCCGAAGCGATGGAAGGCCTACGCCGACGACGACGTGCCCGTGTCGTGTCTGTGACCATTTGTGGTTTAACTATAGCCACCATAGTTTAACTCGAACCTCTCTGCGCTGAGAATCAACGTAGAAACAACCTCGCGTCACTTAGCTAAAGCCTATAGCAACGACCTATAGAAGCAACCTAGAAACAATCTGCATCATCTAGCTAAGGCCTAGAAACAACTTAGAAGCAACCAGATTAGTCTTCAGAATCGTCCAGTTTCACTGTTTCAAGGCTGGCGCGGCTTAGCGCAAGCATCGCCACTTTTTTTTTTTTATCACTTGCGCTGACGCCGCCGGTCAATTTTCGCGTTTAGTGATGCATCTAAGGCTTTCGCCTTAATATATAACCAGCGCAGACGTCTCCTTGCCATTGCGGAAGATGGACTTGCCATGCCTCACAGAATATTCATGGAGCCAACAAATGTGCCCGAAGAAAACGAATATCAGACGACATGAAGTTCTGTTTCCTCGCTTACATATCTTTGGGTCGCACATTTGCGGTGCTTCGCGCTCGACGCGCTCCGAGAATCATCCGAATTAACCGGTTGTGGCCAAATATGACCGAGTTACGAGAGTTTGATGCCACTGAACAATACATATATGCTTGCCGAGACCAGAGAACGCGTCCGAATTATCCGATTTTCCGAAGTAACGGGTGTCGAATTAACGAGCTTTTTACTGCACACACACACACACACACACACACACACACACACACACACACACACACATATATATATATATATATATATATATATAACTATTTAAAGATGCACGTTAACTCTTTTTAATGAGCCGAGCCTCCTATGACTCTTCGAAAAGAGTTAATGTTCTCCAAAGGAGACATAATGTGTATCTTTTCAGATTTTTGTATATGTGGCAACTAAGAAATCACGGAAAGCAGTAACAGCTATCTTCTTTTTCCTATACAAAAAAAAAGAAGATAGCTGTTACTTATAAACATCGCACATGCTATTCAGTTGCATGCCCACAAAAAGTTTATTGAGAACAAAAAAAAATCAACGAAAAACGTCAGAATAATTATGAAAATTTTTGTAAGAGTAGATGAGCGTTTGAGCCTTATCATAACAACAATAACATGTAACTTTTGCATCTAAAAGCATAACTTAAATTTTAAGCTGCCGCAGCACAGATTTTCTTTCTGCAGTAAATGAATGGATACCATTACTATATGTACTTACCAAGCAGAAGATTGGTGAGCAGGAAAGGACCGAGGTAATTGGTGGCTATGGTAATCTCCACTCCTTCGTGCGTGAGTCGTTTCTGCGGTGGCGCTGAAAATAAAAAAAAAAGAAAGAAAAATGTCAGTGCATCGATTGCCAATCGGACATACATCCAAGTTCTAACTTGAACTGCAGTGAGCTGTGCACTCTAAGAAAAACAAAAGTCCTTTGTCTCTTTATTGTGAAGCGTGACTTGCCACGTACATGACTATCTCTAAAGAAACACATGAACTTCTTCAGCGGATCGTTATACTCTCGTCAGAGAGTCGCGGGCCCCAAAAGAGAGTTATTAGCGTGTCCCTTTCAAGAGAGTCATATGCCGTGGCAATTGACAAGACTCACCGGAAAGAATAATATACATACTCCTTTTTTTAAGGCGAAAGCCTTAGTTGCCCCATCAAACGCGAAAAGTGGCCGTCGGCGTCCTGCGGTGTCGAGAACAGCATTTTCATTCATTCACGAAACTTTATTGAGAGTCCTGAAGCCCGGTCTCTTCAGACCGAGGCGGGCCGCGTCCACGTCGGCACCGTTAGGCCGAGCCTTATGGCGCCATCGTGAACCCTCTGGACAGCCCGTAGTTGATCTTGATATGAACAGCTGGAGATCATCTTCTGCCAGTGAAACCATTTTCTTCGGGGTTGGCGAGAGTCGCGGGACAGCCCGCCAGCATGTGTCTGATTTCAATGACGCCATCGCATTTTGTAATTTCACCTTCGAGGTGAATTTTATTCACAAAATACGGAGTGGGGGTACGTCCCAGTTTGCAGTAAACGTAGCGTGACTGCCTGAGCCCTGTTCAACTTTACCTGTGGCAGTGGGAATTGCCTACGCCCCAAGTAGTAGTACTTAGTGATCTCGTTGTAAGTTAGTAAATTATCTTTATGATCCCCGGAATGTGGTGGGCGTCGGTTCGGTTCTGACCGGCGCGGCAAGCGAGTCCTCGTGCCAGGTCATTCGTCACCTCGTTGAGGTTGACCCGAGCCTCGTGCACTTGTCCCATATGTGCAGGAAACCATCGGATTTCAGTTTCTATAGTGTCGACATTGCCGATAAGTTTAACCGCAGTCCCAGCGATATAGCCCCTGTCAAAGCTCTTAATTGCTGCTTTGGAATCGCTATAAATGTAAGACCATGTTCGGTTCCTGATAGCTAAAGCAATGTCGGCTTGCTCCGCCACCGTTGATTCCTTAGGGAAGATGCATGGTGACGGCGTCCCGTACCTCGCCCTGGCTGTCGACCACCACGGCCGTGTAGGGCTCTTTGCCTTTGACCCAGGCGGCGTCTACGAGGGCTGCCTCTTGACCTACCTGTTCAATTTTTTGCGATAAAGCTTTCGCTATCGCCTTTCTCCTGCTAACATTGTGATTCCAGGTGCATGTTTCTCGGGAGGAAGTGATGCAAAAAATTATCACGTGATGGCGTCACCATATGACGTCATCATGACGTCACATATGACAAAAGCTTCTGACGTCGTCATGATGTCACATTTTTGGCGTGACATCACGTGGCGTCAACCGATCTAAACCGATTCTTTGTTTCAGTTTAATTTCCCTTTAACAGATTACATTTGTCTCAGCAGATATGTCAGAATCCTTGACGAAATTTACCAGGACGTTCAAGTTTCCGACCTAAGGCCAGCAACACAAACGTGTGTTTACGTGGGAAATTCAACCATCCGAAACACTCGAGAAGTGGCTGACGCCACGAAAATGAGTGACGGCTATTGGGCGGAGCATTTATGCGAATTCTGTGTTGGAGGTACAACGGCGGGCGGCTGTGGGCCGAGTTGACATTTTTTCCTCGGTTGTAACCGAGTATAGTAACATTTTTTCCTAGGTTCTAACCGAGTATAGTAAAAATATTTCCTAGGTTGTAACCGAGTATAGTAACATTCTTTCCTAGGTTAGAACCGAGTATACGAGTATAGTAACATTATTTCCAAGGTTGTAACCGAGTATAGTAACATTTTTTCCTAGGTTGTAACCGAGTATAGTAACCTTTTTTCCTAGGTTGTAGCCGAGTATAGTAACGTACCTGTGATGCCGGCGTTGTTGACGAGCACGTCGAGGCGCTCTTCGGTTGCGAGCAGCTTTTTGGCGAATCGACGCACCGATGTCAATGACCCGACGTCGAGCGGCGCGAACTCGACCATGTCGTTTCCGGTAGCGTGTCGAATGGCTTCGACGGCGGCGCGGCCCTTGCTCTCGCATCGACACGCCACAATCACCCGGGCGCCGAGTCGGGACAGCTGCAGCGCCGTCTCGAAGCCGATGCCTCGGAACGCGAGAAACAGGGAAACAAACAAACAAACATAGACTCTAAATATTTTTTTTTTACTCTGAGTCCTTATTCCAGACAACCAGTTGAAAAATAGAACAGAATACGACGGCAGAAAATTGTGATATTTTGCCATATTTTTGGATACTACATGCTGTTGGCACCCTGTGGTCGCGATTTCCTGTTATAGCTCTATTGTGTCAACAGGTTTCGGTGGTGCAACAGCAAAATTTTCGCGTTTTTTTTTTTCAGGGACTTCCGTATTGTGACAATTTGATGGCTGTTGCGACAACAAATATTTCTGTGGTTTTGCAAACATTTGTTGCAGTACTGCAGCTCTCTGTGGTAATAACACACACGCGACAGAATTCACTTTTGTTGCCACGACAAAAAATGTTCGTCGCATAACAGAAAAGTTTGGCGTTGCATCATAAATCTGTACTAAGAGAGAAATCTTGTTGTAACAACAGAAATTTCTGTTTACACGGAATATGCAATGGCATGAATGTCAACAAAACTTGCAATGAGGACAACAGAAATTTCTGTTGTTCTCATTGGAAGTTCTGTTGGCATTTTTAACTAAGCGTGCATACAGAAATGCATATGGCTGAGCAGAAGAATAAAAAAGCACCTTTATGGGTGCACCTTTATTGACGCAAAAAGGGTGTTTGGTTGCCCTAGGCTAACGCCCCCACGTTTAAGGAGGCGCAGGGAAAAATTACGTGAGAACAACTACAATCATCTCGCTTGCCGACTGTTTCATTGCGAGCAAAAAAAATGACGAAAGCTGCTACAACCGACAGGCAGATAGGCTTAGACAGTCTATAGACTGTCTAAACCCATTTTTAGACAGTCTACGTACATTTTTGTAAGGGTGGGTTAATTGGAAAAACATGGGAGATCCCTTGGCCATGCAGTGGGCGTAGTCAAGCTGATTATGGTGGTATATAGACGCACCGGCATTGGCTCCAGTGACGACTACAGTCTTGCCACTCATGTCTACGTCGCTGTGCGATTGGTCCATGCACATCTTCGCCTTCCGTTTCTTTCTAGAGAGTGCCTTGAACATGGCGACGGTCGCGATGACGCAGACGATCACGACGAACAGCAGGAGTATCGTGTGCTGACACCTGGTGTCGACCAACAGCAACTCGTCTATGGCCAGAAGGGTTGGATGACCACTGCGAGGGGGCGAAGGAGAGAACACTTATTCATTATGAGGTCCTAAAGAACGATCGACAGCCTTACAGACCTATTTTGGAGCTGGAGTAAAATTTACCTCATGACTATTGCATTATGCACTGCAGCTGAAGAAGGCACGTCATAGCAAGACCGTTGGCTAATCTAGTTCGTTTTTACTTAATTACATAATTCAGCCGCGAAGTAAAAACACATACAAAGGGAGGAATACAGCACACTGCCATTCGTCCTGTCGCTGTGTTCCTCCCTTTGTGTGTGTTTTATTGCGATAGCAATTATATCAACACTCTCGACGGGTTTTTGCCGTCGCCGTCATGTTCGGTATAACGCCCAAATCGATAACATCCCTCCGCGCATCGTATGTTCTACCCACAGGTAAAAGCGCGCGAGCGGGGCCGACAAACGCGGCTGAAGCAGAGATCAAACGAAACGGCCCACCTCCGTCGCTCGGAGGGCTCATGCGATAACATCACCCCGCGTGCGAGGCCTGCCCTCGAATGCTGCTCAAGCATAGAGGAAACGCCCCGCCCGTCTTGAAGGAGCATGAAGGGACGCAGTGGGGGGGGGGGGGGGGAGGGGGGAAGGTTAAGGCATGACATAAGACATACAATAAAGGTATGACATAAGATAACTGTACCTCTGCTCATGCATGCACTGAAGAAGGTGTCTCCTTATACTGAACTTAACGTTCTGGTTTTGTGCAATATTGCGAGCTTCACTGACCAATGAGCCGAGGGTGGAAGTGGTGGCTTCAGTACATCTACGCAACGTGATCTTTCGGCAAAACTTTACAGGAAACAAGAAAAGCGTATCAACACGAACACATGTAGCTTAAATCACTCTCTCTCTCTTTCTCTACTCGCTCACTCACTCACTCACTCACTCACTCACTCACTCACTCACTCACTCACTCACTCACTCACTCACTCACTCACTACTAACTCACTCACTCGCTGGCATTCATGCACTCACTCTCTCTCTCTCTCTCTCTCCTCACTCACTCACTCACTCACTCACTCACTCACTCACTCACTCACTCACTCACTCACTCACTCACTCACTCACTCACTCACTCACTCACTCACTCACTCACTCACTCACTCACTGAAGCCAGAAATATAGGAATGTTTAAATTTTTGCCGCTCAGCAAGCGCATCAGTGAGCAAATCAACCACTTTCGTTTGGTGCAATCGTAAAGAAAAGAGCACGCTGGCGGCTAAGTGCAAATAAAGCGTCGAAATAAGGAAGTAAAGACGAGACGTGGCTGCCGTTCGAAACGATAGGAAAGAACGTGATTTAAACGTTTGCTGGGGAATATACACAGACACCAGGCAAACGAGGAAAAAAGTGCGCGAAACTATATAGTTTTTCAGAATTTCTCTCTTTTTTTGTCGATGCACAAACGAAGAGCTCGATCGAAAAGACGCATTCAACTGCGCTGAAGCCCTTTCATTTCCGCATTCATGCCGACAATAAAAGCGTTAAATAAAAACACCCCATATATAGGTTTAGCTGTATATGTATGTGGGATGTAATAACGGATGTATGGGGTGTTCTTTATACACAGTTCATACTCTGTTTTAAAAATTGCCTGCGACAAAAAACACAATTGTAATCCTTTGGCGCGGTTACTCCACGTGGCAGACAGTACTTGCACGAAAAAATTTTACTACGTATGTATTCGCCCGACTAGTCAAGTAAATTTCGTTATTAAACGCAGGGCTTCCGAAAAAAAAATATAGAGAAGGCGGCCCTAATGCGAGACTTATGGGTCTAGGAGTAGCACTCGCATTGGCTGTGTAGTTAAACTTCTGATTAAGTGTGAAGGAAAGAAGTGTTAATTTCAAGGGCTCGTTTTCTTTGTTATACACAATATTAATGGGAACTAACAGACAATAACGCCAAGGAAAGTATAGGGGATGTTTTTAGCAATAAATGTAAGGTAATTGTGAAGAAAGAAAAGTGGACGAAAAGATAGCTTGCCGCGGGCAGGGACCGAACCTGCGACCTTCGAATAACGCGTCCGATGCTCTACCTTGTCTGTTAGTTCCCATTAATATTGATTAAGTGTGAGGCATCTTCTCTTGTTTCTTCTCAATCGACGTATTGATACTTGCCCCGCACGTCCCACCGTAAACCTTCTGCACCTAATTGGTTTTGCAGTGCCTCCGGGATCGGAAGCATTGCAAGCTTTCTGCACCTCACGTTGTTTTGCACTGCCTCCGGGATCGGCGCAACTTTGGTCATCAACCATATTTAATGTATGTTCGTGCGTGCGTTCGTATGTGTACGTGTATAAAACTGTATAGATATACAAAATTGAAAATTTTCGGGGGCCCGGGGGATTCAAACTCCCCCCACCCCCCTGGCTACGCCAATGATACTCACTGCAAAGGCACAGGAAGCGAATTTGCATGTGTATTTTCAATACCGCGAATTACTATGCCTAAATGCAGGCTTTCGAAATTAAAAAAAAAAAGAAAGCAACCTACATGAGTGACAGGTCAACGCGTCCAATGAGGAGCCGACTGCAGTCTGTGCCAAAGAGTCACGCATTCCAGAACTTTGATGTCTACCGTACTGTTAGATAACTTGTCGAAACTCAGGAACCTCCACGAAAAGTCAGCTCAGTTGAGAATCAGGGCATTCTAGTAACCCATTGCAATTGCACTTTCGCGTGACATAAGCGAGTGAGGCCCTTTCGTGCCCCTTCTTCGCTTAGGGCTTTATGCCGGAAAGGAAAAATTGACGCTGCGTGCCGCTGCACCGTTGGTATTATCATAATGGCCCACCAGCCGTCAACCTGTTCGTCATCACGTGGAGGACAAATGTGTCCGTAAACTACAACAGCCGTGTAAGCAGGGCATCTGCGCGAACGAATTGTTATGCGTCGTATGGAACGCGCTCAGTGAGACAAAGCGTCCTACTATATTGTGTCATAAGAAATGTTGTCGAAAGATAGACCACGGGCTTATTCTCTTCAACGTTAAAATTGCCGTCCGGGGGACCTTATCACGTGTTAGGTTAACCAACTCGTAGTAACACACGCGATGCGGTTATGTATCCACTGTTAACGAGAAATCTTACAAAAAGAGAGTATGCTTTCGGCCTATACAGCCTAAAGCCGGATCTGAAAGAGTAGGAATGTATGTACTTTAATGTATGCATGCCACAGGGCGTGCCCAGAAATATTTCTCGGAGGAGGGGGGGGGGGGGAGGGATCCGATATCCCTTAACTTATTACGATTCTTTTTACCGCGATGCAACACGAGGACAAATACGGAAGGACACAACACGTGCGCTAACTTTCAACAACATTTTGTAGAAAGCACGCATGTTGCGTCGTCGTCGTCGTCGTCGTCGTCGTCGTCCCCCCCCCCGGTTTCTTGTTGCTGTGTCGCTTGGCGCTAAAGCAAAATCGTATTATGTCTTACCAAGAAGGCAGCATATCTACCTCCTTATGTATGTTCGCGCGTGTGTTTAAATGTGTGTCCCCCTGGCTACGCCGCTGGCTTGCTAATATCACATTACATGGTATCCTTGGCATGTTCGTACGGAAATGTTTCCTACATAAAAGGTACACTGATCCACTCATCAGGTACTGGGGTCGTCAAAAGTTCCCAGGCCGCGCTGCTATAGGATTACATGGGAAAACGGCCTGGGAACTTTTGTCCCCACCTGCACATGATTAGATTGTATATCCGTAATGTGTACATCGCTACTGTGAGTTTGCAGTGAAGAGGATACAAAGCTGGGTAAATCAGTAAATACAGTTGGTGGTTAAGAACAAAAAACGCGATAAGCTACGATCGTTGGAGACACGACAATGGATACCACAAAAACACTGTTCCATTCGATTTATACACAACGCGGGCCTTGTAGCACGCATATATGATGCGCACAACTCAACGAGCATTACGTTCTTAGGGCAAGTCCGCGTCGCAATATGAAAAAAAAAAAGCGCACTAGAAAGATCAACGATGCTTGTGTTGTCTCTATACGCCTCTTCCGTTCTTGTTCTTTTTTCTTTTTTTTTTCGTACTGCTGTTGTTATTCTCCACGAAGCGTCGTATGGGTTTCTTTAGAGGCAAGCCAGCTTTTTGCAGTAATGAACGAATTGTAATCGTTCCTGCGGCACAGAACGCAAACAACAGAACGGACGAGAAAGATGATGGCAACCAAATGGATCAATGCGAAGGCGCGCTGTTTGGAGACACAGAGAAAAAAAAAAGATGAAATAATCAAGGCAAGAAACATCATTAAGGATGGACGAGACGCGGAAGACGGCGTCCAGTCTCTCTCCCCCACCCCCCTTACTCTTTTTTTTCTCTCTCTCTCTCTGTTTCTTCCTCAATTTCAGTTCGTCCCAGAAACCAGAGCTCCTTGCATGGTACGGCGAGCAACCGCCGCTGCAACCGGTTTTTTTTCTCGTACGCATCGTAGCGTTCCAAATTTAGCGTCAAAGACTCGGAGCAGCAGCGGGGAGGTCAGCAAACAATGGGGGGAAGAAAAGAAAGAAGGCTATGAATAAAGAGCAACTATGTCTATAACCCAAACGTGATTTAAGTTAGGTTTATCCTAATTCTGTCGTACAGAATGAAGGACTGTGAGAAAACGCTGTCTTTAGAGCAGCTTGACTAGTTCACAGGCCCGTATATAAAGAATAACAATAAAAAAAGGATTAGACTGAATGAACGCAATGTTGTTGTCATAACAGTGGATAGCCTGCACATGCTGACATCAACTAACGGTTAACCAACACTGTATATCCGTCGCTTGGTAGTGTGCGGTTGAATACGGTAGCTAGCCGAGGAAAGTCCTCTCTACTCGAGCCAATAGTTGTATTTTATACGCACCAATGTACTTGCGGTTCCTTTGTTCTTGAACCAAGATATGTTTACGACAGCGACCTTGGTAAAAAACATTTTTTCTTCTGCTGTGCTTGCTACCCTAGTGCGCGTGTGTCCATCTGAATTACAATTGAATTACAATTTTTATAACAAGTGCTTTCATTTTTGTGTTACCATGTACGTACAACAGCATCCCGCCTAAATGCATATGCGTGCGTAGGGTTTTCCCTTAGGGGGAGGGTGGGGGAGTGCAAGTCTCACCGCAGCGCCCCCTGTTCTTGAAATGCAACATCAAGGGTCCTTGGTCGATCGCCATTATCGTCAAGAAACATGCATATCCATAGCCCTGGGCATTAGAAAATGACGTGAAACGTCCGCCTGAGCAGCGGTATGGGAAGGAGTTGGCGCCTCCTTTAGATCATTCCGGGGGGGGGGGGCTCCCCCCTTTTTTATTCTTACGTGATCCAATGAAGTAGACAGGCGCATCCGTTCCGGAAACTGGGCCATAGTCATCACGTTGCAATACCATGCCAATACTCACCCGTTGCAGTATAGCTTAGCGACAAAAGTGTTTCACTGCTACGTTCGAGGGCGTCAAAATGGTCAAAATCGTAGAAAACAAAAACGAAAGAAAGTCCTGCCCTTATACGAGTATATACGGTATACTTCGCGTACTAACACCGCGATTCCTGCAGTTCGTGGGATCCGTGCAATTTCGAAGCAAATGTAGTATCAGCTTTCATTTCTGCCTTTCTTCTCGGTATGTTTTCTCGGCAGGTATGTTCGGAAAGTAGGGACTCGCATCGTCTCAAACGATCATCGTTGATGCTTTTAATGGCTCGCGCTGAAATGTTGTCAAGGCCTCGATGCTCACTATTGAATGCACTGTCGTAGCCATAACGACGTAACTAACAGGGAGAGTATAATACAAAAATTTAAAGTCCCACGGTCCTTTATGCAATTGCTTAAGACTTAAGACGACTGGAAAGAGCGCAAGCCATCTTATTTTTCCTCTCCGTCGATCGTACATATATTGACCCCGCCCTAAAGCTCTCCGCACCCAACGTAGTTTTGCACTGCCTCCGAGATCGGAACGATTAGAAGCTTTCTGCACTTCACGTGGCGTTGCAGTGCCTCCGTGATCGGCTCATCTTTGACCAAGCGACGATGTCGTGTGATGACGTCGCAAATTATTGCAACCTGTGACATTGTGGTGCCGTCATCGCACAATGCAGATATTTTGCATCACTCGCGTTGACGCCGACCGTCACTTTTCGCGTTTGCTGAGGCATCTGTAGGTCTTCGCCACCCCTTGGGCTGATTGAAAAAACACATCCTGCGGAAAGCTGACACGGCTATGAACTGCTCTGCCAAATATTACAGTCGTGCGCGCCGCGTAATGGCCACAAGCGGAGCGCGAAGTTGCCGTTTCCCCAGGCACCCTCTTTTCAAACAGAGGCCGGTTCTCACTCTCGTCGGTGGGCGGGGCGTCTGTCCGCTGTACGTCGCAAGAGACATAGCATGCTTATTGGCCGATAGCCGACGTAAATCGAGAGCGGCGTTCGGATCAGATGCGCTTCTTGCCGCGGGGTGCCGCCACTTGCCGGCGCCGCACTCCTCAGTACACGGTAGCCGCACTCGCGCAAGCGAATCACAGCGGGAGAGCGATCGCGTTTCATGACGCGCGCTGGCGTAACTTCTTTCCCCCATGCCATCCCTCCCTGTCTAGCTTCCAGTGCGCTCGCCGGCACGAGAAAAGAGAGAAAGCGCTGGGAGCGTGCGCCAAACCCCCGTAACTCCGCTGATTCTTGACGGATTCGAGAAATGAACCACTTTTCCAAGTAATGATCTAATGGCCTCAGTATCGGAGTGTACTGCCTACCGAATCGATTGCCGCAAAAATTTCTCGAATCCGTCAAGAATCAGCGGAGTTACGGGGGTTTGGCGCACGCTCCCAGCGCTTTCTCTCTTTTCTCGTGCCGGCGAGCGCACTGGAAGCTAGACAGGGAGGGATGGCACGGGGGAAAGAAGTTACGCCAGCGCGCGTCATGAAACGCGATCGCTCTCCCGCTGTGATTCGCTTGCGCGAGTGCGGCTACCGTGTACTGAGGAGTGCGGCGCCGGCAAGTGGCGACACCCCGCGGCAAGAAGCGCATCTGATCCGAACGCCGCTCTCGATTTACGTCGGCTATCGGCCAATAAGCATGCTATGTCTCTTGCGACGTACAGCGGACAGACTCCCCGCCCACCGACGAGAGTGAGAACCGGCCTCTGTTTGAAAAGAGGGTGCCTGGGGAAACGGCAACTTCGCGCTCCGCTTGTGGCCATTACGCGGCGCGCACGACTGTAATATTTGGCAGAGCAGTTCATAGCCGTGTCAGCTTTCCGCAGGATGTGTTTTTCCAATCAGCCCAAGGGGTGCTTCATGACCCCTTTAAGTAAACTTTTCATTCATTATTTTTTTTAAAGAAATGTTGTTTAAGGTCTGTTCAAGTGCTGTTCACACCTGAAATCCTGTGTGCGATGAAAATGGCCGATGTGAAAGCAATGTAAGGGCAACGTGTGTCGGAGCTCTCAATTTGCTTTGATTCTTCGGTAATGGAATATGCTCAGTGATTATAAAATGAGAAACACCTGCAGCCTGTAATACTTCACTGTATATTTCACATTTCTAATATATATAGCTCGAATTTAGGCCCTTAATATTTGTTTGACCAAGTAGACGTCAGACTCTGGAGTTTCCAAGACGTGTGGCGCCACCTGTCGGAGAAGTATTGAGTAGTGCATAGACCGACTCTCTCGCACAGTTTGCTATGGGACCAGGTTTTAAAGAAATGTTGTTTAAGGTCTGTTCAATGCTGTTCACACCTGAAATCCTGTGTGCGATGCAAATGGCCGATGTGAAAGCAATGTAAGCGCAACGTGTGTCGGAGCTCTCAATTTGCTTTGATTCTTCGGTAATGGAATATGCTCAGTGATTATAAAATGAGAGACACCTGCAGCCTGTAATACTTCACTGTATATTTCACATTTCTAATATATATAGCTCGAATTTAGGCCCTTAATATTTGTTTGACCAAGTAGACGTCAGACTCTGGAGTTTCCAAGACGTGTGGCGCCACCTGTCGGAGAAGTATTGAGTAGTGCATAGACCGACTCTCTCGCACAGTTTGCTATGGGACCAGGTGCAACTAGCGAGTGCGAAACAACGATTGAGCTTAATATCGCGTGTGTTTGCGCATTTAGCACTCAGGAACGAGAGCTGTGAATTGCTCTCCGCTAGTCGGACGCGCCACCGAACCGTCGTGAAGTGCTTGCTGGATCACTCGCCTGAACGACGGCGAAAACAGCAGCAGACGATACCCCTCCGTACGCTACGAAGAAACTCCGCAAACGACGCACTGTTGCGTTGTGAATTGCCACGGACGTAAAAAACTGAATAACAACGTTCAGTTTTCCCGATTTCCATAGTTGTCGTACGAAGAAGAAAGACGAGAGCGCTGGATACGGGCCGTTGCGAGCGTGTTGGGTAAGCGAAGTACCCGCGTTCTCCACAGCCGGTGGCATGAATGTGTGGCTCTGCTGTTGTTTTGCGTAGCTCTGATGCAAAACCGTGGTAACCTTGACTATGAAGCTCAGCAGAGGCTCTGACCGCGGTGCTTGTTGTGTAACACGAAGTGAGCAGCTAGAGGCAGACTGGAGACGCGTGACGCACACCGCGACGAGTTGGTCGTCACAACACAGCATCGCGGACGTACGTTTTGAAGGCTCAGAGTTCTGGTTCTAACTAGCTAACAGCACCACGTGCGTCATACAAGTAAATCGCAGAATGTTGGTCGCGACCCCCTTCAGGTTTGTTTCGCCCGTGTCCTCCGCGGTTGCCGTAGCTATCTCGGAGGCCACGGTTTTGCCTTTGGTTGTACCCCGTGAAAGTGGACACGCACGTATCCCCATTTGCAGTACATACAAACGGAAGACGACCATGAAGAGACCATTTGAGGATGCGTAATAAAACACTCCAATTGCACAGAAAGCGAGAGATGAATAAGGGAGAATGTAACTGAAAAGGCGAAAATCGCCGGAGCCATTCGTCCCTGATGAACCGAGTTTTGTACCACTGATCGTAAGATGCATAGCTAAGTAAATTGATCGTGTATGTAGGTACTTTATCGCTGTGGCATACGTATATACCCGATTTTAACGCATTTAGGCTCTAGAGAACGCATGTCGGTGGGCTTGCCTCGAACTCGGTGTCGTGTGATGCTCGCTTGTACTTGCGAGTTGCAGCGTGCGGTAATAGCTAAAACTAATTTTGCATTGTACTCGCAGTTCGCTTTGATCAGCTTCCTTTGTTTCTGAAGCGTGGATTGGCGGAAGAAGCTTTCCAGGTCCTTGATTTTCAGGAAACCGCGCCTCGACACCAACGAAAGAGGAGGGTTATATTGCGGCCTATGCACATTCGCTTGCGGACGGCTCTCTTTGCACTACCCAGTTAGTGCCAGGGCTACGATGAGGGCGCTGGTGGCGGTGTTTTTCGCAGCGCCGCCTGGGCAGAGTCTGACGTCTATGGTGTTCTTTAACGTGCACCTTAATCTAAGTGCACTTATCATTCCACCTCCAATGAAATGCGGCCGGGATTCGATCCCGCGACCTTCGGATCAGCAGTCAAGCAGCATAACCACAAGACCACCACGGCCGGTTCTCGAGGAGCAATGGACGGCAGCCCTCGCACGCGAGGTGATGTTATCGCATGCGCCCTCCGTGCAACGGAGATGGCCGGCTCGTTTCATCTCTGCCTCAGCCGCGTTCGTCGCCAGCGCTCGCACGCTTTTACTCGCGGGTAGAACGCACGATATGCGGGGCAATGTTATCGACTTGGGCTTTATGCGGAAAATGACGGCGACGGCAAAAACCGGTCGAGAGTGCCCATATAATTGCCATTGCGATAAAAGAAAAAAGAACCAGTCCATAAGTCGTTTGAAATCCTCCTTTCCAATTGTTTCCGATGGTCTTGCTTCAGAAAAGAGAGAGAGAGGGAGGGAAAGACAAAGAGAGGAAGGGAGAAATGAAACAAAGCAGCTTGTTCCCACTGACCATGACCATTTTCGTTTCCTTCTTTCATTTGGGTTTTTTGTTTGTTTGTTTGTTTGTTTCTGTTATCGTGTACGAACCACACAGAACCGGCCAGACCGCGTAATGTCGTCAACCAGCGTAACGTACGAAAAAAAAAACAATACTTTGGATGCTTCCTGTTATTCAAGATCACGCAAGGACCTCGTTGACTCGCCTTCCTTCCAGAAACACGCGATAACTTGCGCACAACACGCTAAGCAGAAAGCCTTGGGAACTTCACGCGATTGTCCCAACGGACGAGTCAGAAAAAATTTGACGCAGCTGAAGCTGTTCACGTAACGTTGAAGGAAGGACTGAAGCTCGAAGGGACCGACAACTGGCCAGGACGTGTGATTAGATCCTGGTGGATATTAAAAGACCGTGAATTATCGTGACAGATTCAAGCATCCTTTCCGTAATATGAGTAGGATTTATACTTTCGAATCGTGTTTAAAAGAAATAAAAAAAAACAGTATGTCGCGCAGCCTAGTGGAAGAGCCTTGAAGCTGGATTATGGGGTCGTTCACATTGCTGTACATTGTCTTATGCTTTCATGCGCACATAATTAGTGCTCGAAATTAGAGTATGTATATTTTGATCCATCCCCGCTCTATTCTGTGCTGCTTACGACGTAAAATGAGTTGCACGCTGAGAAGCGGCGCTGCTTTCGCGTCAGCTAGTGGAACATGTCGAGTCGCGACGCATGCGCAGCAAACCGCCGCGCACAAACACGAACCGCTCTCGCGTTCACCTCTCACTGTTTGCAGCATGTGTTGTGTGCGCAGATCGAAAACCTTCTATTCAATAGATGTTTCGCGACATTTTCCGCGTTACCATTCCGTGATTAGACGCTGTGACCAGTTACCAGTAAGCTTTCCGTTACACTAAAGAAAACAGGTACCATAAAAATTTGTTGTCGGTCCCTTTAAGGGCGCAGCAAGGAGACAAGCACCCGAGAAAGGCGCGCAACACATGAGTGCTGACTTAATACCTCCAACTTGCCCGAGCGGCCATGCTAGCTGACGTAACCATGTTAGTTGACCACGTTAGGACAGAAAGTGGAGCTATAGTTGGTACGGATTCATGGTAAAAGAAGTTGGAGTGCAGACGCGGGCGCAAGAGAAGAGATCATAACACAAACGCCCACTAACAAAGTGCGCACTGTGGCATAAAAGGAAGTAGACACAAGAACTGATCTGCGCATGCGCGGGTATGCAGCGCTACCTGTCAATCCGGCTCACGTGGAGGTCTACGCGAGATATCACGCGGTCTACGCGGGCCAGCTTATGGTAAGTCTGATGCCTAAAGCTTAGTATTGAGCATCGACACCAGGCCCGGAGTCAGTACGCGGAGGGCTAGCCCCCCCCCCCCCCTTCCGAAATTTTGACGGGAGGTGTAATAACTACTGAAAGAATCTGTGATTTCCTCAAATAGTGAAGGCCTTCAGCAAGTGGCCCACAAACTCAACTCTACACCCATACTTCAAAAACTGAAGGGGGTGGGGGGAGGTCAGGATATCCGAGCACCCCTCTCTGGATCTGCCCACGCCTGTGACGTCACTTGTGAATAATCTAATATAGATGAACGCAAGTGTGTCTGTGAAGACCTTATGGCGCTCCAAGCGCGAGTCGTGCACGTGGGTCGATATCCTGACAGCACTATAACGGATGTCACGTGGACGTTTTGTGCCGCGCACTGAGGGAGAGTTTGAATCCGCCTTCTTGGTTTTTCTGTGCTGCCCTCTGCCGTTTTCATATAGGGTGGAGCTTCACGGGGTAATCCGGGACAACCGGGCCGGGCTTGCCAGAACAAAAAACCTCTGAGATAGAAAGGCGTGAGGAGGCCCAACCACAGCGTTTCGCGACTTTCACTCCAGGGGAAGCACGGATGCGCCGTGAGAAAGGCGGATAGGCGAGGTTGTGGCCGCCATATTTGGGTACTGGCAGGCCGCAGAGCTGCGCACGCAAGAAACACGCACAGCACTGCAGACACGTCTTCCGCAGCGAGACCTATAGGTAAAAGTGACACACAGAAACAAATCCGTCTATGGGGCAAATATGATGCAAGTTTACTTACATCACTGGAGTCGCCATGTTGGTACACTACAGCAACGCGGGCATGCTTTCTTGACGTGCACTCTATGGGTACGCAGCAATCTAAATCTTTTACCTTGACAGGCCGCTGACGTCGCCACAAGGTTGCGTCCATAATGCGGTAGTCTGTGCGTCAGCGACGCCTGAGTTGCTGCTAACCCATAAAGAATCTTGTTGCCATTTTCGAACACACACGCACACCGCTAAGCCTCCCCGTTGGCGTTCAATGTCGCCGTCGTAAAAACTTCGCGAAACGGTCGCTCAAACAACTTCCAGAAGTGTACGACTAACATCGCTTGCGTAGCAAACCTTTTGAGCAGCCAACCAATCTAAGCTCTTCATTAAGAGCTTATCGAAGGACCTGATAGTTCCTATTGTTTGGAATACAGATTAAAAAATTAAGGGGGGGGGGGCAGCTACGGCTGGTGAGCAAGGCGGCGAACAAGCCTACGGCTGCCCGGAATAAAGTGGCCGCCTGCCTCCGCTACAGTTATGTCTTTATGCTTTGGTCACCTCCGGTAACCAAGAAAAAAAAAGTCGATAACTAAAGCGGACCTCCACACTGAACAGAAGAACACGTCACGTCTGAGGCATGTTCCTCTCTCTTCTTCCATGGTGCCTGCGCTACAGATATGTATTGAAGTAAACACCGACTCGTTAAACGAAGTTTCCTTCTCCAGCAGCTACAAATTTGTCTCCAAGGTAACCAAGAACATGAAACATAACTTTCACGCTAGAAGGATCTCAAAACAGATCAGAACACGTCACGCCTGCGACATCTTCTTGTCATCGTATATGTAGTACTGCTTGCATTACCGCTATGTCATCAAGCAAAATTAACACCTACTCGCCCAACAAGATATGTCTTTCTGTGGCACCATCTCGAAACTGAAGTTTATTCACTCATTCATCTAGCGTCAGTATCTTTTACAGTACAGTCACTGAAATTTTCTCGCACCTATGTGTACACGACCACATAGAAACAAAAGTACGAACATACTTAAAGGATGGTTGGAACCTTCCGCCCCCTCTCTCTGTCTGGCTAGGCTCATGAGTAGAGTACATGAAACAGGCTGACTCCGGTAGTTATGATGAGGATGATAATGATAACTTGTGGCTTACGTTATCCACCGCTGCGGCGCCGTCGACATGGAACACGTGTGTCAGGTAATGTCTCCTTTGGACGATACACCGAATGAGCATCCGCCAATCCGACGCCGACGTACCCAGCCCTTCGAGAAAGAGCAGCCCAGCTTCCAGATTTCGACAAACGGGAACGCATCTGCCGCCGGTGGCAACAGCCACAAACCTTTTTGCACGCCTCGGCTGTATAGTGAAAGGAGGCCAGTGCCGTTCCAAGTTTGCTTGAGTACCGACGCGCGCCGAGGAGGGGAAAGATCAACGCGCCGACTCCGAGCGAGACCGGTGGGCGAGCGCGAATGACAGGTGATGGCCGAGCCTCCCCGCCACAACCACTCCAGTTGTATGTACGTTCGCGCGGCGTCGTTTTAGATGGCGCGCCAGTAATGTCATTGGCCTTGAGAGACCCCCCCAGGACGACGGTGGTGGACGCTCGCTCTTCCGGTGTAGACACATCCGCAGTGATTGCTTTACTGTGCCTTTTTTTCTTCCTTCGTAATTATAAAGGCATTGTTTGCGAGGGGCAGTCTTCCAAAGCATTTCCACTTTTCCTGCTCTTCTTGGCTTATTCTTACTTTTCCGCTTATCATCCTTTACATCCTTTACATGTGCGTTTCGCCTTCTCGTAAACATTCTCCGTTCTTTTCCCTCCGTATAAAAAAAAGGTAGTTCAGGACCTCATTAATGTGACTGCTCGTTCAGTTACACTGTCCGAACGCAGTATTTTTGTTTATCGAACATTATACGTTATTTTCGATGTTCTGTTTCTCCTAGCACGTTTCGTCGCTTGCCCCCTGTCGCCAGATTCCTTGACTGGTCATCTTATTGGGTAAACCTGCAAGGTAGATCGTCACCATAATATACGTGGTATGCGCGAGACAGGAGAAGAAGCTCGCGGTATCGCTCGCACGCAAGCACGCGTACTTTGGCAAGGGCCGATAATTGCTACGGGCTTTCACAGTCCTCGAAGACTTTCGGTGACCAGGAAGAGGTCCCTAGTATCCACTGGCTCCGCCCCGTTCTTTGAGACTCTTGTCAGGACCATGGTCAAGAAGAAGCGCAAGAGGAACTTGGCTGCTGCTCCGGAGGCGTTCGGCATCGCCTCGAGCGTCGCTGAGAACGAGAGCGCGGTCGCTGTGGGACCGACCAGCGGCGCTGAGAACGAGACCGCTGTCGCTGCCGAACCGACTAGCGGCGGCGGCAGCGGCGCCATTTTGTCGTCTTCGCACAAGAACGTCGCATCGGCATCTTGGTGCACCTCTCCGCGGTCTCCCGAGAGCCCACCGTCGACGGCGGCGGTCGACGCCTCCGTCGGCCATATGGCCACCGTGACCGGGACTAGCGCTTCGTGCGGCCCGTACGCCAACGCCGCTGTGGCTGCAGTGTCGTCGCTGGATCATGTTAGTTTGAGTTTTAAAGGGGCCCTGTAACGCTTTTTCGACATGGTCAGAAGACGCTGCCGATCGGTAATCGAGTCTCTTCAGAACATGAGCCAAACGTAATAGTGCAGCACGCGGCCTGAAATTTATAATAAATTCCCAAAGTCAGCTAGAAATCGCTCGCTCTTCTCTCGATAAGCGATGCCGTAAACCCAAGTGACCGCACCATAAACCCAAAGTCCACGGCCATTGGCTGGCTTGATCGACGTGAGCTGCATAGTTATTGTGGCCGCCGCAGGATGCCGCCACGTGCCCGCGCACGCGATCACATTGAAAGTAGGCCGCGTGTTCGAAGAAAAAAAATGAAAAGAAAGTGCTGAAGGTCATGAGGCGCGCTGACGAAGGGACGCATCTTGTTGCCCCCTTGTCATCCTCCTCCCTGCGTAGCTTTCAGCCCGCTCGCTGTACGAAAGGACAGAGAAAGCGCCTAAAGCGTGCGACAAATCCTTGTTTCGCCGCTCGCACTTAGCGGATTCTAATTTTATTTTTTTTTCGGCAGTCGATTCGTGGATGGATAAACTCTTTTAATGAAGCCATTCGATGATTTCATGGAGAAGTGTTGCAGGGCCATTTTATGTTTATTAAAGGAATCGCAAAATACAATGCATATATGAAGGTACAACACTTTCAGGAGGGGGCCCAAAGGTAAGAACTGTGGGAGGGCCTAGCTCCTATCAGGATCGGGCAAAGCAACTTTCGTATAACCACAGGAATTGATTGCTTATACTGGTTTGGATTGACTATATACATATCTGTCTATACATACCAGATCCTCATCTTCGGCCACGGCAAGTTCCAGAGGGTCTTCCTGCTCTGCACCCAGCTGGCCATGCTCTGCACCGTGGCCCACTCGGTGTCCACAGCGAGCCTCGCGCGACCCGTCGAACACTGGTGCGGTCCGCCGCCTGCGTACGCCAACCTGCCGCCTGAGATGTGGAAGGACGCGAGCATACCGCTCTAGCACGACCCCTCGACATCGCGCAGTTCATTACAAGCCCACCTTCGTGGTCGGAGGCGAGGACAACTTGTCCCACCACGACCACCGCGAGACGGGCCGTGTGACGCCGGCTGGAACTACGCTGTAAGTGGTCCCTTTGGTGCATTGGAATTGTCCAAAAGGATTGTACACAGAAGTGCACTGTTAAACGGTCCCTCAACAACCTATGAAAACATAAAAAAGAGCGCGTTATACCTTCCAAGCGTTTACCGTCTTTTCGGCACAATTCGTCCATGGCGCCAGGAGTCAGTTCACGTGACGTCACGAGGAAATAAGCTCTCGATTGGTCCCTACACAAGGGATATCGGTTGTGAATTGTCTGCCCTGCTTTTACGTGCAGTCGCACGCCCGCTCTGCCTGATGTCTCATGACTATTGTGCGCCGTCAACTGATTTCACTCGTTTTGTGCGTTTTAGACTGCGCAAGCGGATATAACAGCGCGCAGCCGAAAAGCGCGAAATCCTGGTAGGCTGGACGCTTAGTGCCGACATTGTCCACGTGTTTTATGAAGAAATAAATGGCGAGGAGGAGATAGCCCCCGTGGGCCCAAACGTCTAACCTGGTGCCGTGCCGCGTCTGTAAACCACCTTCCACGCAGGTGTCGCCAATGATCATGCTGACCATCTTGCGTCTCCAGACGATCGTGGCCTTCAGCTGCTGGTTCCTGGCCATGGGCGCCTTCTACACGCTCCGTTTCAGCATCGGGATCCGCACCGCGCATCACGCCCTCATGGCTCTGGAGCTGCCCGCTTCCCACGGGCAACGTCGTCCTTATGCGGGACAAGGGTCGCCCCCTCTCCGCCGCCATCAGCATGATCGCGCTGGGATTTCTCATGGCGGTTCTCGGCGCGATCTCGCTCCTCCTTCCCGGTGAGTGTCTTGAAGTCATGTGACTGTAAATGTGTACAAACCTGACGTTGCCCATGTCTTGGTCTAACCGTGGTCTTGGTCGATAGGAGCAGCATTGGGCTTTGTCAGTGCTTCTCGGTGCTCATGGGGGCACCGCGGCTAGTAGATTGCCATCACGTGATATACTTTATATCACGTTACGTGTGGTTAGCTTCAAAATGAAGCCGCTATATGCAGTGCCTGCAATGTCTCGTTCTCCTGTGTTGCGTGCATGTGCTGTATGCCATGGATCGGTGCCACTGGCCCTATCCACTCTCCTGGAATGACCTAAGCAGCACTCATTTTCGGCAGTCGCGTAGCAGGGGGAAGGGGGGCAATACCCCCCCCCCCCCTCCCAGAAAAAAGATTTGGCTATGCCCCTGGCTTTCGGCATCTCCAGAATGGCGCAGCGACAAACTTCGAATAAAGTGGTCTTTCGAATAAAGCGATTTCATTACAGCGCGGGGGCTCTGCTGGTTGTTTTTACCCTAGAAGGGTATGGGTTGACAGTTATGCCTACTAATTCGTTAAAACTAGTAGTCTTCTTGGCACTCACGTTCAAATACACACGTCAAACACGCAGAGAGCGTCCACGACGACCACAGCTGGCCGCGCATTCTCGAGGTCGCCGTTCAGATCGTGGCCATGTTGGCCGTCGACCTGACCGCCATCAGCCTGTGCGTCATCACCGTCGAGATGTACCCAACCTTGCTACGGGGCAGCAGCATCTCGTTCGGCTACATGTGCGGGCGCTTCGGCGCCGTCGCGGCCGCGTACGCCGGCGACGCGCCCTGAGCGTCGAGCTGGCCGTGGGCCCGCTGCTTCTGGTCGGTTGCGGCAGCCCTGGCCACGCCGCGAACACCTTTCGCGACCTCGGGGGGCGGAGGCAGCGAAGACGAAGACAAGTGGATACTGAAAACACCGCTTCTACGTAAACCCGCAGCGGTGGTCGAGTGGTTGTGGTGCTCGACTGCTGACCCGAAGGTCGCGGACTCGAATCCAGGGCGCGGCGGCCGCATTTCGATGGAGATGAAATGTCTTTTAAGAATTCGTAGTGAGCATTCACTTAGAAGACGTTCCATCACAAGGGCGTCTCATGGAGGGGATGACGAGGACATCCTTTTTTTTTCCATGAGGAGTCGCATAATTTGCGGGTCTGTACATTTACACATGCTTGTGCACCAACAGACTACCGAGCAATCGTTAAAGGAACGCTAAAGAGAAGAGATTTTTCTCGCATTAGTAAACTACTTTCGCGTTACCAGAAAACATCACGCTTACTGCGAGAAGGCGCTCGGTAAGCGAGAAAACGTGAAATTTCTGCACCGCTTCGCTGTGGCGTCATAGACTTTGACGGCGTCTACTAGGGCCTACGCAGCTTCTAATCGGTAAAAGTGAAGTACATTGTCGTCTGAGGGAGCCAGAGACTTAACAAGTTTCAGCAAATTTGTTGGGGCAATGCATGGGGCAATGCGGCCAAATACGAAAAAAAAAAAAACTCTTTCAAATCCGTGACGTCACCACCGCAGATCTCGGTGGGAAATTTAAAAGTGAAACATTTGAAATCGATATCTAGTCTATGAATAAAGCTATGGCGGTGCAGTTAACGACACTAGAGTTTACAGAGTATAATTTGTGAGTCTCAATTGATTTATTCTTTTGCTTTAGTGTGCCTTTAACACTATAGCAGCGGAAGCAATTCCCAGTGCTGTGCTGGTGCTAAGACGTCGGCGCACGATATGCAGTCACCCTTCGACCGAAAATACCGCGGCGCCAAATATAAGTTCTCGCGACTGGTCGCTATGCCACACCTCTCATGTCTCTTCACAACAATACCGATATAACCTTGAAAAGCTCGACCAAGGCCCCTTGACTTCAGCTCGGCTGCTGGCCCCTGGCCTTGCCCATCCAAAACGACGAAAAGCACTGAACTTTTTGTTCATCGAATCTATTGATCTCATCAAACTCTGATCCTTCAATCAAGAAAGTGCGCGCTATGCTCATAAGTCATTCTTTCTTTCTTTCTTTCTTTCTTTCTTTCTTTCTTTCTTTCTTTCTTTCTTTCTTTCTTTCTTTCTTTCTTTCTTTCTTTCTTTCTTTCTTTCTTTCTTTCTTTCTTTCTTTCTTTCTTTCATTCATTCATTCATTCATTCATTCATTCATTATTTCTTTCTTTCTTTCTTTCTTTCTTTCTTTCTTTCTTTCTTTCTTCTTTCTTTCTTTCTTTCTTTCTTTCTTTCTTTCTTTCTTTCTTTCTTTCTTTCTTTCTTTCTTTCTTTCTTTCTTTCTTTCTTTCTTTCTTTTATTTTACGTTAGCCGTCGAGACAGTCCATTCATTGCCTAGGGCAGCTATTACAAGACCTGCATGTAACTTCTTTTTTACATATCTTTCTGCCGACATCGTTCTAGGGCCTTTTTCTCCCCTCCTCCCCTCTCCCTGTAGAATAGCAAGTAGGAGAACATACGCTAGCTGTACTTTCTGCTTTCAATAAAGAGCTTTCTCTCTCTCTTCTAAGTGTCGGGCTATGAACACGGGCTTCTTTCCACGCTGATTTTGCCAAGCCCTTGCCTGTGGTTTCGCTAGATAGTAGACAGGGACATAACTATTGCCAAGGGGTACAAAGCAAATACGCGTTCACTGAGGCAATAACGCGGCTTCAATATACAACGCACTCGTATACTCTTCTCCGCGTTCTTGCCGGGCCCGGCACGTGTGCTACTTTAGTTGATATGCGCGTGGGCCGCTACTCGGTAAATGCTGTCGGTAACGTGCCCTCGGGCTCTTCTCACGTCGGCAATCGAAGACAGTTTTCCCCATTTATTTTTAAGGCGAAAGCCTTAGATACCTCATCAAACGCGAAATTTAACCATCGGTGTCGGCACCAACACTAGCAATGCAAAAAATCACCACGTGATGACGTCACCGTATAACGTCGTCATGACGTCACAGATCGCCAAAATTCGTCAAAAATGACGTATGATGGCGTCTTCACGTGACATCGTCGCTTGGACGAAAAGGGTCGCGGAGTCAGTGCAAAACCAAAACCAGCGAGGTTCAGAAATCTTGCAATGCCCTCGATCCTGGGTGCAGTGCGATACCACGTTAGGTGCAGAAAGCATTTGGAGGGGGGCGGCGGAGGATCAATACATCGACCGAGAAGAAAAAGAAGATGGCTTTCACCTTCGATTCATCTTACGCGAATGCATAAAGGACCCTGTGAGTTTCTCCTATGTTATATGAAGAAGTAGTAGTTCACATGAGGGCGCATACACAGGCACACAACCCGTGTGTGTGTGTGTGTGTGTGTGTGTGTGTGTGTGTGTGTGTGTGTGTGTGTGTGTGTGTGTGTGTGTGTGTGTGTGTGTGTGTGTGTGTGTGTGTGTGTGTGTGTGTGTGTGTGTGTGTGTGTGTGTGTGTGTGTGTGTGTGTGTGTGTGTGTGTGTGTGTGTGTGTGTGTGTGTGTGTGTGTGTGTGTGTGTGTGTGTGTGTGTGTGTGTGTGTGTGTGTGTGTTTGTGTGTGTGCCGTTGCGGGCTGTCAGCGTCTATTTATTATCGAGGCCATCTCAATACATGTACTATTGTCCCTGTTTGCGGACACTGGACATGCCTCACGGCATGGTCAGCCAATAAGTGCTCCTCCGTGGCACGCGGCATCTCGGCCTTTTGGCTAAGATCAAGTGTGGCCGTTCCTTGAGAATCTACAGGTACGTCTCCAAGATACTAATCTCCTTTTAATAAGGCTTCTACATGTGCGGGAACAAGATTCTGTGCTCTGCAAATACCTCCGGAACGACCTGTGGCACGCGGTAAGGAAGAACGCATCAGGAGAAAGAAATTGGCCTCTGGCGGTGCTCGATATGTTCACATGACCGGCCGAACTTATAGGTCACTAGCAGTCTACCTCGGTGGCCCAGTGATTACGGTGCTCAGCTGCTGACCTGAAAGTCGTGGGTTCGGTCCCGACCGCGGCAGTCGTATTTCGATGGAGGCGAAATGCTAGACACCTTACTCAGCTTAGTCGAAATTAAGAAGAAATGGTCATGTAGCGTGCAGGCAAGATAACCGCTGGTCATTGAGAGTAACAGACCGTGTTCCAAGAGAAAACAAGCACGCGGGGAAGGAAGATAGTTATGTGGGCAGATGAGATTAAGAAGTTTGCAGGGATAACGTGGCAGCAGCAAGCACATGAACGGGTTGGTTAGCGAAACATTGGAGAGGCCTTTGCCCTGCTGGGGGCGCAGTCAGGCAGATGATGATGAAGTAATATAGAGGAAACATTTCACATATAATGGAACCAGCCCATAAATGGACAAAAAACGCGGAAAGCGCAGCACAGTCACAGTGCAAGCTAGAAGAGCGGCATTTCTAGAGCCCGTTATAAACTCTCTTGTGGCTACTAATACAACTACACTAGCAACGTACCCAATACGCCACAAATCATAATTTTTGTGAAGTTGGGAAGCACCCACCACGACATTACTCGTCATTCTGCGGAGAAGCGAGGTACCATCTGTAAGGCATTATGTGCAGTTTCTTGATGCGACGGCTGATGACGATGAAGAATTATGACTGAGCCTTTTGTAATGGGTTGGAAGCTTTAAATGACCCACTAGTTACGTAATTCGCATTGTGTGACGCGCGGTCGTTATTTTACTCTCCCACCACGCTTTATAACATACGCTAACGTGAGAAAGAGATAGAGAGAGAAGAATTAACTTTATTGAGACGCTGAGGAAATGGATCATCGGAGCCTCATGGGCTTCCTTGGCAACCAATACAAGTGCACTTGCGAGGAACCCACTACGCTATAATCATAATTTTTGTGAAGTAGGGAAGCAGCCACTATGCAATTTTTCGTCATTCTGCGGGTATCCCACCGTTTGAAGAAGATTGCGGGTCATTATGACGTAAATGTTGCTTTTCGCGCCGGCAAGAAACTAGGAAGCGTGTGCGCGGGAGTTGAAAAAAGAGCGCAGAAGGGGCAGGCCGCTGACAGCACTGGAGGTTGCCCTATAAAGCACTCTAAAGCGTTTCACTGAATTGCGCGAGCGGAGTGGTGTACTCCATCCCTTTGCCAAGCGGTGTGGCGTACATTGGGCAGACGGGTCGTTGTCTTAACGTCCGTCTAAGGGAGCACGCAAGCTCTCTGAAAGGTACACCATCTACGCATCTTTCCCTCCATTGCCGGCAGTGCGGTTGCGCAGCCGAGCTAAACAAAACCGCCGTGATGATGAGGCACAGGGACCAGCGCACGCGTGAAATCTCTGAAGCGTTTGAAATTATAAAAGCAAGAGACAGATGCGTGAGCCAGCCTTCAATCGCTCTCACAGAAGCTGAGATTACATATTTACAGCATACGTGATTACGTGCCTGGTGGGGGATAAGGTTTTTTGTTTTTTTCTTTTTATGCTTATATATGACACGTTTCTTCCATTAAAGGGACTGTCTACCGTCCTTCGTCGCTTTTCTGTTTTGTACCGCGATAGAAAGCGTACCGTCTGAAGTGTCCAACCTTGCAGCGGTTTCTCTGGAAAGTGAGTAGAAATTTTTAAAAGAGAATTTTTCAGTCTGCGTTCGGTCTTCTTCCATTAGCGTGAAACATGCCCACAACACTGGTGCCGTGTTGCTGAGATTGAGGTAATTGGGATGCTGAAAAAGCCGGCAGATCCCACGCATTGTGGGAATCGATGTAATGCGAAGCAGCCAGCAAAGAGCTGCATACATCGTCTTGTATGTCGTTTAGCAAAATGCGTGTCATGGTTTTCATGTTAACTCCTACTATTTATGGTCGTCACACAGTAACGTCGCGCAATACCAACTTCGGGGTAGATCAAGTTAGCGAAACGGCCGCCAGCGCAGCATGAGCCTGGCACGTAAGTCATGCTGTACATGACATGTGTGTCATGACTTTCATGTTAACTCGTGCTATTTATGTTCGTCACACAGTCACGTCGCAAGATAGCAATTTCGGTGTATATCGAGCTAGCTAAACGGCCGCCAGCGCCCCATGAGCGTGGCACGTGTCATGCTGTACATGACATGCGTGTCATAATTTTCATGTTAACTCGTGTTATGTTCGTCACACAGTCACGTCGCGCAATACCGATTTCGGGGTAGATGAAGCTAGCGAAACGGCCGCCAGCGCCCCATGAGCGTGGCACGTAAGTCATGCTGTACATGACATGCGTGTCATGATTTTCGTGTTAACTCGTGTTATTTATGTTCGTCACATAGTCACGTCGCGCAATACCAATTTCGGGGTAGATCAAGCTAGCGAAACGGCCGCCGGCGCCCCATGAGCGTGGCACGTAAGTCATGCTGTACATGACATGCGTGTCATGATTTTCGTGTTAACTCGTGTTATTTATGTTCGTCACACAGTCACGTCGCGCAATACCAATTTCGGGGTAGATGAAGCTAGCGAAACGGCCGCCAGCACCCCATGAGCGTGGCACGTAAGTCATGCTGTACATCACATGCGTGTCATGATTTTCGTGTTAACTCGTGTTAGTTATGTTCGTCACACAGTCACGCCGCGCAATACCAATTTCGGGGTAGATCAAGCTAGCGAAACGGCCGCCAGCGCCCCATGAGCGTGACACGTAACTCATGCTGTACATGACATTCGTGTCATGATTTTCATGTTAACTCGTGTTTTTATGTTCGTCACACAGTCAAGACGCGTAATACCAATTTTGGTGTATATCAAGCTAGCGAAACGGCCGCCAGCGCCCCATGAGCGTGGCATATAAATCATGCTGTACATGACATGCGTGTCATGATTTTCATGTTATGACTTGTCATTTATGTTCGTCATACAGTCATGTTAAGCCATACCTACTTTGGTGTACATTCGATTAACCAAGCGACCAGGAGAGCACAAAGTCGTAGGCGGCTAGATAGATAGATAGATAGATAGATAGATAGATAGATAGA
Source organism: Rhipicephalus sanguineus (assembly GCF_013339695.2). Taxonomy (NCBI): domain Eukaryota; kingdom Metazoa; phylum Arthropoda; class Arachnida; order Ixodida; family Ixodidae; genus Rhipicephalus; species Rhipicephalus sanguineus. Next base: position 41,590,671 of record NC_051186.1, on the reverse strand, counting down.
TAGATAGATAGATAGATAGATAGATAGATAGATAGATAGATAGATAGATAGATAGATAGATAGATAGATAGATAGATAGATAGATAGATAGATAGATAGATAGATAGATAGATAGATAGATAGATAGATAGATAGATAGATAGATAGATAGATAGATAGATAGATAGATAGATAGATAGATAGATAGATAGATAGATAGATAGATAGATAGATAGATAGATAGATAGATAGATAGATAGATAGATAGATAGATAGATAGATAGATAGATAGATAGATAGATAGATAGATAGATAGATAGATAGATAGATAGATAGATAGATAGATAGATAGATAGATAGATAGATAGATAGATAGATAGATAGATAGATAGATAGATAGATAGATAGATAGATAGATAGATAGATAGATAGATAGATAGATAGATAGATAGATAGATAGATAGAATAGATAGATAGATAGATAGATAGATAGATAGATAGATAGATAGATAGATAGATAGATAGATAGATAGATACGCTCAAAGTCGCAGAAGTTCGCTAAGAAATGCTTCGCATTTAAAAGGGTTCGCAGAACTAAACTCCACGTTATTAGATTTCCTCGCGGCCGACGCGAAGCGCCAGATAGTTCCGTTGCTCCGGCTATACTGCTTACGACTAACGCCGTGTTTACGTTCGCCGTTCTTAACAGATGCGGTATGTGACAGCATCGGCCCTCGTCAGAGAACACCCTTTCCTGTCATGCCGGAACGAGACAGTTATCGCCGTGCGTTTGCAGGCACAGACAAACCGGCTTCGTGTACGAGCTTCAAAGCTGCATCGCGCATGCCTACGCTGCTGTTGACAACGTTACTTTGTTTATTGCATTGCGATAACATATACAACTTAGACAAATAGCACGTGCGCATCATCGATTCTCAGAGAACGGACCGACTGTGCTGGAGCGTGTTCTTTGTAGTTTGTTTTCGATTGTGGAGTTTTACAAGGTAGCGTTTGGTGGGATGCTTTGCGCGCGTATTGCTTCGCTATACGCTTATTTTTCAAGCATTTCACGCGCTGATTCACGGCCAAATTCAGATGGGTGACCCGAATTTCCTGACCGCCCTCCTCCCACCCACCGCCTCTTACATTTTTTTAAATTTATACCCAAGAAGATCACATATCAGGTTCTCCCAAAAGCTGCCCCCCTTCGGAAAAATCCTGTGTCCATTCCTGTGTGCTATGAAATATTAACAAATGCTTCGAGTGTGTGGCACTTTTCGTATGAAACTGAAAAAAATGCTGTTCCGGCAAATGTGTTACATTCGACCGTTGGTGCGCTACCATTCGTTACGCGCTGAAGTAAGGAGAGCTATAAGGTGGGCTAGTTTGTTGATTCATCTTCAAAAGTGTGCTTAGTGAACACAGACACAAACAAAAAAGCACAGGACATAGGGCAACGAGCGCAACGAGCGCAAGTTGCGCTCGTTGCCTTATGTCCTGTGCTTTTTCGTTTGTGTCTGTGTTCACTAAGCGCACTTTTGAAGACGAAGCGCTGAAGCGGTTTCGCAAGCGTTTAGTCTACGCAAAACTGCCTTGCTGCAACGGGTTGAAACTCAGGCGCCAGTACGCCCCGAAAGCGGCCGTGTGAACGCAAATATTGTCGGCGTATCGTGTTATTTGCGAGCACATGTCGGAAGGATATTCAATAATAGACCAGCTAATCAGCATCTGCTTGCAGCAACTAACACTTTTCATGTTCACTTCTCCCGTGCATGTGAAGTGGAAATTTTTTTACATTTTAATCGTGCGGTAATTTTATATACATATCATATGTCGGTGACTACTGCTGCGAAATATTTTTGCTTCAGAAATAAAAAAAAGAGCGCAACGTTTTATTTAAAATAAATGTACAACACATGCATGTGGTCGACGTAGGCTGTCCCTCATGAAATACCCTCTGAAATGGATCAAGTTCAACAGCCCTTTCTTACAGTCATCGCTGTGCCTAGCCGTGTCGCGCGCTAAAGCCTCCTCCCAATCGTCCTACACTACAAGCACGATAGTCACATAGCTAACAACGTTTTTCCGGCAAATGTGTTATGGCAAATGTGTTACACTCGACCGTGGGGGCGCTACCGTTGTTGGTTACACGTTGAGGTGGTTTCGCAAGCATTCAGTCGGCGACGCAGAACTGCCTTGCGGAAACGGGTTGAAACTGTAAGGCGCCAGTAGGTCCCAAAACCAACGATGTGATCGCGAATATTCTTAGCGTATCGTGTTATTTGCGAGAACATGTCGGAAGAATATTCTATAAAATACCAGCTAACCGCCACATACTTCTTGGAGCAACTAACATGTTTCATGTTCACTTTTCACGTGCGTGATGTGCGGAATTTTTTTTACACTTTAATCGCGCCGTAATTCTATACATAACATACGTCGGTGACTACCGCAGCGCAATAGTTTTTATGTCAAAAATAAGAGGACGACGCTTTAGTTAAAAATAGATGCACAATTCATCAGGTCGACATAGGCTGTCCGTTATGAAATACGCTTTGAAATGGGTCAACAGCACTTTCTTACCGTCATGGCTGTGCCTTGCCACGCGCTAAAGCCTACTCCCAACCATCCTACACTACACGCTTGGTATTCAGACAGCTAACAACGCTTTATTCGCTACACTGAAAACAAGCACAAAATTTATAACCTCGCGCCTTCATTCTCATCGACGACAGGCTTACATGCGACTCGGTGACAAACTTGTACCATCTTCTCGTTGTAACGCTGTTCTTTACACGCAAGAAATATCAATGTAATAAGTAGGAAATGCTGGTAACGTGTTCAGGCCCTTGTGTCCCGATTGCCTACTATCAAAGCAGATCCAAGCAAGAAGTTATAGCAGCGACAGCTATAGATTCGAACACAAGCCTCCAACATGGCGCCCGATCGGTAGCTTCATCAAACCTCCGACATATGGCAGCAATTTTTCCATAAGGTCTATACCAACCACGTGGTACAAACCGCGCTTGTTACCCGCGTACTACCAGTGCATGCTAATGTGTCGGCAAGTATTAAAGAGACCGACAACCGATTTTTCTCGACCCAGTTTTTTACGGCGCAACGGAAAGCTCCCCATCATCATCACCATCATCATCAGGTAGTACAAATGAAATTAATATATGTGCACACTCTAGAAAGTTAATTACTGTAGTTGAAATGTGAAATACACGTATGAATGCGTGTCTTTGATAACAAGTAGTATTCCTTTATGTAACGAAGGAAGCCAGCGCGACATAGATAGATAGATAGATAGATAGATAGATAGATAGATAGATAGATAGATAGATAGATAGATAGATAGATAGATAGATAGATAGATAGATAGATAGATAGATAGATAGATAGATAGATAGATAGATAGATAGATAGATAGATAGATAGATAGATAGATAGATAGATAGATAGATAGATAGATAGATAGATAGATAGATAGATAGATAGATAGATAGATAGATAGATAGATAGATAGATAGATAGATAGATAGATAGATAGATAGATAGATAGATAGATAGATAGATAGATGGATGGATGGATGGATGGATGGATGGATGGATGGATGGATGGATGGATGCGAAGGCTGGAAGGTTAAGCCAATGGCGTAGCCAGGGGGTAGCACAACGGGCCCGTGCCCCCCCCCCCCCAGCCCCCCTCGAAGTTTTTTCTCCCATGGAATGCACAACACAAATGACACTCGACCACATCTGCCTGCCCGGCCCCCAATTCAGATCAAGGAGGTGCCCCCCCCTCCACCCCCCCCCCCCCCCCCCCCAAAAAAAAAAATTCTGCCTACGGGTTAAGTGGAAAGTATAATTATCCGGTTTGCGCTACCAGAAACGGTTGATCTGTTTACAGTGGCCGCAGCTTTAGTTCACTGTGGTAAGAATCCTATAGATGTTGTCATCGCCATAGGTTAATTGGCTGGTTCATCAGTAAGCCAGAAATCGGAGGACGCTTGAGCTTCGCCTTCAAGAGTAGAACTTGATAGCGTAGTTTGGCTCCGTTCGAATCCCCTTCTCATGTGCTAGCCTGCCTTCGTTCTGCATTCCTAGAAGGCCTACTGCAAGTACAGTCGCGAAGTGCCCACTACGCCATAATTCTTCCTTCTGCGAAAGGGCGAAGTACCCACTACACGTCCGTAAGGCAACGCGCGCAATCATGCGCAGCTGCGTACTTTGTTGATGGGTAGCGAATTGGACGAGTTGGAAAATGCTCATGATGGTTAGCGCAAACGGAGCACGGACAAAAAGAGGAAAAAACGACGACACAAGCGCTATCTCGGAAAACGCGTACTCGTGAAATCGCGGAGGCATTTGAGATGATCAAAAAGAAGGACACGTGCGTGAGCTGCCCTTCTATCACTTTGATTGATGAGGAAGTGTCTTTCCTGGAAAGGGCGTAGTTTTATCAGTATACACATGTTTTTATGTGTCAATTATCTTTGGCGCACGTGCGCCAAAGACAAAGACTTTCTTAGACATATATGTGATTTTTCCAATAAACATTTAGTTGTTAGCTAGCGCTTGTGTCGTCGTTTTTTCCTCTTTTTGTCCGTGTTCCGTTTGGGCTAACCATCATGAGCACTTTGTTGATGCTGTTGCTGATAAGGATGATTAAGTATGATTGTGCGCTTTGTAATTGGTAGGCCTTTACACCAACCACGTGTTGCGCAATTCACATGTTTTGACGCCTGGTGTGACTCTACGCTTCTGCCACGCAATATAACATGCGTTAAGCGGACGCCTTCCACTACATGACATTCATATAGTTTTCTTTTTTTCTGAAGTAGCTTCAAGCACCGGCTCTTTGTAAAACATATGCCTGCCACGCAGAAGGACTGTATTCGACTCCCACTCGAACCGAAGTTCTGTTTATTTGCATCTATCGAATTTTGGCTCACGGAAAACGCTGATTTTTTCGCTCCCAACCAGCGACGCCGACACTGGAATTTCTGCGAAACGAGCTCTTCAACGCTAGCGCGTTAAAAGAAAGCGTACCAGAAAAAATTACACCATCTCCCGCTAAAGGGGACCATGAGGCGATGCGAAGCCGGAGCACTTGCACGATCGCGTTCCGTTGGCGATCGTTGGGCATGCTACCGACCTCGCGTCGTGGAACGCGAAGAGGGACGCTGCGCGCGTCGTATCTTCCATCTAGCCTGGCCGTTAATTCTCAGGGCGAGCGGGGAACGCGGTCGATAGGCGGGCGGGAGGGGGGCAGCGTAGGAGAGGAGAGAGAAGGGGAGGGGACGCGCATGCGCTCGAGCTCACCGCGGCGTTGCGCAGGAGAGAATTTCGGCATGTCTAGCCCGCGTTTCAGAGGAAGAGTGGAAAGGGGGAGGGGAGAGGGAAAGTGGAGAGGGGAGGAGGAGAGGGTGAGTGGCGAGGAGGTGTGTGGAGAGGGTATGCGCATGCGCAGTAAGGGTGGTCACGCCGCACACCACCACCACCGGATTGAGCTCCGCCTTAAGATACTTCGCATCTAATAAATTCACAAGCCCCTGTCTTACCAAGGAAATGGGAGAAAGCGCAACTTGGCGTGTGCGCGCCTGACCTACTCTTTCTTTCTTGCTATCGTATTGCGCAATGCTCCCTCCTAACTTTCTCTCCACCGTGCCTGGAATTGGACCTTCATCCACTCGCCCAGCGGCGCAACGGCGCAACACTTCAATTGCTGCAGGCGACAACGGCGGTCATGCGTTCAGCTCCAGGTAACGACGAAATGTGGCAGCGTGAAATGACCTCAATAAAAGGTCAGATTGCCGTGTCAGAGACGGCCGATCGCCGACGTGTACACGATTTAGAGAGCATCGGTTATTGGAGAACGGCGCGCACATAAACGCGCATGACCGGCGCACCTTTGAGGGCCGTAGTTCTGTATCCTCGCCGGCGCCGGTACCGCCGGTACTTCGCGACTTCGCCAGCAGGTTGATGAGTCTGTAGGCTGACCAGGAAGGAGGCTTTGTCGTGTTACAGGAAGTTGATTTCCGTGGAAAAAGCCACCAGCGAAAGAATTTTGAAGAAGTGGACTTCGATGCAAAGAAGCTAGCAGCAAAATTACTGGAAGAGTGCAATTTGATGGCGCTCAAAAATGAAGTTGCAAAGGTAGTCGAAATTTTTTTCACTGAGTAACAAAGCAGATATCCCCTTCATGCCCATTGTTTCGGAGAGGGGCTCATTGCAGCAGTGCGTGGCCAAGTACCTTCGACGGCATCTTCTGTCTCTAACCTTTGAAGACCCCTTCCTCATCCGAAGCTCAGTGGAACTTGTGAACGCATTAACTAACAGTGGAATGCAGAATGCACGGTCGGCCTTCTCAATAGACGTCACGGACATTCCCGCGACGCCGAAATCTGTGAGTTAAAAGCTTTGCTAAAAGGTCAAAGACAGCTTAGTCAAGCGAGCTGGAAGGTAATCAAGTTAGGCGCGACATGCGTCGCAAAGAGGATACAGCCGTATCGCTCTGAGCGATAATTGACTCTGACTCACCCAAATGAGAGGAACTGGTAAGTCAGCGGCAATTACGGGGACGAACTTCCGCGAGGTAGCCGTTAGAGAACTAACTCTGTCACCGATCGACAATGCAGAGCTAATTGCAAAAAAAAGAAAATAACGTGATAGTAATGAACGCAGATACAATTGAGAGTGCGCGCGCTAATGGGACCGTGTACACCTTAATGAGACCGACTTCCCTGAGACTCGTTCGGAAGTTATCTGTTTTGCACGGGACTCGCCAAACTCGACTGAGAAGAATATTACACTCGACATATCACAGTACACTCGACTGAGAAGGAAAGAAGATGGCTTTCACCTTCGAGTCGTCTTAAGCGAATGCATAAGGGAACCTGTGAGGCTTTTATTCTCTTCACAGTCGATTTGATATACGCCCATGCATGCATGTTTGGTATACGCCGGGTTTCAATTATATGAATATGTATGTTAGGCGATCGTGGCGCTCGTGCTTAGGCATAGTGTCGCGCAGATGAACGTGAAAAAGTGTGGGAGAGCGAACTCGCCACCAGCGCTATCAATCATTATTATTTATAAAAAGAACATTACGAAAGCTCAAGAATATTAACGTTATAACCTGCAAAACAACAGCAGCTGTTTCCTCAATACATGCAGCGTGACCAACAAAGCGCCAGACATTACTGGTGCTCACAGGCGTGCCAGAGTGGCGCTCACAGGTGTGTCAGTCACAGGCGTGCCACGGAGGCGCCAGTTCTGCCTCTTTACACAGCAGCTTTTCACGGCATTTTTTAATGCGCAGGGTCAGGTCGACGCGTGCTTTTTGGCGATAATGGCGACTAACAACCCCTGATGTTGCACTCAAACATCTGTTTACTTCCTAAGCACGTCATCGCTTCATCTTCTTTTTTTTGTGTGTGTGTGTGTCCATAGGCTTCCAAAGCAATGTCGAGCGGCGCCACGGCTCTTATCGCAACTGGGGGCATCCACGGCCACAAAACTGCCACCCCCGCTTCCGCGCACGCGCAGAGCTCTCGGATTGCATCTGTTGTGCGTCGCAATGTAACTATCGCTGACTAGCAGTTCTCCGGGCCGAATGAGGAGCGCATGCGCGCACGTGTCTTTGCCGCCGCCGCTGGCAAATCCGGCGACAAGCTGCGTTCGCGGGCAGCGTCTGCATAGCTCAGCCGCGCGAGCGTCGCGCCCAAACTTGAGCTTGGGTTCCCTATTGCGGAGCTCGTTTTCTCTCGGACACGACAAATAGAGGAGGGGGGGGGGTGCTGCAGTAAAGCTCCCCCCCAACCCCCATGGCGAACCCTTCGCACGCCTATGCTAGCGCTGTCATTCATGGAGGAAAGGAAAACAAAGGAGAGAGCATTACATCACGCAGCCAGTCTTGGCAAGCCGTTTTGAAACAAGCAGTGTCTGCCTAACACGTGACCTTTCGCGTCAAGATCACGCGAGAAATGAGGTTTGCCGAGATTTCGGGTATGGCGCCCGGTAGCTTTTAATCAAAGCGCGCTTGTTCGGCGCAGACCGGCCGGCTCGCAGAAGAGGTTCAAAAACAGAACACCACCGGTAATACTAAAACACTAAAGCCTACCACGTGCTCTGATGTTTTGATCACGTGTTGGGCCGACACGGTGGGAATCGCGTGACGTAATGCTCCCTCATTTCTTTTTTCTTCCTCCATGCTGTAAATAAACACGGACAATCGACGAATGAACGAAGCTTCGGTAATAAGCTTTAGAAATAGTTGCCCTATAGCGCGCGTATTGAAATGCTCGGCACGAAGCTAGTGATTGCACGAGGCAGGTTGCGTCGCGTGCGCGAAATATATATATTAGCGCGAGAGTCACACATTCTGTCTAGCTGCTGCGCCTACGTATCTCAGATGATTGCGCTGGCGGTCTCTGCAACAGCAGAGGCAAAAAAACCACAAGTCCCTAATTGCGTCGCAGAGGTACCTTTTATATAAACTGGAACTTTGTACGTAGTATATAGTGTAAAAAACGAATGCGGGCTTTTCCACTCTCCGTACATTAACGACCCGCCGGGTCCCGGAAACTTTGCTTGCTGTCGGTACAAACGAGTGCTTTTGATTTGCACGCGGGTTGTTTTCGCTGACGTTGTGCCCTGATTAATTTACTCTGACCACAGATTACAGCTTCTCCCGTAAGCGCTGGTTGCTTAAGTTTAGCGTTTGGCGCACAGATAGTAATTGCACTTGGATGTTATGATATCCGTGTTGCAGCTATAATTAGCTTTCTCAGTGCACAGCGCGCTTGCTTTTAGTAGTGTCTTACAGGCTTATACTTACATCAGCTGCGAGGCCTCTTGCGCTCAGGCAACAAAAGACAGAATGCATCGTATAGTGCAAGCCAACAAAGGGCATTTATTCGCACATTTATTGACACCTGGTTGATTTGCGGTGTCCGTCCGCGGCCGTCCACGAACAGGAAAAAAAAAAAACACGTTACCTCCGCCGAGAAAGCGACGACGTTGCGTAGTGACGTCATCGTGTGACATGACAGATCTGCACAATTTCTGATGTTCCGATGACGTCATCATGATGTCACACGATGACGTCACTACAGGACGCCACATGGTGACGTCATCAACTGACGTTGTCGATCGGTCAAAGCTGGGCCAATCCCGGAGGCAGCGCAACCAGGGAGCCGATCCCGGAGGCCGTGATGAAAAGTTGAGCGGCACGCCCTTCGTGCGTCTTCCACCGCGTCAGTCGAGTGTATAGGCGCGTCGTTGGAGCGGTCGTGCGCAGGCGAGTATGGGTTGAAAGCTCATTGTGAGAATGCGCTTATAAAGGACGCCGACGAGAGCTAAGACGGAAGTGCGTCCATCAGCGCCACCGGTCATTCACCTTCGCAGAGTGAAATGGCTCTAACCTTTGTTTAGCAAGACTTGTGAGGCCACGCGCTCCCGTGTTGCAAGTCGTATTGAGCGCGACTGTACATGCATGCATGCAGTTAAAAACAAAGACCATCGCAAGATATCGCCACCGGCGCGCTGTCGCTTCGTCCGTTCACGTCCTGTTCTGTGTATTGGTATTCCGTTATAGACGGCAATACATTTACTTACACGGCCAAGCACACACAGCACAAGCGGTTCAGCACGAAGTACGCTCCCACGAGACTCCAGCTTATATTTCAACGAGATGCAACGGGATTCAACAAAAGAAGGAGAATTCTTTCATGGAGCTCGTTTATATTTTAGACACAACCAAGTGAATCGAACAGTCAGATAGGCCAGGGAAAACATAGATGACGTTAATTCTTGTGTTTAACTGTAGCGTACTAATTGTGGCGTAAATTGAAATCAATTGAAGTCAACGATAAATAACTCGTTCCGTCGGTGGGATCGGAACCCATAACTGCCAATTCAGTTCAATTTACGCCACAATTAGTACACTACAGTTGAACAAAACAATTAGCGTCTTCTACGCTTTCCCTGGCCTAATTGTCTGTTCTATTCACTTGGCCGTGTCTAATGAGATATTCAATTAAGATACTCGGAGGTGACAGCACGTTCTCGAGTCGGTGAACGAAAGAAGCTCAAGCTTATAATCTGCCGAAGTGAAGCTTCCATACGGGCAGATTACCGAAAAAAAGAGTAAAGAAAGAAAGAAATGACGCGTCGACAACCACCACGCCCCAATCCAAGAAAGCAAAGACGTGTAACGACAAACTATGGCGAAAAAAACAAAACAAAAATGGGGGACGAAAGAAAAAAAACGAAACAAGCGTCACCGGAGCTCGTATAGTGCATTCCGTTAATTTGCGCAGAAAGTCGATCTCAACGCGGTCTGCTCAGGAAATTAAGTCTAAACTTTATTGGCACGACCCACAGAGAAGCTCGACGTATTCCGTTTCCATCCCGGCGTACGCGGCTGGGTTAGAATGCAGGTACGCTGGGGCAGTGTCGGCTGCCACGAAACCGCGACAAAAGAAGTTAAGGCGTGGCGGCTGAGAGTGTGCGCAGATGAGTCTCGGTTAACCCACGAGGCAGGAAGGGAGGAAGGAAAGAGAAGGAAAGGAGTTGGAAATAAAGGAGGGAAGGAAAGGAAATAGCTAAGGAAATGATTGAAGGGATGGAAGGAAAGAGACGCAAAGAAAGAAATGAGGGTAAGGAAAGAAGGAGAAGACAAGGAAGGAAAGGGAGGAAAAAGAAAGACAGGAAGAAAGGGAAGAAAATGACAAAGGAAAGAGAAGGTACGGAACTAAGAAGGAGGTAAGGAAGCAAAAGAAGGAAAGTGAAGCAAAGGGAAGGAAGGAAAGCGAAGGTGAGGTAGGGAGGAAAGAAAGGAATTGAGGAAGGAAAGATAGTGCAAGGACGGGAGGAAAGAGAAGGTGCGGAAGGAAGAAAGAAGACGGTAAGCAAGGAAAGAAAGAAAGAAAGAAAGAAAGAAAGAAAGAAAGAAAGAAAGAAAATGGAAGGAAGGGTAGGAAAGGGAAAGAAGGAAAGAAGGAAAAAGAAGCAAAGGAAAGAGAGGCTGTGGAAAAACTATAAATGAATAAAAAGCCTATAAAATACTTTAAATAAATAGAAATAAATATAAATAAATGCCATAAATAAAAATAATTCAGAAGAAAAATTCGGAAGCGCGCGTCCGGGGATTCGAACATGCGACCCCTCGCTCAGCAGCGCGCTGCCTTAGGCTATTACGCCATGCGTCATTTTTTTTTTAATGCGAAGCATTTCTTAGCGAACGTGTCTATCTATCTATCTATCTATCTATCTATCTATCTATCTATCTATCTATCTATCTATCTATCTATCTATCTATCTATCTATCTATCTATCTATCTATCTATCTATCTATCTATCTATCTATCTATCTATCTATCTATCTATCTATCTATCTATCTATCTATCCGCCTACGACTTTGGGCTCTCCTGGCTGTTTCGTTAATGGGATGTATGCCAAAATTGGTATGACATAACATGACTGTATGACGAACATAAATGACAGGTCACAACATGAAAATCATAACATGCATGTAATGTACGCCATGACATACATGCCCCGCTCATGGTGCGCTTGCGATCGTTTCGCTATTAGGACATGTACCATATTTGCTATTGCGTGACGTGACTGTATGAAGAACATAAATCACAGGCGGTAACATAAAAATCATGACATGCAGTGTCATGTACAGCATGATTTACATGCCACGCTCGTGGTCTGCTCGCGGCTGTTTCGCTAGCTTCACATACACCAACATTGGTATTGCGTGACGCGATCTGTGTGACGAACATAAATGACAGGTGGTAGCATGACAGTCATGACATTTATGTCATGTACAGCATGATTTACATGCCACGCTCGTGGTCTGCTCGCGGCCGTTTCGCTATCTTCACGTACACCAACATTGGTATTGCGTGACGCGACTGTGTGATGAACGTAAATGACAGGTGGTAGCATGACAGTCATGACATCTATGTCGTGTAGGGCATGATTTCCTTCTCTCTTGTTCTCGCTCATTCTATCCCTTTCTCTTTCTTTTTTTCTCTGTCTCTACTTCGCGTTTCCTCTTTCTTTCTATCACTTTCTCTCTCTTCCTTTGTTTCTGCTCTTCTCTTATTCTTTCTTTTCTCCCTGCCTGTCTATATCTTTATCTTTCTGTCTTTTTTCTCTTTCTTCCCTTTCTTTCTCTCTATTTCTCTCTTTCTCTTTCTTTCCCCTTTTCTCTCTCTCTCTTCGTGCTCGTTCTCTCGCCCGTTCATGTTATTGCATCCCACGCCGGAGGAATCGGCGCAGCGGGAGCGCGCGCGCCAGGCGCACGTGTTCGGGGAGCGAAAGCAGAAGTTGAAAAAGAGGACGAAGAGAACGCGTGCCGGTTCATGGTGATGATAGTTGTCGCGAGTGCGAATCGGAAGTTTGCCGAGCTTAAATAGCTCCGCTGTTAAAATCACATTACGGGTGGCAAAATCACTTAATTATTTCTTGGTGCGAACGACTCTACTGCAAGAAGTATTGCTACATAGCTTCCATAACGCTGCAGCTGATGCATGAAACGGAGTATATACAGCGTCAAGAGGGCGTTGTGAGACAATTCGAACACCGAAAGAGGGTGCATGATGCGTGGACACAAAAAACGCCAGGCCTGCGCTGAAACCGCAGCACAGTCACAGCGAAAGCTGGAAGAGCGGCGTTTCTAGAGCCCGTTAAGCTCTCTTGGGGCTACAATACAAGTACACTAGAAAGGTACCCACTACGCCACAAATCAAAATTTTTTGTGAAGTTGGGAAGCACCCACTAAGCCATTATTCGTCATTCTATGGAGAAAGCGAGGCACCAGCTACACGTCTGTAAGGCATTATGTGCACTTTGTTGACGTTACGACTGATGACGATGGAGAATTATGGCTCAGCCCTTTGTAATGGGTTGGAATCTTTAAACGGCCCACCAGTTATGTAATTTGCATTGGGTGACGCCCGGTCGCTATTTCCCTCTCCCGTCATGCTGTATACGTTGACGTGGAAGAGAGACGGGGGAGGGGGGGGGGGGGCGAAGAATTTTATTGAGACCCCGAGGTAATGGATCATGCGCTTATGGGCTTCCTTGGCAACCAATACAAGTGCACTTGCGAGGAACCCACTACGCTATAAATAATTGTAATTTTTTAGAAGTAGGGCAGCAGGTACTGTGCCATTTTTCGTCATTCTACAGAGAGCGTTGGTACTGCTAAACGCATGTAAGGGGATTATGCGCATTTGGTTGATTCTGCGTCCTGATGACGATGAAGAATTATGGCAGAGGCCCTTTTGTAATGGGTTGGAAGCATTCAACAACCTGCTCGTTGCGCAATTCCCGCAAATTGTTTGAACGCCTGGTACAGGAATTCGCGTTGTGCGGGACGCTTGGTGCTTATTTAATCTTCTACCACACGCTATATTGGCAATAGCTAATGTGGTCCTTCCGACATGCAGGGCCCGTATAGGACCTTTTTGCACAGGCATGTTTTCAAGCACCGGCATGGCTCAGAGGTGGAATACTGGGCTCCCTCGCAGGGGCCCAGGTTCGAACCTCGTGTTCCATCCTGGATTTTTTTTTCTATTTAGTTTTTTTTTTCTTATTTCGGAGGCGATCCTGGTTACGGGACAAAGGACGGCGGCGGCGGCGCGGCGGCGAGCGGAACAACTACGGCGCCAAAAACGGCCGGAGAAGAAATCGCATCTCAAACAGCTGTCGCTGTAAACGCACCGGTGCCTAAGCTCCCAACTTCGGCGTCACGCAGCGAGCAGCTCCGAGGATGATTTTTTTCTGGAAAATCAATGAGTCCCTGCAAAGGGTTGTAACGAACGACACAAAGCTTCAACGTCCAGTGGGTTCCCCCCGGATTCCAAATAAGGCCTAGCAAGATGGCGCGGGATTAAAAACGTGACGACTCTCGCCGGAATGAGTGCGCAGCTTAATTAACTACTGGCCTTTTGCATAATCACAGCACGATTAGCGAAACGCTTTTTTTGCGACATAATTAATAGCGCGAAAAGCCAAACGGAAGAAAGAACTATGCCATGGTTGAACGCGGTTAAACCAAGTTTGCCGAGCGACAGTTCGGAATAGCTTGCTTTGGGAAAGGATGAGACCATTAGTTTGCAGAGATTTAACTTTATCGAATGTTTTGGTTTAAGCGAGGACCACTAGAAGTCTACACGCTTCGACTACACGCCGCGATGAGGGAGCCAATCTGTTGCACTACAAGACAACACAGAGATGCTGCTGGGCGCCGTCGGCGCGCTCTCGGCATGAACACGCAGTGAACTTTGATGCAGCCACTTGAAGGTCACATTGACGCAACGAGGTGTTTTCCGGGTTGTACTTGGAGGGGTAGATCTATCGATCGAAAAAGAACAAGGCAGGACAGAGCGCTAGACAGGTTGGCACAGGACAGGATCGGTCTTCTGCGTGGGCTGAGCGGGCAGCTTGATCGGCCCGTTCATTGCCGATGATTCCGCAGTGACTGGGTGGGTAACCACTGAAAAGTGATTTGATGTCCTTTCTCAGTTAGGTGGTGGATAACCTCTGCTGTCTCTAGTACGAGCTGTTCGTGTGGCCCGCGGCGTAAGGCTGACAGTAGAGGCTGCAGGGCCGCCTTCGAGTGGCAGAAAATAGTCCACTTGTCACTTGACATTTGATTTTTCGTGCTAGTACCTATGTAACAGAAAATGCATCAGCGCCACCTATGGCCAAACTATCTTTGTTAGTAAAGCGTCTTTGCATTTGCGGTTTTCCATATCTGGCGCCGTTTCTTGCAGGTAGTCGCTTTAATGTTGCCGGAAGGCCCAAACTCTGGGAGATATACTTGATCTTTTCCGTGAAACAGGGCGACGAAAGATTATTTTTAATACACACAGCTAATCTTTAATATCTTTTTGACCACAAAGCGGAAGACTGTTTTGTTAAGGCTCAAATCCAAACAAGGAAATGTTGGTACAGCACAAGGTTGTCTGAGCTTCCAAAGAGTGATTACCGTGAAAAGAATTATGCAGATGAGTTTCCTGGCGTCAGGAGAATGGACCGAGACTTTCTGTGCGTGATTAATAGAGACGAATTGTAAGAATAGACAAAGGCTATCTAGATTAAACTCAAGTAAGACGGTCAAGTAAAGATTTGTGATGTTGGGTTTAGTGGTGCAAAAGCAGCTAAGGATATATGCTGCACCAGCCACATGGTGAAAGTAAAAAAAAAAAGGAGAAGAAAAACTGTAGTTAGCTCGGCATACATTGTCGTTCAAGTAAATAATGGAGACCATCGAGCTTTATTAAAGTGGTTTCCTATGCTTTGCCTGATTGGAACGTATCTGCGCCTAATGGGAAAGCTTTGCCTCGCACGAGCTCTCATACCAATACAGGCGAATGGCTGCAGTTATTTTGAGCCGCATCCTCTTAACCTAATGCGACGAAGTTTAAACAAAACTTGACATTCGGCGAGATGGTGCATGGCTTTTGGGAATATCAAAGAGCGAAAACACACATTCACATAGAGCAACGGACACAGGACGGGCGCTATCTTCGGCAACTTTTTGTCGATCGCGAAAAATGAGAGGCGTTCAAAACAAAATTATGCTTCCTGCTGTCGGTACAGAGTCAAGGACGTGGCTTTCCTGACTTCGAAAAACTCACGTATCCGTTCGTGTAAAGTTCATTGTTGATATTGTCTCTTGTTTATATTGAATTGAATTGATTTTTTTTTTCAAGTGTACAAACTCACACTTAGGAAAGAGAGGACAAAAGGCATTAAGCCTGACGAGGTCCTCCCACCTGTAACAACAGCAGTTTGCACACTAGCATTCGCAGAAACGAAAGTGATTGAAAACTTACACAAGGAAACATACGTAACAGTAAAAGTGCACGTAAAACATTGAATAGTTATACAAAGATAAACCAATATTTTGCAGCTGGATATAAAATTGCAAAAGTGTAATTCTTGTGACCGCAAATCAGTAAGCAC
The DNA here is from genome assembly GCF_013339695.2 of Rhipicephalus sanguineus. Classification (NCBI taxonomy): domain Eukaryota; kingdom Metazoa; phylum Arthropoda; class Arachnida; order Ixodida; family Ixodidae; genus Rhipicephalus; species Rhipicephalus sanguineus. The sequence continues at coordinate 41,574,692 of NC_051186.1, read as the reverse complement.
AAATGAAAAGAAATATACACTGGAATTAACACAAAAAGCAAGACAACCACCGGATAATTACAACTCATTATCTAACTTGTGTTTGCTTTTTCTTTGTGCGCATAGCAGTGTTTTTTTTTTTTTACAAATTTGTGCAATCTGTTTTCTACAAATGTAATTTTAATCATGTTTGTAGTCTAAGCTTGTCTTCTGGTAGGACTGCTTGTAATAATCATTTGTATATATCTATTGAAACGAAGCTTTTATAACTCGTAAATTATGGTGGCGGCGTCGTACGTGAAGGACCCGGTGCCGGCGAACGTACAGAAGTGCGGCCCTCGAAGCTGCGCCGGTCACGAGGGTATTTGTACGCGCCGTTTTCCAATAATTGATGCTCTCTCGATCGTTGGGCCTGTCGGCGATCAGCCGTCTACGATATGGCGTACATCGAGGCCGCTTGTCGTTTCACGTTGCCCCATTTCATTGTTGCCTGGATGTGAACGCGTGACCGTCGTTGTTGCCTGTAACAACTCAAGTGTTGCGCTTCTAGGCACGTAAATGATGGTCCAATTCCCGGCATGGAGGAAGGAAACAGTTAGGAGGGAGCATTGCGCAATGCGATAGAAAGAAAGAAAGAGAGGAAACAGGGGAGGCACTATGTCAGACACGCCCCCCCCCCCCCCCCCCCCACCCAAGGCGCTGCGCCGTGCTCCCGACCGGGCTGCAGAAATTAGGCGCCTTTTCCTCTTCAAACCACTACCACCACCACACGCCCCCATTTTCTCGATGGGGCAAGAGCTCCTAAACTTTTTAAAATTTCATTCCTTATCTTGCCCCTCCTGATTGGTCTTCGTGCTGCAGTATGTACTAAATAAAATAAAAATAAAGTAAGATCTCGAAGCTACGCGTTCCTGTATTCCAGTGGCCTCAAGCTGGCGGGTAGTCGCGCAATTTAGTGGGCCGAGAGAGTGAAGAAGTTAAAAGCGGGGGGGGGGGGGGGTGAGCTAATTTGCAAGAAATGTCAGCTAAGGTTGACTTTCCCATATCTCATATATGGGCCATTTCTGAAGAGAATTTGGCCGCAGGATTCGAAAAACATCGATACCGCTCTGCAGAACGAATAAAATCTGGAGGCCGATTGTGAAATAGAGTTTTTGTTTCACGGTTATGTTTTAACACAGGGTGACCGCATGGGTTTCCTCACGAAAAAAATGCTTGAAACCAGTCACACCTGTGTAGCTCATGAACATACTTATTTAAAAAATAAAACAAGAATATGGGACGAAGGCAGTCATTTTCGAGCCGGGCCGCTGGAAAAAAATGTCCGCCGGCCGCATGCGGTCCGCGGGTAGCGTGTTTGAGACCCCTGCTGTACTCCACCCTAATGCGCTCCGCTGTTATCTAAAGAGAGGGTCGTCTCTTCGTTTCATTTGCATTTCAATGCGGAAACGCGTTGAGGGCCCCAGAGTAAAGCTTCCTCTTAACACATTTGAATATGCAAATGCGGCTAAAGTGTTTCCCAATAAACAGGGGGCCAAATTAAATTGAGGTACATGGCGAAGCCTCGTTCAGGATATGTGGCTACCACTTGTCAGCAACGCTAAACAAAGTCCGTTTGGGCTGTCTGGCTCTCTTCTTTCGTGTCCGTGTTTGCACAACTTGCCGTCTTTGACGATGAATCCCTACCAGTAAGCTCGACTTTCTGTGGTTCTGCACACGCGATAGGATTAGGTGGAGGATTGGGATGTGCGTGTACATATACACATATAAACTTAAATACCTGGGGGTGTAGAGAGAGGCGAGGGAATTCTTTGCAAACACCCCCCCCCCCCCCTCTGGCTACGTCTGTGTAAGTGTCGTCCATCCATACGAATGTGACTCGTGAAGGACCTTGCAAAGAGAGATAAAGAAAGAGATACACATCCTATAAGCACGTGACTCTTCTCTGTCTCGTAAAGAATCGTGCCACACGCACCCCTTCTAGACCGCATACCTTCGCGGAAATGGGAAAAAAAGAAACTTCCAGCCCGTTACGTCACGCCAAAATAAAGGAAGAGGTGGCTGGAGTTCTTACAAGAATTACGTCACCCCAGTGGCCATCTTTCTTTTTCGTCGCAAAGTCGATATCTGTAGGCGCATCGCCACTGCATCTCACGCCACACTTCTTCGACAAACTCTCCGATCGAGATAAAAACGTCTCTTCATTCTCGTTTTTTTTTTTTTTCGCCTGTTTACTTCCTTCAACTTACGCTACACGGCAGACGCCGTAATGACTGCTTCCACAAGTAGTGGCTGCCCAGTTTCTTGGTACTCAACGATACAGCAGTACAAACGGCGACCGCCGCTTCAAACGTAACAGCTCGGGCAACCGTTACAGATTCCATCGCCGTTGGGCATCACAAACCTACACGCACAAGCAACGCAAGAGCCGGCCAGCGTGAGAAGTCCGACGCTAGCTGCGCGCGTGTTTATTTATAAACACCGGAGGTTTCTTCCCTCGCCCGTGCAGCATAGCGGCATGATCACCCGTGGCGGCGGAGGCTCGCCACGGGACTTCGACCGAGCGAACGAAAGTGAACGGGCAAGCCACGTTATGATACGCACACAGACATACACGCACTGCAGTACGGCTGCTGCTACAGCCAGACGTACGGACGCAGAGATGTGGTGGGACAGGCAGCGGTGTGTGGTGGTGAAAGTAGGAGGGAGAGGGCATGTCGACGAGGCCTCCTTGCATCGTCCCTCCCCCCGCCCTCCTCGCTTTCCGACACGAACAGACACCCCCACCCCTCCACCTTGCCGAAAACGGATCCTTTTTCCTGCTTCCTGGCGGCGTTCCGGGTTTACATCCTGTCCTTCTCTCACGTCATCTCTTACTTCCTCCTCCTCTCGGACGGCGTCTTTTCCGATTCCACCCCCCCCCCCCCCGCCCACCACGTTAGCCTGCCTACCTACGTACCTGCTATACCGTTCATTTCTCTCGGTGCTGCGTCGGCTGACGGAGTCCGTTACTTTCTATGTTTCCTTTTTTATCTGTCACGTTCCCTTCTATTTCAGTGCTGGGGCTCGGCTCGTGGTAACCTGTCAGATTCGACGCCGCCACGCCTAGGATCCCGTAAAAGAGTTCCTCCCCTCAACCGAGCGAAGTTTTTCCTCCGGAGGGTTACTTCGTGGTTCCGGCAGTGCAGTGCGGACGTGCCGCGGATGCGGGCACGAGTCGAGTGCAGTTCGAGGTGTGTCTCGTGTATCATGAGTGCAGTTCGAAGGTGACCTATCGAACGCTAGACCGGAAGGATCGTCCTCAGACCAAATACTTTCTTGAAGGATTTCTCCGTGCGTCGGAAACGAAGTGAGTATCGAAGTCCCCATTGGAGTCTACGGCGAAGTCCATAACGAGGTCTACGTCGAAGTCGACGCAGAAGACCACACTGAAGCCCACGTCGAAGTCAACACGGGAGACGCATCCTTTCACTGGACGTCGCAACAAGTCCAAGTTGAAGCCCTTATTGAGGTCCACACCGAAGTCCACACCGAAGTCCACTTCGAAGTCAGCACCGAAGTCACACCCTTTCACCAGACGTCGCAACATACCCGGCTCAGAAGCCAGAAGTGAAAATCCTCACCAAGTTCAAGTCACCTGTCATCGAGTGCTCTATAGAGATTCCCTGGACGTAACGGCTCCTGCAGAGCGCGTGTTCATCCGAATACGTGTGGATACTAAAGGTGCCCGAAGTCTCTTCACGAGCTGACTTTAATCGAAGGCAACGTCGGCAGCTTGACCGGAAGTTACAACTCTTCAAGATCGAAATTTCCAGAAGCTGACGAAGTGAAAGTTCACTGTGGAACATTATTCGTTTCCTCTTCCTGTTCCTAGTTACCTCATTGGATGCAAGAAGCAAGCAACGGATCGCGAAGGTTTGAACTCTCGTCGCGACGTTTCTGAAGGGCTTGTGAAGTGAACTTCGCATTTTAGGAACAGGAAATTTGCTGCCAAAGACTTCCTACTCCCCTAGTCGTTGGTTTTCGTCTTAGCATCACCACCCTAATGCTTGACACTTCAGACTGTTCACTTCTGTGGACTCGCCCGGAACACTTGACAAGCTGACGCTTAGAGGCAAACATTAACGAGGATATGAGACTGTGTGGCAGAAGAGATCGTTTACTTCCTCTATATTTACCATAACTTTCGCCATTCGTTCTCGCCACTTGCGATCGCCGTTGGCTTCCGGACAGCTCTTGCAACCTGTTCGTAGGTAACTGCTGTCTTTTGCGTTCCTCTCCTGTTTGTAGAACGCCGACAACCAAGCCCCGAAGCTTCCCGAGGTCATCGAGATTATCATCTGTAGTAACAAAACATTACCACTTATCCGTTCATTCCATCTTCGTAACACGAGCACTAAAAGCTTACAGCCATGGATCTCTTTGCCCAGAGGATCAGTGATCCGTCGCAGCTGGACTACTGCCCCGTCGAAGACTTCGTTCGTGAGGTAAGGAACTTGCTTTGACCTTACAGTCCTTTGAAGGTATCATATGTTGGTCCAGAAAGAGATTGAAGGAGTTCGGATGTCCTCAAAGCTTCTTTGGTTAGAGTAGTAAGGCTAACATCATGTATTGTCCGTACTGCAGGACCTGTGCTCCTGCTGTCACAAGCAGTATCGCTAGACACATTTAGGCAAGTGGGAGTATGTAGCATTCTGCCGGCAGCTCATGATCGTTGGGGCACTTCAGACAGGCAGGGTGTCTTGGCTGCTCCTTTATCAGGGTGTAAAAGTCTGTCCCATGGCTGACTCCAACCATCAAGGGTTCTTGCGTACTCCGTCGTGAAGCACTCGCTTACTCCGTCTGCGCCCAGCCGGAGTCATTGGGGAGTGTTGCGATAACTGTCAAAAATCGAATTTACCCTGTGTGGAACGGGTGCTCCTGTGAATGGAGCTACAGCAGCACGCCCTCTGTGGTTAAGTGTAATGTCCACGATATATTCCAGGCGTATGAAGCGGAACGTAATACCAGCCCATGCTGTTACCGGTCATGTACTTGTTCACTCTTAGTAAGAAAACAAGGCATGTTGCTTTCTTGTGAACCTTTATTACGTCTTCGGCGTTATAAAAGTACATTTCGATCTTGCCTAATACAACAGCTTCAGTATGGTAGCACATCCTCCTGAGCAACAACTATAGATAGCGCTATTTCGCAACATACACCGCAGCAGTCGTCGCTTCAAGATCGGTTGCGAAAGAGTTACGCTTATCGCCACGTTGCGTGCCGCTGAATAAATGTCCGAGGACCACGTAACCATGCGTGTTCCGTTTATTTTATTTTCTTCCCGCTACACATTCGCTTCCCTAAACAAACGCGGTTACTTCATCTCGCCTGCGAAAACTTTCCCCTATAATGCCTACTGGCGCGCCTTCGAGACGCGTTCTTCGTCTAATCGGTCCAGATCTCCTCCTGGTTCGCGGACCGTTCGAAGGTTCCTATATCGCAGTTCGTTTTCTTTCCTCCTAACGTAACACCTAAGAGACGTGCTTGGCCTGTTTAGAACACAGCTTGAAGCGCGTGCGACCACCAGCAGCGCCCAGCACTCTGAGGCTCAGCACTTTGGGTGCATGCCTATAGACCCACTGTGTTTAGAGACATGCACAGAAATGTACGCACGGCCGAATGCGGAAACACGCGAGCATGTGCAAGGGTCGAAATGGAAACCACCTACTATACGCATTCCGCTTGAAGCGCTTACGCGTGTACATATATTTAGGTCACGAACCTCACTAGCCACTTTCCTTATAGCGAGCGGACGATTTCTTCCGCGCCGCTTGCTGGGTGAATCTTTCCTGAAGTTACGGTTTGTCGAGAAGCCGAAATTGCGTTCGGCGCCGCCTAGTTATGGGCATAGTGCATCTGCGTGCATTTCATTATTGTTGGGTTCATTAATTTCGTGCGAGATTAAGTGCATGGCAGGTGACACATAGTTGTAGTATTATATAGACCACAACCTGTCACTCTCGTATGGCTGTGCTTGGTTCAAGTTCACTTGAAGGGCTACTGACACCAATTTTCTAAGCTTAGTTTACTACGCCATACAAATCTCCTCTACACGGAGACGGCTCTGAGCAAGTGTGAAGTTCAGTAAATGCTGATAAGATATTTATATTAATATTAAGGTCAATTTTTCCATGGCGCACCTAGTGACATCGATAGTAGTAGGCAACACTACCGATTTGATTACTTACTTCAAGCGTCAGTATGGTTAGTCGTAGTGACGTCGGGTACTAAAAGATATAAAATGGCCGCTTCTGCGTCACCAACGCTGCCACGGAACGGAGCGGCCGGGGAAACGTCACGATATCTTGCGCGAGCATCAGACGAGAAGGTCGTGACGTCAGGGTACTGTAGGACCCGAAACTGGGTTTTAAAACATATTTAAATAATTTTTCAGGGCGCACTCACGCTTACCAGCGCATTTTCTAGGCTCCTGAGGGCTTGGCCCTTCATTTAACGGGGAAAAAATGGTAATGGGAAATTTTCGTCTCTGTACGCCTTTAATTCTAATCCACTTCAACATTTGAAGACGAGGCTGGCGTGATAACTACTGGGTTGTGACAGGTTTATATATAATGACAAAAAAGCCGTGGCGAGTTAGCACTGTATGCAAGCGCGCGTAATACCGTGAGCGTTATCGTAGACGTTTATTGCTCGATTACGCCACGGCTTACTTTAGTCACGATGATGAAATGTCAGGCTATAGAGAAAAGGGAGGGAAAAAAAAGGAAACGCATATTGTCAAAAAAAAAAAAAAATATCGGACGGCGGTATAACGGCCCCACCACCACGCGTTGAAAAATCTGAAGAAAAACAAAGCAAGATTGTCACTGTGTGGTTGATAACACCACAGCGTACAACAAACAAAAATATCGTTACCCAAACGGGAACTTTACGACTCTCTGTATTAATTGTTAAGCAGCGTAAATACAGCAACAAGAAGACGAACGAAACAATGCATAAGAGACGCGTGACAACGTGTTACATCGACAAGCTTCTGCGCATGCGCAAGCAGCTAGAGAAAGCGCTTTCCACGACAGAGACTTATGCTTTGTTGTGGCTACGCAACCGCGCGTGCTCTTCGTATATACGCCGCCATTTCCTTGCCAGATTCACGCATTTTCCTCTCTTTAGTTTCAGCTTCCCTTATTCTTGTCTTTCGTCGTAACTTCCTGCGGTTCCATCTTTCCAAGAGCGCCGTCTATATGAGCCAAGCAAACTTGTGCACGCGGAGAAGGTGACGCCATTCCGAGACGTAACAAGAGGCTTCCTCGAAGCTGCATGCGCCGTCCTTCCCGCTTTGCGGAGTGCAGTACAATTCGTCCCGCTCCGATAATCCGACGGGGTCCGCGTGACTCGTTGCGGTTGAAGTGGTTTGGCTGTGGTTGTCGTTGTTGTTGTTGTTTACCGCCTAAGTGGCTGTGTGTTGCTTGCCGATGAGTTGAGTCTATACATGGCCATACTTATGTTGTTTCCGGCTTTTGCAAACGGTGCCGATGACTGCAGGATGATTGTAAAGCGTTACCGTCGACGTTTGCACGGAGCAACGTTCACTGGCGCAACCATATGGGGAGGGGGGTTCAACCCCCCCCCCCCCCCCGCCCTTCCCTCTCCCGAAATTTCGTAATTTTGCTTGCATGTATGTACACGCGCACATACACGTACAAACATGCATAAAGTACGGACGGAGTAATAAACTTTTGCCGTCGATGTTAAAAACAGGAAACTTGATTAATTCACCGTAATTGTTTACGATAAAAATATCTGAACCGATAGTCAGCAGGCTAGTCTGATGTGCCCGCGATGGCCACACAAGTCTGGTTTCAACGTTAGTGGACACCATTATGAGCGTATCCAAAGTGTTTTCTTTCGGTATAGACACCCACGGAGGGCGTTTGAAGTGCGTAACAAGGAGTGTATTTCGAATCAAGATACTTCCATACCGGTTGTTGGCTTGAAAGATGGTCTTAACACATGGTGGCCAAGTCTGGTGAGACGGTAGCGATCAACAGCATTATGAGCACATTGGAACACTCCTCTCATATAGAGTGCACATACACATTTTGAATAAGTAGGATGCCTGGCGTTTGAGCAGCTTGTGTGCATTTAAACAAAACAAGACGTTCATTTAACACAACTGTGAGTGTTGAATGCTTACGCCATACCATAGGTCGGCAAAAATATTGGAACTCACTCAGGCTCACTCAAGAACTATAATTTGCTCTGAGAGCTCACTCGGACTCAGACTCACCAATATTTTCCTCAACAGGACTCACTCAGACACAGACTCACTAAAATTTTCCTCAACCGGACTCACTCGGACTTAAGCTCACCAACATATATTGCTCAGCCGGACTCACTGAGACTCATACTCACGACTCGATCTGAGTCTGAGTGAGTCGACTCATGAGTGAGTTTGCCGACCTATGCGCCATACCCACTGCACGGAACTTTGCGAGAAAACGGAGCAGGACTCTGTGGCGCGGCCGTCCTCAATCTGTCTCACGCTTGACGCGCTTTAAACAGGAACCGACGTAGACACTGAAGGACGACGACAGCGTGGCAGTGTCCGTGTATAGAAATAGAAATAGAAGGAGCGAAAGAGAATGAATGCAAACTCAAGTCATTCTTTCCTCCATCGTCTGTCTTCAAGCTTGTCTCGACAGCACTCGCCCTCTTGAGTGCTTTTATCTATATCTGTTTCGTGCGTAGGTCGCATGGTGCACGGTCGAAACAGTGACCCACTTTGTGTGCAGCGGCACGGAGGCCATTGTGTGCGGAGCTGTCAAGTAAGATTAAGCACCTTGGTTAAGTTCCGGCTTCCTGTTCCGCGTTCGCAGAGAACGGGAAGCTGCAATACCAGCAGCCAACCACTTAGGCGAGTTATGTATGCTGACTGCTGACGAAGACATCTAAAGGACATAATTGATTACCAAATCGGCTCTGGTGTGTTAGAAATGTGATAACCTTTAAGGCGAACCTCTCAGTGCCACGCAGCCAACGCTGTCGAATGGAATACTAATCGTTTCTTCCGACCTGCACTATCTGTTTCCGTTAGTATGTTTGTGCGATGAACGTGCTTCGAATGACGGACGGAGCATCCGTCCGGGAGTGTGCAAAAAGAAAAATCAACATACCACTCCGCTTTCCAATGCAGCAACCAGACCCTCGTGCAGCCAACGGCAGCAGGTGCTCGTAATTGCATTAACGTTCTTCTTTTTGTTGTCCTCCATATATAGTCGCCCCTACAAACCCGCACTAACGGTGAAAGCCACCGGTGTCTTCTATTGCGATATTATTTGTAGATACTTTATTAAGTATTCATTTTGTTATTAACAGCGCAGCGGTTTAAGGTCGTGGTTAATCTCTGCGGAGCGTACGCTCCGCAGTGATTTTCTGTGTCACTTACCCGCTATGAGTTGCATTATAACGCAGCTCTAGCGGGCAAGTGACACAGGAATTGGGCGAGCTCCACTACTCACCTCCGGTCCACAAAAAATGAAGGAGGTGTCTATAGTTTTTAGCGATGGCTAAGTCGTGCGCTCTCCGGAAGAAGCTGCCCGCCGGGAGCGTCAACATGAATTTGGAATTTCCCGATGGTGGCAAAACTGCTATAGAGCAAAGTCATGCAATGAAATAGCAAACTGATGCCACCGTCTCCGCTGTTTAACCAGTCTTCGCGACGTTAAGATAGTGAACCTGCTTGAAGTTTCTTCTTGCGTTCTTCCAGTATTTAGCCATTTGTTGATCTTTCCGACCGTGCACTTTATATTCGTTCGATCAAGTTGTTGTCAAAAAATAAAAACAAAAAAATCCTGTCTGCTCTTAAGAGCATGTCCTCCCTCAACCTCCTGGCGAAACCGTGTGCATATGGGAGGTGGCTCTCAGAATAAGTGCAGTGCATGGGACGATTTGTCTTTGGAGGTGAAATTAAATTACTGATCTTTCCATGTCTTACGGCATCCGCCTAATGCAGGACAATTAGGCAGGGACAGAACCGGCACGGAAAAAGAGAAAAGCTTCTAAGTGATCGCGTCACGCATCCATTAGCGACAGCCCAAAGATCGCATCGCTCTCCCAGCCTTGAGTGCGTGGTGGCGCCGACTTCCAAACGCACTCGCTGCAAACATGACTAACTTCTTTCTTTCATATCTTGGGTTTTCGTTCTTATATTACACAAAATGCGCTACGCATATACACATCTTTATATTTCACTTTCCTTCACAGGTACGAAGCGCATAAAACTGACTCGAGGAAACTGCGGGGATTAAGGTGCTGAATTACTGAACCCCTGCAGCCAGCAGTCACTCGAAAGTGACTGCTGGCTGCAGTCACTTTCGAAACGAGCAGCAGCACGAACAATAGAACTAGACAGAGACGGACGAAGTCATCCGTCTAGTCCGAACTAGACAGACATGTAAGTGCAGGGTGGACCGAACTCTATCAATAATGACTGCGAGCGCAAGGAAAATGACATAAAAAGACACTGAGGAGAAAGTAGAAGATGTAATAAACTTTACTGGGAATAGGAGACGATTCGCTTATCGTCCTGTGTGGATGGCTTCATTAGCCTTGTATGCCATTGGCCCTAGCCGCCTACCGTGCCCTGCCCACAAGGTGGCGCTAGGCCTCAGGATCCGGGCTATTCCGCTGGGCGTCCCAGTGTTCCTCGTTTAATCGTGCATTACGGATGGTACGCCGGTGCCCCGCGCATTCCCATACCACGCGATGCAGGTCGTTTCAAACTGAGTAAGGACTTACACCCCAAGACGTATAGTTGGCCGGGTACATCGTGTGCAGTAGGGTACCATGCTGAGGCAAGTTGGGCAAAAGAATAAAAGAAAGACTGAAACCGAATTAAGAAGATTTTCGTTTGTGTTTTTTTATCATTAGCCAGTCGGTTTTTCATATGATATGTGAAGCATCAGGATTGGCTGAATTTCTCCCATAAAAAAAACCGTAACTTAAATAGCTTTCGTGAATGCGGTCCGCGGTGGTAAAAAAAGATCGCTGGCTTATTTGCAAGAGCTTTGGAAATATTGCTGTGTCCCGCGCTGAGCGCAAACAATAGGCAGTAAAATCGCCAGCTGTGAAAGTTAGTGCACATATAGAAGAACATTAATGGCGATCAGGGACAGTCAGAGTTGAAGACAATGCAAGCTTGTCTGCTTCTTTCACTGTCCCTCGTCTGGAGGCAGGCCAGCGTTCTGAAATAAAATTTCTGTTCTCAATGATTACCATGAACAGTAATATACCTTTCCCTTTCGTTCACCAAAGGTTCCGGAACCGCGACTGGCGGAGGTGGTGGCTGCTCGCCTCCGTGACGTCTCCCTGTACCAGCTGCTCGGCTGGGCCACCTCGCTCGTGCTTGCGGTGCTCGCTCTGGTGTGCATGGTGTGCAAGGTGTACAGTCGTCTCACGGTGGGCAGATGCACCTCCAACAAGGACTTGACCGGCCGCACGGTGATCATCACGGGCGCCAACACTGGTACGTCTTTCACAACCCAACTGGTAATAACAGGTTAGCTGGGCTCGTATTGCAGTGCCATAGGGCAGGGGTGCTACAGGTGAGGTTACACATTAGAAACGCTTTTCCTGAACGGGTTTTCTTGTATGAAACATTTTTAGAGGCTGCATCTTAACTATTGCATCGATGCAGGCATCTCACATCAACGGCGCAGTAGGATAATGTTAATCACTCAAACAATGAATTGGAATGTTATACGAAGTAAGGCTAGCAGCAAGCTCTTTTGTATACGATCTCGTGTAACTCTACAAACGCAGGTGTGAGCCAAGACGGCCACTCCGAGGAGCGAGGCGCTTTTCGTGCTGTCTTTCGTCTCAACGCGAAGTCAGCGGTGAGAGCACAGCACTTACAAGGGTATACGAGCCGTCTACTGATGTCTGTCCAGATAGCACTAGCGACTGCACCTTTATGATCAAAGTCCGCAGCTGCTGCTCGAGAGACGCAGCTCCCCCCTCCTTCCCTCCGGCGACCCTTTATGCTCCTTCGCCCGACGAAAGACGGGCGGTGCCTTTCCTCTCTGCTTGAGGTGCCATCGATGGCAGGCCTCGCGCGCGGGGTGATGTTATCTCATGAGCCCGTCGTGCGGCAGAGATGGCGGGCTCGTTTCATCTGAGCTTCAGCCTCGTTCATCCCAAGCGCTCGCTCGCTTTTCCCCGCGCGTAGAACATACGATGCGTGGGACGATGTTGTCAATTTGGGTGTTATACAAGACATGACGGCGACGGCGACGGCAAGAACACGCCGAGAGAGTCTATGTCAATGCTATCGCAATAATAATGTACAACACTGCGTACCTCTCCTCTTGGCGCAGGCATCGGCAAGGAGACAGCCAAGGAGCTGGCACGGCGCAATGCCCGAGTCATCATGGCCTGCCGGAACCCGGAGAAGGCGGCAGCGGCTGCCAAGGAGATCCTGGACGAGACCGGCCGCCAGGTGGTTGTGCGCAAGCTGGACCTGTGCTCCTTCAAGTCGATACGCGAGTTCGCCGACGACATAAACAACAGCGAAGAACGCCTCGACGTGCTCATCAACAACGCCGGAATCGTCCGTGAGCGCGTTCATTCTCGCCTCGGGGGTTTTCTTAGCAGAGGAATTCATTTATAAGAAAATTTTCGCGATCTTCAAAACGCTTGACATGACATGACAAGAACTTTGTTGAAGTCTTGAAGAGCTCACGTCTGGGCGGGCCCGGGATGAGCCGATGACTTCACATATTATGGTACTGGCAGACCTAGACCTACCGCAATAGCATGGGCTTTCTGGACGGCCTAGAGTTGTAGATGTCCTGGACTCTTGAGGACGGATTCCCAGGAGTTCTTGGTTTAAAGGGATGAGGTCTCTATAGCTCAGCACAGTTAGAGCAAATGTTCAAAATTACAAGATTCGTGTCCGCAATTGCGGCATTCCTGTGAGTTTTCCTGATATATTAAGAGCATTAAGTGAGGAGTACGGTAAGATCTAGTTTTCTTATAAAAGTACCTTCGTTGTGAAAGTATATCAACCGCAACAACCGCCATGCAGTCGGTACATAAGAAGTCCTTAGTTATACAGGTTCCAGCTGCAAGCGAACAAAAAGAAAGACGAATATTTTTATTTTTCTGTTACTTAGTTTCAACGGTTTTTCGCATAAAATAACTATGGACAGTCCAGAGGGCCCACGATGCGGCGGTGGGGCTTGGCCAGACTGTCCCAACGTGGGAGCGGCCCGGTGCGCGACTCGGCGCGCACCCCAGGATTTTAGAATAAAGTTTTGCATCCATCCATCCAGCCATGTCCATTGCTGTCATAAAGCGAGGCTAAAGCGAATGTGCTTCGAAAAATGAGGCCGAGGTGGGTGGCGATTAATTGATCGAGTGAACGGAAGCATTAATTGAATCAGTGTGCCGCTACCGCGTATCGGCGTCATATTTTAAACATCTCCCACTCAGTGGGCACAATGCCGTGGGTGTATGGGTGAACTAGAACGATGCCCGCAGCTCTTTAACGAATGCTTTAGACTCTCTAGCGAATGGTTGTGTTCCCAGGCGAAATCGAATTTCAGATGTAGAACTATAGTATTTGAGAGATCTAATCGCGTCTTCGTTTACGCCGTTCCCCTTTTCAGCTTTTCCGGACCGAGTGGAAACGGTTGACGGATTCGAGCAAACTCTGCAGACGAACCATTTGGGACCCTTCCTACTTACGAACTTACTTCTCGGTGAGTAATGGTCGAGTTATTGATTGATCGACCGGTTAGGTACGTTTTCCCAAAAAGCTCGCATGAGCTGCCTATGAGAGACGCCTTATACAATGGCAAGCTCCCAGTTCAAGGTTGGTCTACTACGTGAAGTTCAATGTATACAGCGTATATGAATACGTATGCTTTTTTTGTGTGTGTGTGTGCACTGCTCGCTTATATCCGCGTGGCTTTGCTGCGATGCCAGAAAACAAAGATAGAGTTCGTGATCCTATGAACCCACATACATGACCTCCGAAGTCGACCGGCGCGCGCTCTATACCCGATCTCGAAAGTCATGCTTGGAAACGGCAAGACGTCTAGTTTGGCAGTTACCATGGGAGACGGCCGCCACAGTCTACACTTTCTTTTCGGCGCCGCCATAACGGCGACAAGGCTACATCCTGTAGTAAGTTGTCCTGGGCTAAACATGCAACTAATGCGTCCGAACGTGACCCTGAAATGCACCGGCATAGGTGCCACTTCTGTACGAACTTTCAACACGACGGGATAATGGTTTCTCACCAAGGCTCTTGTTCATTAGAAAAATCTTACAAGCGGAGCAGTGGTCAGATACAAGAGGCGTATGGTTCTGCAGCTTATCGAATAGAAGATGCATGGTTCACAGACAAACACAGGCGTGAAGATGAAGCCACTGTTGCTCGAATGAAACGAACACGAGGACCAAGGGACCCGTTGTGTGTACTTTGGTTCCACCACGTAAAGTGTAGGCGCCGCATCTGAAGAAGTGCGAAGCGCCTTGAGCCTCGTGGGGGTAGAGTAGCATCATCGAGAGATAATTACTTGGCAATGCAGCACTTTTTCTTCAGAGACATAGTTCGTCAGACTCACTCATGGGTTGAATCACTCAGGCTCAGACATACTCTGGCATACATGATTCAGGCTAAGTATAATTTCAATGAGCTAGAACCGACTAGGCACGACTGAGCAGAATCTCCGTGAGCTTCAGCTCACAGGAGCACTATTTTTGGTGAGCTTGAGTCCGAGTGAGCCTGGCCGAGTGGAATTCTGGTGATATCTGCAGTCCAAGTGAGTTTCGTCGAGTGCAATTGTCGTGAGCTTGAGTCCGAGTGAACTACGATGACTATGAAGTTGGTGTGTCATGGTAAGACTGAATATGTATAACTTATGAGTGAGGCTGAGTGAGTCTCGATCGTTCTGCCGACCTATGCTCACTCACAGGCAAGCTAAAGGCCAGTGCTCCTAGCCGCATCATCACGCTGTCGTCGCTCCTGCACCACTTTGGCCGCATCGACCCCGGCCGCCTGGACTACGCCGAGTACCGGGTGCCCATGCAGGTGTACAGCGACACCAAGCTGGCTAACGTGCTCTTCACCAAGGAGCTGGCCCGGAGGCTTCTCGGAACCGGTAGGAGTATGTGCGCTCCCCATTCCCCAACTAAAACGAAGAACAAAACTTTTGCCTGCTGAGCTAGCACTCCCAGGTGTCAATGGACAGGTATGCCCCAATAAGGTAGACGGGAGGACCACCGCCGCTGTATAGCTCAGATGAGCATCGGACGCGTTATTCGAAGGTTGCAGGTTCGGTCCCCACCGGCGGCAGGTTGCCTTTTCGTCCACTTTAATTTCTTCACATTGATATCATAATTACGACAAATACATTACCCTATACTTCCCTTGACTTGATTGTCGGTTAGTTATCACTAATTGTATGACGTTATGCCGCTTACAGTATTATGACGCACTTAGTGGCGACACACACTGCGCATAAAGCCGCGCAGCCTGCACCTCAATATCATTCAGCCCGGCGTGACACGGCTACCCGCTGCACTGCGTTCCGATAAGCCACAGCGCCACCGCAGCGTTACCCGAGGTATACGTCACCGGCGGCGGCTACAAAACCAAGCTGCCAAGCTTGGAAGAGTCTCGTTGCTTCGCTACTCAGACGAGCGTAGCGTCGGCATGCTCGCCCACTGCTGCTGCTAGTCGAATACACGACTGTTACGCTTTTATGTTGGGATTCGTACTTCCCTAGACGCGACATCCCGCAACTTTTTCCATCTTGTATACGCTTTATATCATGGTGGTCTACGTATTTTGACTTACACGCGTTGAGTTGTTGCTTGATACAACAGATTCGCTTACACCCCGAAGAGCTATCGGTTTACATTTCGTGGTGTGCAAATGTTCCAGGCGTGACAGCCAACGTTCTTCATCCTGGCGCGGTGCAGACGGACATCAACAGCACCTACGTCGGCCTCATGAACATCACGATGAACGCTCTGTTCTACTTCTTTGGCAAGGTGTGTTTTACTTTTCCTTGACATCTAACTCGTCTACTCGTTGACCACCTGTAGAGCCGTTTGAAACAGACATTTCTCAATCCTTCGGGTGATCAATCTCGCCATCGATTAAAGGTGCATGCACATAATTAAAGGAACGTTAAAGAGGAGCGTTGTGGAAGTTTAGAACGGTAACCGATTCTTTCAATGCTGCTCTTGCATTAATTTGACAGAAAACGGGCGAGAACACAGGAAACGCAGAGTCATCCCTTAAAATTTTTGTGTGAGAACATCACTGCCGGTGTCGTGTAACGCCATGTTTTTTAATCGTGTTATATATGTTTTTGAGCGCACTATATATAAAGAACTTCAGCTAAACCTTTAGTGAATGAGGTTCTTGCAAATATAAAAGCCAGGGGTCACACCATATGGCTTAATAACAGAGGCCTCCGTAACTTGTGAAAAACGTGAATGCAGATTCTCAACACGTGTGCGAACGTTCAAACTGTATGGGAAAGAATCATATAAAGTGTTGTGTATTAGGGGCATGCATAGACCGCAGACTGGGCCACTGTACTTGATGTTCTCAAGGACGTGAAAAGTTCTAAACACGTTTGCACCTGGGCATCACTCGTATACCCGCCATAACGCGAGTGAGGGTGCTGCTGTCACGTACGGTCCACTCTATATTCGCGAACTTTTATTGCGATAGCAATTATATAGACAGTCTCGACCGGTTTTTGCCGTCGCCGTCATGTCCTTCCGGTATGAAGTCCAAATTGATAAGATCCCCCGCGCATTGTATGTTCTACCGCGGGTAAAAGCGCGCGAGCGGGGGCGACTAACGCGGCCGAAGCAGAGATCAAACGATCCGGCCCATTTCCTTCGCTCGGAGGGTGCATGCGATAACATCACCGCGCTCGGGAGGCCTGCCGTAGAAGCAGACAGGAAACGCCCCGCCCGTCTTGAACGACCATGAAAAAAACGCGAGGTGGGGGGGGGGGGGCGGGGGGGGAGCTGTCGCGCGAGCAGCCACTTTGAACTTTGAATCTAATGGCGCGGTCGCGATTGCTGGCGCGCGCACTATCTCGAAAGCCATCACAGCGGGCGGCTCGTATACCCTTCTACGTGCTGCGCTCTCAACACGAAGGGACTATGCGCAGAACATCTCTCCAAGGAGCGGCCGTATTCTCTTACACCAGCGTTTTGTAGTTACGCGAGATCGGATACAAAACAAGTTAGCTGCCAGCCTCACTTCGTGTAACACTACAATTTGTTGCTATCGCATTCATTGCTTCGCCCTTGCGGTGGAACTGTGACTTTTTTGCTCTCTGTGAGCATTCTAACGTCTGAGTCGCTCAAAGGATATTCACAAAAGTGCCAAATACAACATGTTTTTCTCGCTTCTCGCTCAATGTGACGTTTAGACCTTGATATGCCTGTGTTCTGTGGGGTTACCTCACAACGTGCTTCATATGTACCGAAAAAGAAAGAAGAAAAATTTCGGGCAACTTCGCACTGGTGGTGCGAAGACTGAGGAAACAGTGGAGCCAGTGGCGTTCCCTTCCTCCGTTTTCTCCTTCTCACTTCTCACCCTTAGTTCCCTTTCTCACCCCTTGCTGTACTGTACTACACAAGACTATGCCATGTTTTACCCTCTTCCGTCCTCCTTTCCCTCATCCTCACATCATTCCTCTTCACCCTCACTTCCGTTTCTCACCGTCTCGCTATACTATACTATACAAATCTATGTTATGCTTCACCCTCTCCCCTCCCCCTTTTCCACCACCACTATACTATACTACACTACACTATGCATGGCTATGCTATGCTAGGAACTGCTTGGCACATACTCGCTTTCTGCTTGCCACGCGAAACGGCGGAACGAAGTGTTTAAACAGCTCCGCTGCTAAAACTTGGTTTTGTGTTGCAGACACCTCAGGAAGGTGCGCAGACTTCCATATATCTCACCGTCTCTGACGAAGTCGCCAAGGTGACCGGCCAGTACTTCATGGACTGCCGGCGAGCCCTGCCCAGCAAGAACGCCGAAGATCCGACACTCGCCAGGAGACTCTGGGAAGTCAGCGAAAAACTCACCGGCCTCAGTATATGACGACGTGGAGCGAAAAAGTGATGGCGTTGAGGTTCGAGGGTATGGTTTAGAGATTTCGCAATTTTTTTTTTCTTCTTGTGGCCGCAAAGGGCGCCCTTAATCATAGAATCATGCGTTAGCTTCACGAATGAGGAACACCGGGAAGACAGCAATGCTTTTCGAAGCATAAGAGTGCCCAAAGGGGGGGCACGAATGTACAGTACGATCCACTGTTAAATGGAGCACTAGGAAATTAACAGCTTCCATATCTCTGACCCCCTAACTGCAAGTGGACATGAAGACATAGGTTGTACACGGCACTACTCTGGGAAAAGGAGTCAGAACTGTCAACCACCAATAGTCTTACGCAAATCTAAGCCACTATGCTTTTTGCAAGAGAGCGAAATGCGAACACGCCATTCACGCAACTGTTATCTTTAACAGTGGACCAGTCCGTACATGTTCCACTGGAAATCATTATCAGCAATACCATATTACGGCAGGCACACGCAACGACAATATGGTAGGTTCCGTATTCTCACTGCTTGGCCCGTGTAACTGCAGTGCTGAGGATGACTCGCTACCAAGTTGGCCCAACTTGTCATTCCGCGCAAACATAGCTTTGCACAAGAGGCTGTTCCAACGTATCGCCATTGTCTTAGATTAACAGCGGGCAAGAAGTCTAGTCTTTCAGAGAACTGTTATGAATGTGACAAGCTAAGGATGCTGTGAACACCTTTCGTTCAATATTGCCCTTTCAAGTCAAACACACAAAGTTTTGGCTCAAAAATAGGATATATATCAGAACAAGCAACTCGTCCAAACCTGTACATTCCATTTAGACAATGCTATAGGCGCAACGTATTAGAGCAAACGAGGAAATATTTATGGAACTAGTCGCAGCAGCCATATGCACAGATAGTTTAACACTGATACACTTTTTAGTGATACTAACCATAAGTGTGATGGTAAAGCTTGGTGTAAGCAGCTTTAGGAAGAAGTGACCGTATGTAAGTACTCTCCTGGTGTATGCCTTGGCACCGTCTCAATGTCCGATAGTGCTTGCCTCTTATTCTCATGCACACATGCATTCGTCACTCAAACATGCATTCATGACTCGTGATTCATTAGGCAAAAGAGAAAGAAAATGGTCTCGACGAGATACTGATCCACAGTTTCACAGAATGCAAGAAACAGCTGCCGAGTCTCATATGTCCCGAGGCAGCACTTACTGCGTCTAGCAGTTTCGCAACCCCTCTTCACTCGAGGGGGAAAATCATGAGTGCTTGTCGGTGGACTCGCTTTGACGACGATATTGAGTGAAGAAGCACCGCACCCAATTCCAAAATAACGTTTCAGCAAGTAACTGCTGAACTTTAACAAGCGCAATGATTTCTTGAGCTCTACCAGTGTCCTTGTTCTGCTCACTGACACCAATTTTCGAAGGCGAGTTTACTACGCCTTACAGATCTCCTGTGTAAGGAGACGGCTCTGAGCAAGCGTGAAGCTGAGCATATGCTGATGAGGTACGTTGACGTTAATGTAAATTTTCGCATGGCGCACCTACTGACATCGACACTAGCGTAACGCCAGGCTACAGTACCAATTATGTTGACTTCACACACCAGTATGGCAAGTTGTGATGACGACAGGTGCGGAAACACACAAAGTGGCCTCTTGCGCGTTACCAACGATGCCACGGAGCGCAGCGGTGGTGAAAACGTCGCGATATCTTGCGCGAGCTCGTGACGAGAAACTCGAGCGTACCGTGTTCGTGACGTCAGGGTGCATTAGGAACCGAAACTAACTTTTAAATAGACCTTGTAATTAACTTTTCAGGGCTCATTCACACTTACCAGTGCATTTTCTAGGCGGCTTCGGCCTTTCATTTGACGAAAAAGCGACAACTGAAAATGTTCGTGTCGGTGCCCCTTTTATGCTCATCAAATGACATTGTCATGCCTCCGCTCCCACTTACTGAGGGCGACATTGATCATCGGAATCTTAGGCGAAATGACATCCACGTTTCGAGTGGAAGGGGCAGGAGGAACGAAGCATTCAGGAAGGTAATACTTCAGGCTCCTGACTCAGCACTGACGAGGTGTCCTTTACCTGAAGTCGGAGGGAACGTCGCAGTCGTGTTCAGTGCGGTGTCTGTCCTTGTGGTGTCTGTCCTCGAGCAGTTTTGAGCAAGTCGTTTTTTTTAAAACGCTGCGTCGACTACGCGCCCGATTCCAGGTACGGGACACGTCGGCCAGGACCATACATTGGAATTTGCTTCCGAGGAGCGTCGATGACTCGGTAATTTATAAATTCACTGCGTGTTCGTACGATGGTGCCAAACATGTATACAGGCGATTTTACTTCCTCGACATGGGCGCCGCCATCTTGGGCTGTTAAACGAACGTTTTCTTATTTTTGTACGTTGCGAAGTCAAATTAACAAGGTCATAAAACGTCGGATGCCCCCAACCGTTTTTATGCGTATGTGTCGACCTTGGCGCTGTTCGTTTCGTTACGAAAAATTCAAAACGGCGAAATTAACAGCCCAATATGGCGGCACCGAAACCTATCCGTAAGACAGTCTATAGTCGCACTGGATTTTCTTTTTTTTTTCGTGGATATAACGTGGTATTCCTGTTCGGTTGAACTCATAGGCATGCGCAGGGAGGGGGGGCAACGCATAAGGGAGTAGCGAAGTCGGCCTAGTTTGACCGCAGCGCCCCCCCCCCCTCTTCCCTACCCCCTCCCACTGAGGCCCTTACGATGAGAACGCAGTGCTAAGAGAAGGTATTAGGGGGTGGGGGGGCGGCCGCCCCCCTGCCCCCATTTGCACGCCTATGGTTGAACTATTGTTGAACTATGGTTGCACTAGATAGGTTGAACTATTTCGAGCGCTTTCCCCAAACACCTTGCTCTTCGTGCTCTGTTAGCCCTTATATTGAAATCTAAGTCACAGTTTTTCATGTTTTTTTTTACGTTCCAGCCTCACGCTTTTGTAGGCGTGTCTTGTTGGGCGCGCAATTTTTTCAGTGGCGTTAACGTTCGGACGCCTTGTGCCGACCACACGTGAGCTCACGTTCTACGAATGTGCACCAGCGCCACAGAATACGCAACTCTTGACTCCCTGTACGGATCGAGTGTGACGTCGACAGTTGTGCGTCTGACGTCACGTATAGGTGTGGACCCTCTGCGGACGCTGTACGAGCGCCATTCCGAGATTGACTCGCCATCATTAAATAAAGAAGTGATGTTCATTATGTGAGCGTGCACTGTCAGTTTGCTTGTATACAGTCGCGCTCAATGTGACTTGCAACACGGGAACGCATGGCCTGACGAGTTCAAGGATTCCGTATGGCATCAACTTGCCCTCTTTCAGTAACTAAATAAAATTTTCTTGTTTGGGATCATCTCCAAATGATCGAAAAGCGTTTAGTTGTTGGAATAATGGCTATCGGAAGCCGTGCGCGAACTTTGAGCCCGTGAGGCCACGCGTTCCCATGTTGCAAGTCATATTGAGCGCGACTGTACGTCTCATTTTAGATGCTGCGGTGTGTAGCAGCTACTCGCAGTTGAACTCTAAGAAAACGATTACCTTTTACTCTGTATGGCGAGTCCCGACTTCCTACATATGTAACTCTCTTTAAAGATACACCTTAACTCTTTTGGAGACTCACGCCTCCCACAGCTCTCTGAAGAGGTTATAATAATCTTCAAAGGAGAGTTGAGGTGTGGCGTTGAAGAGAGTTATAAACGTGGCAAGTCGGAACTCACCAAGCAAGAGTAACATGAAATGTTTTTTTTGTTTCTTTTTTGGTTGTTTTAGTGTGAAGGTGCCAACCTCTTTAGCCTGTCGTCCCGATTTCACGGCATTCGGATGATCGTAAGCTCTTAATTCAAGACAGGCAGAGAAACCGTTATTCATCGTTTGTATAGGATAAACGCAAACTGAAAACTATGACTTAAGGAATACCATAAGGAGACAGAAGGGCGACCAGACATGAAAGGGATGTATAGCTCATATTCTCGTTGATATAACGCGAAAGAAATCAAGATGGTCTGATTGTCTAACATGTCAACCAGATTAAGCTGTGATACATTAGAGTAGTATAACATGTTTCATTAAGGAGATCAAAGGCACTTAGTATTTCTAAGTAACTTCTAACGCTACTTCTAAAACTCCCTATTAGGGGGTATGGTTGATCAAAAGGGCCACTAAAGCGCTTCTGACATAAATAAGCAGAGGCTTATTTATGTAAAGCATACCTCGTAACGCATACCTCGTAATGTAATAAGTAACGCGTACCTCGAATAACAAGGACGCACAGAAATGTACAGCGCACTGTCTGAAGCTGCGTTGCGGCTGCATCCTCTGGATCGATATTTCGTCCCGTGGTAAACGAACCAGATTTCTCCACAGCTGGTTTTCTGTCTCCTTTTGTGGCACACCGTCTGGGAAAATGTTTAGTGCCATGTCTGCTTAAAAAAAGTATCCGGCAATATTGTTAAACTATCTTCCTTACAGCGTCGCGTGCATCTGACATCATATCGATCCGCTTGCTTACACAGACGAGCCAGTGGGCGCCTACGCACTCATGCGCCGGCAGAGTTCTGTGCGCTTCCTCTGACTCTCTCGAAGGTGAACACAAGCATGATACATGACTGTTATCGAGTGAGCTTTTTCAAAGACTGGAGTCAATGCGGAATTGATCGTAAAGAGGTTCCAGGAAGATATATACATTAGTTGAAACACGATACGACAAGGAAAAAAGGAATTAGGAAGATCGCGCTATACAGTGATCCGGAAAGAGAGAGGAGAGAGAAAGCTGCTCTTTATCGAAGAACGGAAAATTCTGCTGGCGTGTACGCCTACATCTTACTCTGTATAGCGGATGGGGATTGAGGACAGAAAGGCCGTAGGAACAGGAGGGCATGAAAAGAAAATGAAAAAAAAAAAAGAAACTCGGCAGATCCCACGCCTTATGGGAACCGGTTTCATGCTTTCAGCGAGTGGTTATCTATGCTGCATTTTTTTGTCTTTGAGCCAAGCGTTACGAGGTGGATCGACGTGTTTTTGTAAGCGTAGCATTTGTGTGCACATCGTGGCCTTACCAGGCACGTCGGCAACACTGGCGCTTAAAGGGTAACTTATTGTCTGACGTAACGTCAGCACTCACTTTAGAGCACAGACGTGAGTATCATCGAAACGAAGTGCCCTTTACGGTGCGATTATGTGAATATCATACGTAACGTTTGCTTGCGTATTCCCCCGGGGTCGAGCAACGCTTGAAACAGCTTGCTGAATTATAGGAACACAATTGTAATGTTTATTAGACTTCTATGAAAGCGGCGCCAGCAGTGGAACCGCAATTGACGTTAACTAGCTGGTATGACGCCTGTATCATAGGTGTACATATATAATGTTTATTGGTTTGTTATAAAATTAGATAGCCATCACTGCAACTACAATTGACTTTGCACCGACATTACACCTGCATAGGGTCTTTTTCCAAAGCAGTTTTAAGACGTGCCGGGCTCTGTGGTAGAATACCTGATTCCTGTTGGGATCCTGATTTTTATTCTTTGCATTCGTCCGGTCAACGCTGCCGATGTCGGTATTTCTTTACGCTCTTGCATTTAAATTACCAATTTTCGTTACGCCGTTCCTGGGAAGATATAAACTGTCAATCCCCTGTGGCGCACAACCGCTTAACGTGGCCCGTGGTATACGGGTATGTGCCACACCTGTCTGGAGAATAGGGTTTGACAGCGTACGCGACACGATTTTCACGTTATTATTGCGATAGCAAATATATGGACACTCTCGGCTGATTTTTGCCGCCGCCGTCACCGTCATGTAAAATCGGGCACGAGGTTTCTCCAACGGGCAACGATAGTCCCCCCCTGCCAAATATCGGAAAAAAATTCCTCATAAAACCGCTGCCAAAGAACATGCTGGCCAACCACCACGACGGCAGAAGGAAAGCGAGGGCCAAATCCTTGCACAAAAAGTACGCGTCCAACCCTGACGTGGCGTACGTTGACGCCGCCCAATACCGATACTTGACCAATGCATACGCAATAAGTGTAATCAATCTTCCCGGCGTCAATGCAGATTCACCCCGAGTAAAAACTGCTGGTTCCGTCCGCGCGCTTAACACGACAGAAGCCGAGGAAGCGGCCATATAGCCCTAGCGGCAGCAGCTGGATTCACCATTATACTAAACGACTCAAAGGCCGCTATTTCCAACTTTGCACGTGGCATTGTGGCCCCCACAACACTGCGTTTACTCCTCCCCACTCTCCTTACTGATGTTGAGGAAGAAACACTATGCTCCATTGAGCTGATATGGGTCCTGGCTCACGCGGGGAACCCGGGAAACGAGGCGGCCCACCAATATGCTCGAGAATTCGCCAGCCGAGCGGTGGGACCCGCCTCTGATCCGGGGGACCCTGGTGAAGCCTTGACATCATATCATGACATTACACAATATTACCGCCTATTGAGGCAGTTAAAACCACCCCCGCACCACAAGTCAACAAAGCGTCAGGAGGTTGTCTGGCGCCGACTGCAAACGCATTCATACCCGTGCCCATATATTTATGCACGTATATACCCCGACACGATTGACCCGTATTGCTCGCATTGTGAGTCAATAGCCACACTTCATCATATTCTCTGGGGCTGCAGGGAATGCCTCACGTCTCCCGATCTCCTGGACACTCCCTCGCCCGAAGGGTGGGAGAAGCTTTTGACCTCCACCAGCCTGGGAGTTCAGCTACAGGCCATACAGAGAGCAGAGGAGGTGGCCACCAGGCTCAGCCTGGCGGATAACCTACCTCCATAACGTCTGTCGACAATAAAGTTGTGTTATCTCTCTCACCGTCATGCCTCTGATATGCGTATGTATGTATGTGTGTATGTATGTATATATATTGTTACGTTTGGCCTAAAAATTCATCGAGGCCGACGCTATTGAGCGTACAGCTGTCTACCGGAATGCTGTCTTCTCCCCCCGTATCGGCGCTTAGACGGAGGCAGGAATGCCGATTCTTCCTGTAGGAGCTTTTGCCGGGCGGGCGGACATGTCGCTGTGGACGGATTTCCCAGAAAAAGGACGTCGGAATTCGGAGACCCCTTTTTGGCTTGTTGTTCTCTGCGTGAGATAGCACCGCGGGAGAGTTTCTCACCCAGCCACATCTGCCTTCTACCCTACCGCAGCAGGGAAAATTAACCTGCGCCGGAGGGAGCGGTCTGCGTGTTTTCCGGAATTCGACACACCCGCTTTGTCGTGCGTTTTGGTCAGCGTGGGACTGCGCCGTTGAAGACGCTCCCATCAACCCAGGTGGGGCCTTCACCCGAGGCAGCCATCATTCAACACTTCTTCCAAGTATTACTGGCAGTGGAAACGGAGGTCATCGGCCCTTTCCCCTTTGGACTGAAACTCCTCGCCGACCTTCTCACCTACGAGTCTTCGGGGCGTGGCGAGTGTATTGTGTGACTCTTTGCCTCCTTTCGGGAGGCCGGACGCCAGGACGACAGGTCACCGGATTGGCGGGAGACGTTGACACCGGTTTGCCAGTGCTTATGCAGTGACAGTCTCGGGGCTATAAAGCCGAAGACTTTTGATGTTATTTCTCTTCTTTTCACCTCCTGACTTCATCATGTAAATAAACACGTTCCTTCTTGTAAGAACGCGTCTCTTCCCTGGGAGCCAGCTACCGTAACGAGACCCGCCGAACCCCACTCCTTACAACTGGTTGGCAGCGGTGAGATGGACCTTGCGACATGGTGCTGCGTTGTGGTGAGTGCTTGGTCTTTGCTATGACTTTCCAGGCTTCATTTTGTGTGTACACTTAAGTAGTGTAGAAGCTAGATTGTTTTTTGTGTGGGTTAGGTAGATCACCTCTTTATGAGTATTGAGTGAGTTATAGGGATCACCTAACTATTAGCGAGCAGGACCAAAGCAAAACAGCAGTCATGGAGTTAAAGACAATGCTAAAAGACGAACTTTTGTTTGTATGTGAGGATCTAAGCATTGAGGTTGAGGAAGGAATGGGCAGGTCTCAAATTGTGAAGCTGATCATGGAAAGTGCCAGTAAGGAGGAGATTGAAACCGCGTTAAACGCTTTCAAAGGTTTGAGGAGCAAGAAAGAAAAAGAGAGGAAAGAGAAAGAGAGAAACGGGAGAAGGAAAGAGAGGAACGGAGAAGGAAAGAGAGGAACGGGAGAAGGAAAGAGAGTTGCGGAGAATCGAACTTGAGAATGAAAGCAGACGTTTGGCTCAAACGAGTGGAGGGGCTCCTGAGAGAGTGAGCGAGATAGATTCATACCGCATGGACAAATATCTAAACCCTTTTCAAGTCGGAAAGATATAGGAATATTCCTCGGGAGTTTTGAACGGACTTGCGAGAGGATGAACTTTGCTCCAAGTACATGGTCGCAGCGGTTGCTTTCGCTGTTACCGTATGAAGCGGCTGAAGAGCGCGCAAGAGGCAGATGATTACGCGAAGGTTAAGGCTGCCTTATTAAAGAAGTACCGCCTTTCAGCCGAGGCATTTCGTCAAAGGTTTCGAAACACAGAAAAGAAGGATAGTGAGGGATATCCGGACTTTGCCTACGGCATGCAGAGAAACCTAATAGAGTGGTTGAAAAGTGCGGAATCCTACGAGAGTAGAGACAGGGTCATCGAGACCATCTGTCTAGAGCAATTTTACAGGAGCATTCCACAGAACGTGAGGCTATGGGTGCAAGACAGAGATAACGTAAACACTGTGGAAAGGGCGGCCGAGTTAGCCGAAGATTACGCAATGCGTAGAAAACTGAGCATCGAGGGTGGAGGACCGGACGGGCGAAAGGGATCGCGGAAAGAGTTTTCGTTCAGAAAGGGCTCACAGGCGAAAAAGCTAGACAATCCGAGGGGAGAAACAAGTACGCCAGAGAACAAGGGTGAAAGCGCGAGTGGTGGACATTCCCAAAGAAAAGAGTTCGAGGCTTTCAGACCCATTCGCTGTTATAACTGTCAGAAGACCGGACATATCGCGGCAAACTGCAGAAGTCCTAAGGTGGTTTTTTCCTACGCGGACGAAAGTGACGAGAACATAGAGCTGTTACGCCCGTATCTCCATGACCTGGAGGTTAACGGCAAACCTTGCAAAGTGCTCAGGGACAGCGGCGCCACCATGGACATTGTCCACCCATCGTACATTACTGTAGATGACTTTACGGGAGAAGTGGCGTGGATCAAACAGGTTGTAGAGGAAAACAGCGTCTGCCTACCTATGGCTAAAGTAACGATCACTGGGCCGTTTGGAGAAATTGTGACTGAGGCAGCGGTCTCGACATCTCTGTCGTTGCAGTACCCGTATATATTTTCAAATCGGTCAGACAGGATACTGCGCGAGCGGGGTCAGAAACTTGGAGAAGGAACTGTTCAAGCGCTGACTCGGTCCAAGGCGCGAGAGCTCGCCTCTGTGGCACCAGAAGAACCAATCGCAGCGTCAACAGAGACGGAGTTAGGTAACCCTACAGGCGCGCAGATAGAGCCAGCTGATAAGCAAAATGAGGCTTTATTGACGGAGTTAGATCATGACCTAGAGGGAGAGTCAACTGATCAGCAAAATGAGACTTTATCAACGGAACTAGATCAGGGAGAACTAGCTGACACTCGCACAAGCAAAATGGGGTCAGTACTGTCGCCGGCCTCGAAAAACTTTGATCGGCTTGTACGAGTAAACAGAGAGTCGCTGGCAGCCCAGCAAGAGAACGATCCTAGCTTAACTAGATTACAGTTTAACGCTAAAGAAGGGATCGCTAGGGGCAACGTGACGTTGCATAAGAAATGAGGTTTGTTGTATCGGCACTACAGGGATAAAAGAGGCCGGATTCTAGATCAATTGGTCGTTCCTAGAGAATACCGGGAGGATCTTTTGAACCTCTGCCATGGAAACGGGTGGTCCGGCCACCTAGGAATAAAGAAATCCAAAGAGAGATTGCTAATGGAATACTATTGGCCTGGGTGCTTCAAAGATGTGGAGGAATTTGTAAGATCCTGTGACACGTGCCAACGCACGGGTAAGCCTGGGGAAAAGTGGAAAGCTCCGCTAAAATTGGTACCTATAATATCAGAACCATTTCGACGTCTGGTGATAGACATAGTGGGTCCCCTACCAGCAACTAAGTCGGGTTATAGGTATTTGTTCACCATGCTGTGCCCAGCCACGAAGTTTCCAGAGGCAATCCCTCTGAAGGAGCCCACTTCGACAGAAATAGTAGACGCGCTTCTGTCAGTTTTCACACGCGTCGGCTTTCCGGCAGAAATACAGGCTGATCAAGCGTCGGTTTTCACGAGCTCGTTAACTACAACTTTTTTACAGAAGTTTGGGATAAGGTTGATACACAGTTCTGTCTACCATCCTCAATCAAACAGCGTCGAGAGATGGCATTCAGTCTTGAAGCGAGTGTTGCGCGCTCTTTGTTATGAGCATAAGGAAGACTGGGAAAGCTGTCTTCCAGCTACTTTGTTCGCTTTGCGTACGGTCCCACATGAGGCCACGGGGTTCTCACCGGCAGAGTTAGTGTATGGCAGAACGCTGCGTTCCCCACTTAGAATGTTGAGAGAAATGTGGGAAGAAAGAGGGGATAGTCAAACAGTGGTAGAATACGTGCTAAATCTGCTAGAACGACTAAGTACGACACAAGGGCTTGTCGAAAAGAACATGGACAAGGCTCAAAGGAATGCCAAGCTTTATTACGACAGGAATGCCAGACTTCGAACATTTAGCATTGGGGATCAAGTAATGATTCTCAGACCATCGCGAAAGAACAAACTAGAAGTACATTGGGACGGGCCAGTCGAAGTGTTGCATAGGCTTTCTGACACTAACTACGCGTTGAAAGTGCCAGGTCGAAGGAAGGAAGTTAGAATCTACCACTGTAACCTGATGAAGCCTTACGTAGAGCGACATGGGGTTGTGAATCTCACCCTAAAGGAGCCCGAAGAAATTCAATCCGAGTTCGACGGATTCACCAAAACTTCCGACTCAGAAATTAGCCTTGAAGAGGTTGTAGCTTTCTCGGTAGGCGCGGAAGCGCTTAAGCCTGAACAGGTACAGGAACTAAAGGAGCTACTGAGGCAGTATCTCGATAGGTTCAGTCATCGGCCGGGTAGAACCGAACTGATAACCCACGAAATAGAACTCACATCAGCCGAACCGGTAAGGTCCAAACCTTACCGCGTGTCCCCACGACAGAAGGAGATTATGGAGGCCGAGATACGGCGCATGCTGGAGCTGGGGGTGATCGAGCCTGCTGAGAGTGACTACACGTCACCACTAATACTTGTGGAGGCCCCAAACAAGGACCCTCGTCCATGTGTAGACTACAGGAGGTTGAATGCCATCACTAGGGATCAGTTGTACCCGATCCCAAATATTGAGGAGCGAATCGAAAGGGTCAGCGCTGCTAAATACATTTCAAAGCTAGATCTCGTGAGAGGATACTGGCAGGTTCCTCTTTCAGAAAGTGCCAGCCGCTATGCCGCATTCATTTCACCTGTAGGCACTTTTAGACCTTTGGTTCTAAGCTTCGGGCTAAAGAATGCGCCTTTCAGTTTCTCCAAGTTGATGGACATCGTACTGAAAGACCTACAGGAGTTCGCACTCCCGTACCTTGACGATGTCGCGATATTTTCAGACAGCTGGGAAGATCACCTAAAGCATCTGAGGGAAGTATTTTCGAGGTTGAGAGGGGCGGGTTTGACAATGAAAGCGGAAAAATGTAGTTTTGGCTGCTCTCAAGTGACCTACCTAGGCCATGTTGTTGGGCAGGGAACGAGACAGCCGGCCGAACTGAAAACAGCTGCGATTGCCGGTTTTTCACAGCCACGCACAAAGACCGACATTCGGTCATTCTTGGGACTTGTCGGCTACTACCAGCGTTACATTCCCAATTTTTCGCAACTGGCAAGTCCGCTTACAGACGCACTGAGAAAAGGGGAGCCCACTAACTTGCATTGGGATGGGGGTAAAGAAGCCGCCTTTCAGGGTTTAAAAGCATTGTTAGTTTCACGACCTGTGCTACGCGCACCGGACTATAATAAAGAGTTTATAGTTCAATGCGACGCAAGCGACAGAGGCATGGGCGTTGTGCTTACCCAAGTTGGTGATGATCATGAGGAACATCCCATTCTCTATGCCAGCCGCAAACTAACGTTCCGGGAGGAAGCCTATAGTGCTTCCGAAAAGGAATGTGCCTGTTTGGTTTGGGCAGCCCAGAAGTTGTCATGTTATTTGTACGGAGCGAGGTTCATCTTTGAGACAGATCACTGTCCTCTGACATGGCTCAATCAAATGTCACACAAAAATGGTCGCTTACTCCGATGGAGCCTCACCCTCCAGCAGTACAACTTCGAGGTTCGTTATAAAAAGGGAAATTGCACGGCAATGCGGATGGTCTGAGCAGACTAATCTGAAAAGTGTTGTTGATGAATCAAGGGCCACATTATATTGTATCTTTTGTTGTTATCTTATGTGACCAAAACTGTTCTTTCTTTTTTTTTATTTCTCTTTGGCATGCCTTCTTCCATGAATGCTGTAGCTTTGGCGGCACGAAATTCCGTCAATATTTTAGAGTAGCGGGTTTTTCATTTATTTATGTCTTGAGAAGCCTGGAGAGTTTTTAGCGAGTCCAAGGCGCTTGATCACGGCATGGCATTGTGTTGTATGGTTCACTTTGCTGCTGTCGATCATTGTGAGGTGGTTTGGGAGTTTGTTGCGAGTTCGCAGTTGCGGTTCCAAGACAGGACGTCGGCCTCGTCACCAACCATTCTCTTCGTGCCCAGCGGTTGTGAGCGCTGGCCAGCCGAGATTTTCCGGGCGGCGGAGGAGCTGTTACGTTTGGCCTAAAAATTCATCGAGGCCGACGCTATTGAGCGTACAGCTGTCTACCGGAATGCTGTCTTCTCCCCCCGTATCGGCGCTTAGACGGAGGCAGGAATGCCGATTCTTCCTGTAGGAGCTTTTGCCGGGCGGGCGGACATGTCGCTGTGGACGGATTTCCCAGAAAAAGGACGTCGGAATTCGGAGACCCCTTTTTGGCTTGTTGTTCTCTGCGTGAGATAGCACCGCGGGAGAGTTTCTCACCCAGCCACATCTGCCTTCTACCCTACCGCAGCAGGGAAAATTAACCTGCGCCGGAGGGAGCGATCTGCGTGTTTTCCGTAATTCGACACACCCGCTTTGTCGTGCGTTTTGGTCAGCGTGGGACTGCGCCGTTGAAGACGCTCCCATCAACCCAGGTGGGGCCTTCACCCGAGGCAGCCATCATTCAACACTTCTTCCAAGTATTACTGGCAGTGGAAACGGAGGTCATCGGCCCTTTCCCCTTTGGACTGAAACTCCTCGCCGACCTTCTCACCTACGAGTCTTCGGGGCGTGGCGAGTGTATTGTGTGACTCTTTGCCTCCTTTCGGGAGGCCGGACGCCAGGACGACAGGTCACCGGATTGGCGGGAGACGTTGACACCGGTTTGCCAGTGCTTATGCAGTGACAGTCTCGGGGCTATAAAAGCCGAAGACTTTTGATGTTATTTCTCTTCTTTTCACCTCCTGACTTCATCATGTAAATAAACACGTTCCTTCTTGTAAGAACGCGTCTCTTCCCTGGGAGCCAGCTACCGTAACGAGACCCGCCGAACCCCACTCCTTACAATATATATATATATATATATATATTGTGTGGAGATAGGTTTGCACTAGGCTTACCTACGAGCGCGACCGTGCAGGGACGCGACGTTCTCCACTGCCGCTGCGTGCGACGACGCTGCGGCCGGGTTCGTCGTTTTCTCCGACACGGCGCAGAAACCACGCACGAGGCAGGGTAACAGCAACAACGGGTTTATTAACCCAAGATGCAGCACAGTACGACACTCACAGGCTTGCAGGCCGTAAGGGGAACTCCGCAAGACCGAACGAGTACGCTTGCCAGCGGCGCTAGGACTACCACACAAAGGGCAGCGGTCGAGCACACGAACGAGAAGCCGCCTGCTAGAGCAGCGCGTCAACCTCTCGTGCTAGCCTGAGAGCATCTGCCGCCCCGAGCGAATCGTCGGGCGCATCTTAGCTCGTAGGAGAGGAGGATGTCACCAGCGGCCCAATGGGGAATGGCGCTGCGTTGTGACGTAGGCCCGCGCAGCGCGCCAGCGTAGCGTGCCCGGATATGCCAGCGCGGGACGGAGCCGACGCTTGGCTCGCCCAGACAAAGAGGCGCCCTGGCCGCCATCTTGGCGATTGCCGGTGCCTAAGTGCGCCCGGGCTACGCGGCCGGCACGCGCGCGGCAGCTGGGGAACGAGGCGCCAGGTAGGAAGACGCTCTCGATCCCCACATTCCCCCCTCCTAAAGACCGAGGCCAGCCTGTGAAAGAGGCTGTCCGAGGCCAAGTGGCAAGGTCAGCTCAGCCGCAGGGGGGCTGGCCAACGGGGCAAAGTCCAACAGGGGGGTGTCGTCTTCCTGAAGGTACAAGTCCAAACGTCGGCCATGGCCACACAAAAGTTCCACCAAAAGTTCCACCACAAGGGGAGAGCCCACCGCCGGGAAGAAGGTCGACAGCCCAGGAGGAACGGGGGCAAGACTGCACAAGGGCGGGCAGCCAGCCCGCTTGAAGTTCGCCGTACTGGAGAGCTTGGCAGCCGGGAACGTACGAGGCGTGGCTGCCAGTTGCGTGCGGCAGCCAACCGCCGAAAGTCGCTGGGGCGGGGGGCCACACAGGAACAGCAGGCAGCCAGGAAACGGGAGCCGGAGCGACCACGCTCGGGACTGGGCCGAAGCTTCGGTGGGCGGACTAGCCGCCGAGGGTGGCTGCCGAAGCTGCCAGGTGGGTAAGGCAGGATGGAGGTGGCCGCAGGGCAGAAGGCAGGCAGCAGGCCACAGCTGGAACGACCAGGGAACAGCAGGCCATCAGGTCTGGAACAGGCTGGTGGCAAGGTAGGCGCAGGGAGACGACAGGGCGATGCAGGAGTGGACAGAAATGCCCCCGGCATAGCCGGCTGCCGAAAAGGGGTGCCTGCCTGACCGTGCTGCCCAACAAAGGGGCGCTTGCCAGGTTATGGCTTGGACAACACGTCAGAGGGTATTTTCGGCCAAGAGGGCCTTCTACCACTTACAGACGTGTGCCGCCGCACCTTAGCGGTTATTCTCCATTCACTGTCATGGTATGGAATAAAGTCCAACTACCCGTCAGTGGGAGAAAGGTTGCTTAGGTGCGTTTCCGCAGGTTGTACCGATGGCGTGGCTTGGAGCCAGCCTCCTCACGGTTTTCCCGCGGTTCGGTGACCGCCTCCCCCCCTCCCAAGTCGTTGCTGCGGGCAACGAAAGGTTTGAGGTCGGAGACGTTAACTGGACCGCCGACTTGTCTCCCTTGGGAGTCAGCCAGCTTGTACACCAGAGGCGACATTTTGGTCTGCACTCGGTATGGGCCCGACCACTTGGCCGACAGGGAGGCAGAGATGCCTTTGGCGGCGTCACTCAAGACGTGATTGCGCCTGAGGACGAGATCGCCGACATCGTAGTGCACTTCCCGATGCGACCGGTCGTATTGAGCCTTCTGTCCAGCTCGCGCTTTTGCCAGGTTGGAACGCGCCAGGTCGAGGGCTGCGTCCATCCGTGAGCGCAGTTCCGCCGCGTAGCCAGACGGGCCGGCTTTTGTGGCGGACGCCCCGCTGCCGCCCCGCAGAACGCGGTCCATGGGGTTCGGCAGCTCTCTCCCAAAGTTGAGGAAAGCGGGCGTGTACCCGGTTGAACGGTTCACCGTGGACCGCAAGGAGAAGCCTATCTCGTTAAGATAGGCATCCCAATCCCTGTGTTGCTGCGCAAAGGCTGTCAGCAAGGGCTTGAGGTTTCGGTTTATCCGCTCAGTCGGGTTGGCCTGTGGGTGATACGTGGTTGTCTTGCGGTGCTTAATGCCAAAGGCAGCACACGCATCCACAAACACCTTGGCCGTGAAGTAGGACGCATTGTCCGTGATCAACTCCGCCGGAAAGCCAAAGCGGGTAAAGACCTCGGTCAACTTGTCCCAGATTGCGCGTGCCGTTAGCTTCCGAAGGGGAAACAGTTCGACCCACTTCGTGAAGTGATCTGTGACAGCCAGGAGAAAAACATGGCCTCTCCGGCTTCTTGGGAAAGGTCCCATAATGTCACAGGCCGCGACTTGCCAGGGGTGTTGGCTGTCGATCGGCTGCATGAGCCCGGGGGGCTTGCCACCACGAGGCTTCACACATTGGCACACGCGGCATGAGCGGGCGTAGTGAAGGGCATCACGCTTCATGCCAGGCCAGGTAGCAGAGCGGCACAACTTTTGAAAAGTCTTAAGGCCACTCGCATGTCCGGCCAACCGCGAGTCGTGGAAATAGCCGAGGGTGGCTTTCCTTAGACTGCGGGGTATCACCACCTTGAAAGACTCCTGGGGAGCTTCTTCAGATGGGACATAGCGCAGGAGAACGCCATCAGCATCAAGCAGATACGAGTCCAACGTGCCCGCAGCAATACCAGTCTGCGTCCGGCACTCGGCGCCGACAGCTATACCAGCTGCCCATTTGCGCCCGGCGGCTTGACCGCCCCGCTCCTCTTGGGAGCTCAGCTCTTTGAGCCCGTCAACAATTTGCTGACAAAACGGATCGTCCTGCTGTGCCTTAAGTAGGTCCTCTCTGCTGAAGACGATACCGGCTGACGTGACAGGGTCTACCAGGTATGCGTCCTCACCCGAGGCGGTCGACTCGAAAGCCACTGCGCCGTCGGGGTTCGCGCCGTTCGACCCATTGGAGCCAGGAGCCCCTGAGTCTACTCGGTGCGAGTGCTCTTGGGAGTGGCGGACACAAGTGTCAGACGCCAGAACGGGGGCACGCGACAAGGCGTCGGCCACGACGTTCGAACTCCCTTTCCGGTAGCGCACAACAAAGTTGTACCGCTGCAAGGTCAACGCCCAGCGCGCGAGGCGGCCCGAGGGCTCGCGCAAGCGCTTAAGCCAGGTGAGTGCCATGTGGTCCGTCTCCACCACGAATGGCACGCCGTCGACGTAGCAGTCGAACTTCCGGAGAGCAAAGACTATAGCGAGACATTCCCGTTCAGTCACGCTGTAGTTGCGCTCGGCGGCGTTAAGTGACCGGCTCGCAAAGGCGACTGGCCGGAGGACGCCGTCGTGCTCCTGAAGCAGTACCGCTCCGAGACCCAGGTCGCTCGCGTCCGCTTGGACAACGAACTCCCTGTTGAGGTCGGGCAGCTTCAGATCGG
The DNA here is from genome assembly GCF_013339695.2 of Rhipicephalus sanguineus. NCBI lineage: Eukaryota > Metazoa > Arthropoda > Arachnida > Ixodida > Ixodidae > Rhipicephalus > Rhipicephalus sanguineus. The sequence goes on along the minus strand of NC_051186.1, from coordinate 41,539,296 downwards.
CTGTGGCCACTAGAGCTTGAGATAGAGCCTTGAAGGCTCGCTCTTGCTCTGGCCCCCAGCTCCATCGTGCCGACTTTTTCAACAGTGCGGTCAAGGGCGCTTGGAGGTCCGCGCAGTTTGGGATGAACTGCCGGTAGTAGTTCACCATGCCCAAAAAGCGCCTCAGGCCCTGAATGTTCGCCGGCGTCGGGTACTCCACA